>NC_136486.1:130787182-131049682 GCF_053919585.1 Euprymna scolopes | reverse complement strand
TAAAGTTCTAAAATGTTCATACCTTCACTATTAAATTTTTCTTGGTTCATACTTTGGCGTTTTGGCAAAGATTTGGCAGTTTTTGATATTTATATTTATAATAGTTTGTGCATGAGGCAGCTTTTTTCCCCTTGGGATCCCTGTTATACCGTGCTTTTGAGTCAGCATGTGAGGCAGCCTTCTTTTTTTCTGGTTCTTTGTTATAAAGAGCACGTGAGGCAGCCTTCTTTTTTTCTTGTTCTTTGTTATAAAGAGCGCGTGAGGCAGCTTTTTTCTCCTCAGAATCCCTGTTATACCGTGCTTTTGAGTCAGCACGTGAGGCAGCCTTCTTTTTTTCTGGTTCTTTGTTATAAAGAGCACGTGAGGCAGTTTATTTCCCCTCGGGATCCCTGTTATACCGTGCTTTTGAGTCAGCACGTGAGGCAGCCTTCTTTGCCTCAGGATTTGCATGATACTTAATTTTTATTATTTCAGCATTTTTCTGATAGTATTCTTTTTGCTCAGATAATACCTTGACTTTGTTTTTTTCATAGTCTATATTTCTCTGAGCTTTTTTACTACGTGCTGACTTTGGCATTTTTTATTAAATGTAAACATATAACACTTATGTGTATCTTACTATAATATCACTTATCTTATAGCAAGACAACTCTCGTAGAATTGAGATACTGCCCCGTCACCAATAGTTAAAGTGTGAAACGGTATATACACCAATAGTGTAGTTGTTATCTTTATATGAAGTCCTAATCAGTGACAGTGTGAGGTTACTTGGTTAATTTATTGTAGTTTATTTTAGAAAACTTACTTGTTTTTATTAGTTGATTGTGTATAGTAGCCACAATATCTTGTTATTTTTGTGGCTAGGGCTTGGATTTTTATTCTTTTTGGTCAGCTTCCAGTGAGTTCTTAGAAGATGACTTTCTTGCAGTTTCTTTTGCGGTTAATTTAACTTATTTCCTTTGGCGTTTGGTGAGTTCTTAGAAGAACTGGTCTGATCTACTTTTCTTAGCGAGCGAAGAGATTCAGCTGCATTTAACAATGGTTGCTATAGTGTATTTTTGCGCATGCGTGAGAATTTCAAGTTTCCTCCTTATTTTTCAATAGTTTGACAGTAGTCATATGTCTTTCTGCCAAGAGCGACAGACGTCAGTGTTAGCCGTGGTCGTCTAGAGGTTATGACCCCCACGTTGTGGCCGTGCTAACCAAGGTTCGAATCCTGGTCACAGCATTGACATTTTGTACATATTTTACAGTCCAAAATCTGAAGAATTATTTGTTTTTATAACATTGTTTTTTGACGTCGTACTTGCTGATAGGTTACTCTTATAACAATTTTGATCAACTGAGATAAAGATTTCGTGGTTTCATTAACGCTGGTGGGTTACTGTTTAAAGAAAAAACCTTAACGTTCACCTCAAATATTCAGCGTCCAAGAAATATAGGCCACTGGCAAACTGGAACGTCTGTGAGCATCCGGTGTATTATTTGGAGCTGTCCATTTTGAGAGAAGTTCCGTTTTCGAAGTGGTCTGTCTACATTGGTATATAGTGTTTAAAACTTGTTATTACACGTAATCTTATTTAATTATGGAGTTAGCTAAAAAGCGATGGGTCACTGCACTTCTCCGTGTAAAGAGCAGTCGATTGATGCTTGAACTGTTGTCAGAGACCGTTCGTACACCGAGATACATCGTCTCAAAAGAAAGAAGAAAGCAGAAGAAGAAAGAAGAAAGAACAATTGGCCATTTTTGTACCCTTTTTTTTTAACCGACGTTCTGACACACGCTGGATTCGTAAGACGCTTCTCTGTAAGAATATGTGCTTTTTGAAACTTATAAGTTGATTTTAGTTGAGATTTGGATAGTTTTGTTTTGTAGGCGTATATAGGCGTGTACGGGCCATCCCTATATAGAGAGTGCTACCGCCTCTCTGATATTATATGGAAAAATGCGCGCATGAAAAGTAATATTCTTAAGATTTTATAAAACCTGGAAAAATAAAGGACAAGAAATTCAACCTGGAAAAGTAAAGAACAAGATATTCTAGTAAATAAAAAATAAGAATTTTTTAGACTTAAAATATTGCAGCTAAAAATAAAATTTGAATATTGATAAATATTTTATTTATTATTTGCATATGTTGTTGTTTATTGTTGAGTTAGAAAGGGTGTCAGTCGCTAGATTGAACTTATTTCCCCCCTATTATTTGCATATATTTATGCAGTGAAAATTGTTTGAATAAAATTAATTCATTAGTTAGTTAGTTAGTAGATAATTAATTACTGAGGGATTAGTTTTTTTCTCTATAGTTTGAACATAAACCATTAAAAGGAACCTTTCAAAAAGAAGACCACAATACACTTCTAAATTATATTTCTCTTAAGCATAAATAAGATAAAACGGATAAATAAGGGGCTGGACAGAAAAAAAAAACCTATCTAGACGTCTGTCAGCCATCCCTTTTCAACCCTAGAATAATGTTATTGCATAGGGAACAGGAGAAAAAAAAATATATATTTGGCCAGCATTTTTTTCTTATGCCTGTTTTATTGAACAGCCGCAATAATTCCTGTTTGTTTCTTTTGCGATCCTTTTCTTTTCTATTTTTTCAATGTTACATACAATCAACTAGTTTCTGTTCGAGTGTATAAAGAAATTTGTCATAGTCGCGAACGTTTTCGCCTTCAATGAGTCGTCTACAAATAATGAGACACACGCATATATATATATATATATATATATATATATATATATATATATATATTCGCGCATATTTTATTGAAGAGGATCTTCGTTCTTCTTTTTATGATCTTTCTTTCGAATTTTTCTTGTTTTCGTACAAGTATTTTTGTTGTGGGATCCAAAGTTCTTATAAAGTCCCCTAGTTTACCGAACGTTTTCGGTCTCGATTGACAACTTTGAAAACAGCAGCCGAATTATACACCTATTCTAACACGATAAAGGTGAAGAGGAAGGAAAAAAAGGAAAAAGAGAAAAAAGGGAAAAATAAAATTAGGCGGAACTACGCATATTAAATTAGTAATAAAAACAGTAAAACGACAGAGAACAAATCAATCAATAAGTAGGATGCACAGGAAGAACAACCCTGACGATGGTCAATCGAGACCGAAAACGTTCGGTAAACTATATATATACGAAACTTTGAATGACTGCATCGAAAAATATATTAAGTAAAAAACAAAAGAGAAAGAAACAACATGGATATTTTATCTTATCTCGGTCTATATGGACCTTTACTTACTCTATCCAGAAAAGTTTATACTCTTAAAGCTTTTTTCTCCAAAAAGTTTTATACTCTTAAAGCTTTTTTCTCAAACTGCAGGTGTTTGGTACTCCTTCTCAACCTCCTGTTTCCATAAATGTATCAAAATGCCAAAAATGTTATTTTCACAAATATATCGCCGTACAACTACTTACTTAAAATACACAGCATATATCACCTCTAATTCACATTGCCCTCTTGCGTATCAATCGCAATTTTCTTTGTCATGGGTGGAAAAAATGTAAGAATTAAAAAAGCACTTTTTAATATTATTTTTGTATATTGTTTTATTACGTACGTTAATGTAACACGGACTATCCGGTAGTCAGTCCAGCTATTTACATTAAGCATACCACAAATATGTAAATATATCGGAAATATCACGCACATTGCCTTTTAAAATAAGAAGAAAAGCAGTAAGACGCACATTAGAGCCTGCAGTTGTTCGAATTTCGTTTTCCTGTGGGAAGAAATATATGCAAATATCAATGTCCCGCCCTCACTGTTAGGCCGTGTCAGAGTTCGAATCCCTATAGCTATAAAGTTATTTGAAACCGCACGGGTCGCCGAGCCTTATAAGACTCAAAGTTCACAAACCGGGCAATTCTCAGCGATACACTCCCTACCATCTAGTTACTACGGCGCGGGTCTTTGCTGTAATCACGATGTGAATCTTTTGTTGTCTAATCAGTTCTCTTCTAAATTGATCAGTTTCCGATGTTGTCGCTATGAAAAAACAAAATTAACTTTTGTCAAACATTCCTGTAAAAAGAATTAAACAAAAACTTAAGGGTTGAAAAGTCTCTACTAACAAGCGATATTCTGTCACGTATTAACAAAACCGGGTTTTACCTTCATTGCGGAACTCTTCAATTTTCACGATAAGGACGACTGAGTGGGTCAACACGGGTCATCCCATTAGGCCACTCCAGATATCAAGATGTCAGCACTATAATATTTATAACCCGCTGCACTCGATGGTCGAGCGAAGCCAAAACAATTATCTTATGTCATTAGTCATTAATGAGAACTTTAGCCGATCAGTATTATAAAGAAAAAAATAAAGAAAAAATTAAAAAAAAAATGTTATAGCTCGTTGATTTAGAATAACGCCCTTTGCCCAATTCCTAACAGAATACTATTGATTCGGCGTAAACTTTCGCTTTACCCGCGACTTTTTGACCTGTCTTGCCATAAACTAGCTGATTATATGCAACGTTACGTATAATTACACTTTACTATAGTAATTCATAAAAAATATAACTGGAAATAAATAAATAAAAATCCGGCATTTTTTTTTTAACAAAAGCGTCTATTACTGTTACTCTCCCGTCTTGTTGCCATATGTCTTTCTAACCCTGTTACGTTTCTCTTTTTTCCGACCGGACGCTCGCCAGAGCCGGCCCATTCTCGCCTTCACTTTACACGCCCGTCTCCTTTGGCCATGTGGTGTCGTTGCTTCCCTTTTCTTCTCGCACTAGCTCGGGCATACTTGTCAATTTGCATACGCCTTCAAACGCTGCCCCTGCTGCTAAAGCAATTGCTTGCCACCCAATCTTTCTGCTGCTGCTCATATTTTCATGATCAATTAATGGGTTTTCAAACCCAACATTTCTGGTAATTACAAAAATTAAGTTAATTAAAGTAAAGGGATTGCACAGCAAAAAGATTACTTACAAAGCATCTTCTGAATTTTTATTTTGTTTATATTTCACAATGTAAGCAAAATATTTCAAAAAACATATTTCTTTTATATTTAAGAACTTATACAAATATGTATCGGGTTATTTTTCTGATAGAATATTCTTGTTAAATTCAATTTTACGGTATATATATATATTTTTAAGAAAAACTCAGACATATACACACGGCATTAAATATATCTAAATAAATGAATTAGTACGGAATAAAACAAATGTATCAATTTGATATATAAATCTCACTATGTGTGTATGTGTCTGTCTCCATTTTTCAAATTGTATCTCCGCCTAGACGGATGCTCGTTGGACGACGTGCAGTAGCTGAAAAGATTGCATTTTGGGTGCAGAAATTTTTTAGGGGTATTTACTCTGTTAAAACAATTGTAAAGGGATATAAAAAAGAGTTCAACCTTGAAAGAAGTGACATGGCAACTTGACATGCGCACGTTCTGTAACACAGAAAAGATCGGAAAAACTTAACCATATATACACGGCATTAAATATATCTAAATAAATAGAATAGTACGGAATAAAACAAATATATAAATAATAAATAAACATGCCGTCAGTTTTTAGAAAAAAATGTATGCATTTTTGTTTAATTGGATAGACGGCATTTGTAATTATAAATAAGTCCTTATAATTTAAATTCTCTCCTTTCTTTCTTATTCCTTTTAGGCAGCAAAGCTGACTCCAGGCAAACATGCATACCATATAAAGAAAGCATGCATCGGTTTCTACGCATCTGCTGGCGCTAGGATGTTACTCAAGAAAGCCTGATGCATGGGATTTGACGTGTATGCATATATCGATGGATGTGGAGGTACGTTTGCGTTTTTAATGAGTGTGTGTTTTAGTGTATGCGTGTGCATTAAAACATCTATTATAGTTATCAGTGACATAATTTAGCAAGGAATCCTGTTCATGATGGGTACTGCATTGATTTCGACGTATGAGGTCCGCCACTACAACAAAGTTGTTCAGAAATCTACACATGTGATATTTTTAGAACCACACAAACTTTTTGGTACAAATGTTAATCTCAGTTGATGAAATTGTTGTCACAAGGTGTAGAAGACACTACACCTCAGGTTTTACATCAAAGCTTTTTTTCTCCTATATGCGTACCTTAATGAAAACTGAAGGTGCATCTATTCCAGTGGATTAAACACGCCTGCAGATACCAACTTGGATAGTTCTAAGACCTGGCCCGGGAAGAGGAATATGCAAACCTACACACATACCTAAGTCTATATAAACAGAGATATGCCGTTGCAATACAGACCTTACAAGTAAACACGTAATAATTAATGCATGTAGATTCATGCTTAGTGGTCGATCGTAAACCTCGAAGGTAATCGCAATGTCCAATAATTTGTATGTACAAAATGTCTATCCATGACGCCATGTCTCCACTTGCTCAACGCTGCGCGATTTATCCATACAATGTTCATGCCTCTAGAGCTGCGGGTGGTTTTGATTGGTAACTTGAAACAATCCATGTAAACAAATAAAAAAGTAAAAGGAATGTTAAAAGCAGAAAACATATACATGAGAGATTAATAATGCGTACATAAAAACACATTTTAATTAAACTTGGTATTTAATAATTGCTTGAAGATATCAAATTTGATGAGATTTTTAAATATTTCTTATTTGTTCAGATTTAATAAGAATATTTGTATGAAGTAATACTTACCACTACATACATAAACATATAGGAAGTCTCATAGAAACGCATTTCTCTCTCCCTCTTTCTCTCTCCCCCTTCGCTCTCTGTTTCTGTCTCTGTCTCTCTCGATATATATATATATATATATATATATATATATATATATATATATATATATATATAAGAGCAAACAGTTAATAAGAATTTTTTTTAAAAACACTTTGAAATGAGTTTAAAAAAATATTTAATCTGAAAAGGAAACACTTGATAAGTGGATAGTCCTTAATCCGCGGAGTTTCGAAGAAATACTTTCCTTCTCATCAGAGGATAGGAATTAGCAAAAGGCGGGATCAGATTTTGCATACAAAAGTATTTGATGAAACTACAAGTAAGTCAAAGATCTTACTTGATAACAAAAGTGAAGCAGAGGAAATATGGTGAAGAAAAAGGTGATTGCACGTGAATGGATAGTCTGGTGAAAGATAAAATTTGTTTTATTTTATGTATATATATATATATATATATATATATATATATATATATATATATATATCGTCTTTACCTTCATCGCTTATCAAGGAGCAAGGGCCACTCAACGATAGGGTAAATACTGTAGGAAGGGAAAATGCTCTTACCTACTATATATATATATATATATATATATATACATATACATATATATATGTGTGTGCGTGTGCGTGTGTGTGTATGTGTGCATATATATTTTCATGTTCTTCTGATATTTTATTTGTTTCCTTTGTAATCCAATTGTCGTTGACTGTTAGTTCTTAACGATAGCCAACATGCCACCCATTCCTGGTAAATATATATAAGTACGTATAGAATATTCATATCAAAGCCAGGTTATCCGGGCACTGTAGAAATAGCTTATTCATATTAAAATATCCACAAAACTGTTTTGTCCTGTGTTCAGTTTTGACATCCATATTGTTTCATTCTGTTTCAGAGCAATTATAAATGGCAGCTAGGTATCTATTAAAGTACATTTACAGAGTTTCTGTTCTGTTAGACTGAAACGCTTGATTATTTCGGTTAGTATGCTTTTGGTTGATACTATGTTTGTAGTTATTTTAAATGAATTTCCAGCTCATTTTATTTCATCTATATATTTTCTATTCAGAGGTTCCATTGTAAAAGATTTAACATATAGTATAGAGATGAAGTGAAGCAGTTATATTTGTATGCGTCGATTAAGGCATCTATTATTAAATATTTAAATGCTCAATATACATTTTTATTGAAGCAATAATATCTTGTGCAGCGTTGTGTTAGTGCATTCTGAATGTGATAGTTAATACATGTGGCTGCTGTGTTTAGGATTATAGACTGCACGACGTTTTAATTTAATAATTGTAAAAAGTATTATAAGTACATAGACAAGCTGATTGGAAAAAGCACCAAAACACCGGCAGTGTCCGTGATACCCCTAAATCTGGTCGTACTAGAGTTACTTCTAACAAGAAAGACAATGCTATCAAGATTCGCAGTCTAAGAAACAGATTTGAATGGAAATTGTTGTGGCTCGGAATGGTCACTGATAATGGCTCGGACACGGAGAAAAGAATTTATATTTACAAGAGGATAAAATACATAAAGAGCGAGAGTTGTAGTACTTAACGCGAATACAACATAATATAAGTGATTTTCGGTATATTTACACTATTATGTTCATGTATTGTTTATAACACCCATTTCTAAGCCTTTTTGTACCGTAAAAACCTTTTAATATCTTTTCCGCTTTGGGTCAATAACTATTAGGTCGGTCAACTGTCTCTTTCTGTCCCATCCTCTCTCATCTGGTATTGATTGGGATTAGTCGTAATCGTACGTCTCAAAAATAATGTTAATCGGATCTTCCTCTATGAGTAATGTATCACTCGTATCATTTGAGCAAAATTTTTAACTGGTTTTGGTGGCGTTTATGAGGGTACCTCGGACTTTGTGTGATACATGCCATATCGTCAATTTTTTGTGATCGTACCCAATTCCCAAAATGGAGTATTGTTCGTAAAACTTAGAAAAAAGTTATCTCAATGTCAGATTTGTTGTGTGCCGTGAAAGTGACTAAGGAAGACTCTGATACGGATATATCTCTTTTTCTCGCTATTTTTTTAGCTAAATATTTCTGTCTAATTTCTACTTCTCTTATTATATTCTTCAGTTCTTTTGTTCTAATTCGTATATATCTGTTTTTCTGTATTAATCTGTCCCTTGCTCATGACTTATTAACTATAATTCACATGTTCGTAACCCGTATAGTATTGTTCTATTTATATTGTTTTCTGTCTGTTTATCCATACGCTACACTTTCCAAAATGGCAAAATACAAGTTCTGAAGGCCAAACTGCTTCAAAAAAGGCAAAATTTACAAATGTTGGCTTAAAAAAGCCAATAGTGCAATTATGGACAAAAATATAAGAGTGACTTTATTTTGATGTAGCCTCGTTTTCAAAAGTCAGTATAATAATATATTAGTGTTTTTGTGATGGTACGAGTAAAGCACTTCGACATATAGCGTTTCTTCATCAAGGAAAAAAGTACGCAAAATATTAAGTTAAAAAGGAAAAGTCAAAAGAAATACGGCAAAGTGCAAGCAAAAAATTGCCTATCACGATGTGTTGGACTGAAGGTGTAAATTAAGTATTGTCTTTTACAAGGTGATTTTATTATTGGTATTGAACTATGTAGCACAATATTACTGTCTGGGTATTTATTAGGACTTATTAATTTATCTCATTTGGGCAAATTCTATATTTACCATACAATGGACACTTTTTTTGATAGAAATCATAATAAACTTATATTTGCTGTGTGTTATCAGTTTTCAGCCAAAAACAACTTTTTGCGTTATCCAGAAAAATATCAGCTTCGTGAAAACATATTTGTTAATTAAATATATTTCTCATTTCGTAGAATATCCACAGGTTCTGCTAATTAATACATAAAAATGATAAAAGTAATTTTAGATGTTGAAACACATTTGTTTGAAGCGGTTTATAATATTAATTAACAGGATGATAATTATAAAAATTTTAAAGTTAGCTGTTGTCTATCTTAAAATTTTTATGGAGTATATACCATGTTATTCTTGAATCGACATATCTAGGAGCAAAATAGTACAAGATGGAATAATAAAATTGTCGCCACAGAAAAGACGAGATGATTTCATTCCGTTTGATGAAAACCGTTTTTTTTGTTGCATACCATCGACTAGGTGGCTAGTTGTATATAAATCCCAAGAACGATAGGAGTCTTCTATCATGTCTGAAAGTGGCCCAATGTTCAATCAACGAAATCAGAGATGCACTGTTGTTCAACTCATGCTCTCTATCGATCCAAGTTATGACAACAGGATCATTGCCAGCACCCTCCAAATGAAATCTGAATAACAGGGACGTACCCATGGTTATGAAAACAAAGTTTCCGGCTACGGTTACGGTCTTTGGCGTCGTTTTTGAAAGTCAACACAAAAGTGTACCTGGATTTACAGCAGCGTGTGGTGATCCCCTGGTGCAATCAGGTAGTCGCTGACAGACCTTGGCAGCACATTCAAAGAAACCGAGACTTGGCTTCATAAGGAGTGCTACGATTTCTCTCAGTACCCCTTCTTCTTCGACCTGAACCTGCCGGACTACTTTGTTTGGTCATACATCTGGAACATCATCAACATGACTTCTAATAACACCAAAGCAAGCATGATCGCTGCCACTCGCCGAATATTCGCCGAGCTCTCTCCAGCGCGTGTGGAACAGGCATGCGACCAGTTATGGACCCGTATCGAGGCGGTGATTGAGGCTGAAGGCGGCTAGCTTAAATAGATGTAAGCTCTACTACATAATCAAGTTACCTGAATTATTTTTTCAATAAAAGTTTTAAATAAATTTGTAGTGCGGTTTTTTCTGGGGGGGGGCAATTTTTATCGTTCTACTCTGTATAAACGTCCAATTATATTGTCTAGTGGTAATTATTGGCTTCTCAGTAAAAAGTTAACGATGTTTCCATATGATGAAAGCACTAGCTATATATCTACAATACTCTATTGGTTTTAGGGGATAATTGTTAATTACATTTGTTTCCAATATATGGACAAATAGACATGCATAGGTAGGCGCCATTTTTCTGCTCATAGCGGTACATTAGATCTGCCGGTAATATCCATTATTGAATTCAGAAAAATGTATTATATTACATAATCTTGTATTCGCTTATTCGTAAACTGTTTGACCGTGAGATATTCTTCAAGAGAATTAATATCATCATTGTGTGGGATCTCTCTATAAAGCGCATATAGTTGCTAAACGTGTTAACCGTGGGAGGATCTTTATTTGAAAGTTGATGTATTTTAAATGTATTTTGGATGTTTTTTTAATATCCTGGTATCAATTCTGTAAGTGTGCTTTTACCTGATAAAGTATTTCTATCTTGAAGTTTATGATAGTGAGATACTTTTTAGTTGTAGATGTTATTTGTGATATTAATCATTGATTTAGTCATTTCCTTTGATATGAGTCTAGGATGTGTGTAGATTTTCGAAGTGGTATATGGATTTTGTTGTATAAAAGGCTGTGAATGGATTAAACTATTCGTTATGTGAACCCTAAGATTTTGTTATTAGTTCTGTTATGTATGTATGATAGTTGTAGTGTTTTGCAAAATTTCTAGTAAGCATTTCTAATCAATAAAATATCCTGCCCTTTCCTCTCTTGCGTTACGCCTTGCAAAAAAGTCAAATGCAATTTAAAAAAAAAGCCAATTTAGCAATTCTGTAACCTTCCTTTGAGGTCTCCTCGTTTTCAAATATCATATTATAATAATATATGATCACTGGTGCATGCGAGAAAATATACTCGTAATTTCGTCGAGCGGAAGTTCTTCTACAGAGAAAGAAGTCAGCGAAACGTTATATAAAAAATGAAAATACCAAAGAAATATGACAAAATCAGAACATTATTTGCTACGTGGTGCTGAAGCGAGGGTATATATTAATGATTATCTCTGAAAATGTGATTTTATTATTTGTATTGAACTATGTAGCACAATATAAATTTCTGAGTATTTATTAATACTAATTAATTTATCTCATTTGTGTCAGTTCTATATTTAAAATACAATGAATACTATTTTCATAGAAATGTTAATAAACTCATATTTGATTCGTTGATTGGTTGTGTTTTTCTAAAAAAAAAAAATTTTTTTGCGTTATCCAGGAAAATATTAACTTTACTAAAACATTTGTTGATTAAATATATTTCTATAAAAATATAAATACTCTTACGACAAATATATATATATATATATATATATATATATATATATATTACACATTTCAGAGTCTATTTAAGGTACCCAGTTTTAATGACTTAGACCAAATATTTTATAAACAATTTGGTTAAAGAATTTGTATGAATAAATTAAAGTTTTTCAAGTATCTGCATCCATGAAAAGCGAATGCCTCAGAAACTTCTTTAACTGGAGTTTTTAAAATTATCAGTGGATCCAAAGCATTGAACCTGAGATTCTGAATATGGTCTGGTAGTATACATAATAATAAATGGTTATACTGCTTTGTGTCTTATAATTGAGTATTTTCGTTGTTTATTTCTTTCTGGTTACATGAGATTATTAATAAACTCATATTTGCTTCGTATGTTGTTTTTCTGTTCAAATATTACTTGTTTGTGTAATCCAGAAAAAAGAGCTTTCCTTATTCGGTGTAATTTCGACGTTTTCTCTTCGTATGTATTACTTTATATTATTCGGACTGCTGTTCTCATCTTGAATTTTATTCTTAGAACGTTTCACCTTATATGATTTCCTGGATTCTACTAGTGCGAACTTTCGCATTTAGAA
The DNA here is from genome assembly GCF_053919585.1 of Euprymna scolopes. NCBI lineage: Eukaryota > Metazoa > Mollusca > Cephalopoda > Sepiida > Sepiolidae > Euprymna > Euprymna scolopes. The sequence goes on along the minus strand of NC_136486.1, from coordinate 131,037,158 downwards.
ATCGCTATAAGAGAATTTTAGATTTCTCCATAATTTAATATTTTGTTATTAGTAATTTTTGTAAACGCTTGTCTATAATATGAATAATATAAGAACAGTCGCCTTTAAGTGCGTATATGTACAGATAAAACAAAAAATGCAAAACAAACAACCACAAAGTTAGTCTATTCTTGATCAATGTTTTCCTGGAGAGATAATATCTAAAATTCAAACAAATATTTATGATTTGATGATCAAGGCAGGCAGGTTTCTTTAGAAGGATCGTTTTTTAACCAGTTTTAGAAGTAAGTTTCTTAACAGTTGAGCACTGTCTGTGAAATAAGCCGATCACTTGGCGACTTCTTTAAATCATGATCATTATAGATAATTCGTAATAGCGTTCATGCATGTATTTGGCTCTATAAATGTAACTATTCATTTTTTTCTCGTTGCAGTTGACGATAAAACTGGTGTTACGTTTCTTACTAATGAAGTCAAAGATATCACTTTGGCTGGGTTCGAATCATCCGATCAGCGGTAATTGTAACTTCCTGTATTAATTATTCTGAAAAGATGAAGGACTAGTATCTGTAGATATTAAAAAAACAAAATACACACACACACATATATACATATATATATATATATATATATATATGTATAGTGCCATCAGAAAAGAAGTCCGCAATTGTAATTTGTTAAAAAAAACGCTAAGTTAAGCTAAATTATAACTGATTAAACAAACTATACCTCATTTGATTTACATTTATTCCTCTATAATTTTATCTGTTTATATTTGACTTGTAATTGAAATATCCTAGTATTCACGTCAATTAAAAAAAAATAACTTCAAATCAAGAAGGCAAAAAGAAACTCCGCAGCAACAAATGAGCTTAAAACCAGCTTAAAATATCCAGCTAATATCTAATCCTAATAGTTGTTGTTTATAGGTTATTGTTCATATACTTCGAGTCTTTCTTAGTGATCCCAAGGAGCTCAGTAATTTTCATCTTTCTGGTTTATCCAATCGATTAATCCGCCGCATATGGAAATGTGATGAGAAAACGGTACAAAATACAGTGAAAGAGCACCAAACACACCGGCAGTGTTCGTGATGTCCCTAAATCTGGTCGTACTAGAGTTACTTCTAACAGGAAAGACAATGCTCTCAAGATTTTCAGCCTCAGAAACAGATTTGGAACGGTTCCCCAAATCCAACAACAGGTTCATCGTGTACAAAAGTGCTGTCTTTTTACAGTTAAGAATAGGTTGAAGGAATTTTATTTACAAGACTGTGTTAAAAAAACGCAATCCAATGACTTCTGTAAAGAATAGAAAGCGCCATCTGGACTTCGTCAGATGCAATGAAGATCATTACTCTTCATACTGGTTGAAAGTGACTTTTAGCGACGAAAGAAAATTTAATATGTTAAGCAATGGTGATAGGCAGTACGTGTGTCGAAGGAAGAACGAAGAATTTAATCCTAAGTTCACAGTTTCAACGCTGCAAGATGGTGGAGGTTCAGATTTGGTGTGAGGCGTTATTAGTACAAATCGTCCAGGGCCTATAGATCGCTTATATGTTGACCAAATATTTTCTACCCGACTTTGGCCGGAATTTGGATGATAACCCCATCTTCATGCAGGATAATGCTCCCTTTCTCACAGCTGGCAATGTCAAGAGTTTCCTTGAAGAGCATGATATTTCGTGTTTAGATTAGCCTGCAGAATCTCTAGACTGAATCCTATCCAAAACCTATGGCATTTCATCAAGCAACAGCTACGCAATGATAAATTTTAAATCTGGAAAAATTCTGAACAAAAATTGAAGAGAAGTAGGATGCCCTTTCACTAGTGTATTGCTGCAGACTAATTCAAGAGAATACTCACAAATTTGCAGGTTATCAAATTGCAGAAGTGCTATGCGACTAAGTAATGACTAGGCATTGTGTTTATGTTGTATTTGTATATTAATATTTTGAAGTTACATTTAAATAACAATCTTCCATTGTTCAGAGTATCCTTTTGCCTTCTCTATCTGAACTATTTGAACTTCAGACTAAGATATTTAAATAATATATGATTGTAATAATGTTTTTCTTTTCTTATTCTGGGCACTTTTATATACGTTTTCATTTTCACATGTTCTTTGTATGCAGGTTTGACCGAAACTATGTCGATATTATTTTCATAATTTTGCTGGGAACCAGTCTGGCTTTTTCTATTTACATATTTTTTACTCATGCAATGGAAAATAATGGTATGCCACTTTTATACAGAATCGTTCCAAGTTTATTTCTTGCGCGAAGTTGTTACCTCTTAATGAATTTTCCAAAATATAGACTTTTCCCTCACTCTAATTCCTCACGTGTCGCCTCAACCGTGAACAGATTTAAACAGTCTAGAATGCAATGTATTATGTATCATGTCATCAAACTGCTTCCATTTCCCTCTTTGTTTTAAGGGATGATACCATCCCTTTATAAAGTCAACTACTGTACACGCTTATGAATAAATAGACTGTTAGAGTTTTAAACACACACACACACACACATATATATATACATACACACACATATATATACATACATATATATATATATATGTATATATATATATATATATATAATATTAGCATTTTCCGAATGTGAGGGCTTGTATAATTATTTCCATAACCAAACAACAGCATACAAGTTTATGTGAGTTGCGACTATGTTTGGCTATTGAAATAATTTTATATATATGTATATATATATATATATATATATAATGTATTTACAAATAATGTAAAATTGTATTTATACCTACGGATACTAGTGTTTAATGTAACCTCAACTATCAGTTAATGAAATGATAATCACCTCTAGTCGGGAAATTTGAAACCAAGTCACAAAACACCCTTTACTTTGTATGCTAGCGTATTTTCTACAGGCCTCAATAATTAACACATAAAGAACAAGAAATCAAGTACTAAATGTTGGCGGTAGCTCACTCTGAATTGTCAGGGAAAGTATTTAACGACAGAAAATCGAAATAATGATTTTAGTCTAAAGTGGTCTTCTCTCTCTCTTTTTCTCTCTCTCTTTATATATATATATATATATATATATATATATTTATAAAGGATAAGTTATATTTTGTTCTATGTACATATGTGTAAGGTTACACACACAACAACACACACATATCTTCGTGTTTGTATGTGTAATCTTACACATATGTACACAAATACAACAATTTTAATTGGTTCTTTTTTTAAATCTACTTCACTCTATATCAGCATACTTTCTTACATACACGCCGCTATTTCTCTAAAGTTTTGGTCTCTTGACCTTTTTATTGTAGTCACACATCTGCCATCAAGTTAATTATTCTATTGACTTTCATCACATTTTTAGTGACGACCCCGAATTCTGCATAGTTTCTCGTTTTAATTATATTTTTAATTCGTATCTTAATTTTCGATAATTTACGTTTAACTTTATTTTAATTTTAAATTTATACTTATTTGCGCGTTATTGATTCTATGATTGGTAACTACGTTACGTTTTGTCGTCGCATAAACTTTCATTTTGAAATTCTAGATACATGCGTTTCAAAAAGTGAAATCCATTTTATTGATTTAAAGATTAGTGAGCTGACTGTTATTTTTATTGTAAAAACACAGATAATATTTTTTGGAAAAAGACGTACATGACTACAAATATGCAAGGGGATTAAAAAGTGTCTTCCTATTTTAAAACACATACAATTTATTTCTGAAATATAATTTCTAAAATTAATGAATAGGAGAAGAAAATTTAATGCATCGACTTTTATTTAAAATTCAATATAGGCGCCTTCATTCGCCACCAGCTTTTCAAGCCGAGCAGTAATCACATTAACTTATTTCATAAGTAACTCTTGTTGGATGGTAGTTATAACTGTAGATATTTTACTTCAAGTTCTTAAAAATTTCTAGGCTTGGTTGAGTAGACTTGCTCTTTGCAGCCAACTCCAGAAAAAAATCGCAGGAGGTTCAGTTACGACTTCTGGCCTGCTATTCGCGCAGATGTCGGCGCCCCATCATTTTTCTAGGGGAGTGTGCTTTCAGCCATTCACAAACAACAATAGCAAAGTATGGAGGTAGCTAACTTTAGTTAGAGATGGAATTTAGTGAATTATTAGTGCATGGGTCAATATTAGAGATTTGATTTTTATACAAGACGGAGCTCCTCTACATTTTACTATTTATTAAATAAAATCTATACATTATACTTTCGCTTCATATCACTTAATTGTACAGATTATATTTAAAAAATAAATTATATGTATTTGAAAATAGGGAGTTACTTTTCAACCATTCTATAAATAAAGTAAATTGCAAGCAACATGTCTTCTTTTTGAAAGGGATGTAGAAGAAAGAAAAGATCATCTTTCGCTAGATCGCAAAGTCAATTTTGTAATTCGACCACAGATATGAGAGCAGTGCTCCCTCTTAAGACATATTATAATAGTAAAAAATTGCGTCTGAAGTGAGGTATTTTCTACAGCGGGAGAATGTCCAAATAATTTTTTCCAACGAGTTTTATAAGGGGTTTCATGAAGGTATTCCATATCAGTTCTCGAGTGAAAGTCGTTTCTTGGAGTTTATCAGAGAAGGAAACTTAATTAAGGAGAGAGCCATTTAATTTGTATAGGAAGAAATGAGGATCTAAGATTGGTGGTGAAGAGGAAGAATCTTGGTTTTAGATTTAACAAGTAACTTAACCCCAGTGCACCATGGTTTTCGATTCAGAAGAGATACATAGATGGAAAGGAAGAGAGAGAGAGAGAGAGAGAGAGAGAGAGAGAGAGAGAGAGAGAGAGAGAGAGAAAGAGAGAAGGGGGAGACTAACAGACAGAAAGAGAGAAATAGAGACAGAGGGGGACTTAGAAATTTCTTAGTCCTCTCCGCAGCCTGCCATGGGTCTTTACTGCCAGGGAAATTATTATCATCCTTCAATGATGGGAAACTTACAATTTGTGCTTAATGATTCTATACAATGCTTATTTTAAAAATTAATATTTTATTTCGGTATTTAATCTCTTAATAGGTGTTGATATGCCGTAAAAGAAACAAACCAAACAAAAACTTGTTTTATCCTGGTCTCAGATTAAACAATCGGGTTTTATATCTTGTGAGTAATGAGTCCTGGTCGCTTTATGTGCTCTATGCGAGTGACCCTCTATTGTGTCATCTGTTAAGTCTGGTAAACATCTAAGGCTGGTTAAATTCCACATCCTGAGGGAATAGCATAAATCCTTACAAAGATTAGCTTCATATGACAGTGACAAATTAAGGCATAATCGGTTTGGCTTCATGGGTTGGGCATTTTTTTCAGACTACAAAAGAGATCAAGTTGCCCAAACTACAAAAGAGATCAAGTTGTTTCAGACCAGTAATTTATTGTATTTATTAAAACGTAGAACAGAAAAAATGATAATATAGATAGATGCATAGAAAGTAATGTAAGTAAGAAATGAGGGTGGAGTATTGCATGTTTTGGTTTCAATGCTAGTTGATGACACCCAAGTTATATATATATATATATATATATATATATATATATATAAGAAGTGAAATCCAAACTATATATATATATACAGGCGACAAAAAGAAAGTCCGCACTTGTAATTTTTTTCAAAAACTGCAAATTTAAGCTAAATTTAATGTAACAGTTTTAAAAAAAACTATACTTAATTTGATTCCCCTTCTATTCTTCTACAATTTTGCCTGTTCATATTTGACTTTTAATTGAAATATTCTAGTGTTCATGTCAATTTAAAAAAATGACTTCAAATTGAGGATGCAAAAAGAAAGTCCGCACAATGGAAAATTGTTATTTAAATGTAACTTTAGGACATTAATGCAACACAAATACAACAGGAACACAATGAATTAGTAAATAATTAGTAGCATAGCCCTTGTGCAATTTGAGAGCCTGCAATCGTTTGGGAATTCCTTGAATTAGACTGCAGCAATACTCTGGCGAAAGGGCAGCCCACTTTTCTTTAATTTTTGTCCAAATTTCTTCCAAATTTGAAATTTTATTATTGCGTAGTTGTTGCTTGATGTAATGCCATACGTTTTCGATAGGATTGAGGGCTGAAGATTGTGCAGGCCAATCCAAACACGAAATATCATGCTCTTCCAGGAACCTCTTGACATTGCCAGCTGTGTAAATGCGAGCATTATCCTGTATGAAGGTGGGACTATCATCCAAATTCCGACCAAACTTGACACCACTTGATCAAACATCATTGTAACCTCGAAGGGCACCCGCAAGAGTAAAAATAAATGTTTTGTTGCTATCACTGCTGTGTTTAACCAAGCGATAGCTTGTGAAATAATGTTTCGGACAAGAACTTAAAACGCAATGTAAAAGGCAACTGATATCATAGTCTAAAATGGTAAGGAACAATTTAAGTAAAAGGATTTTGGAAAATTCAGAAGTTGAACCTTTACAAATAGGCAGAGAGGTATATAAAAATGCAATTTTTTACAGTAATTTCTACAAACGAATCTATTGCTACCCTAAATAGACGTGATGTTTGGAATAAGAGATTGGCGATGACTGGAGATAGTCGTTCATATCACCGTGATTGCAACATGTATATGGAACATGGCCAAAATAAATATTTGCGTTTCATCTGATATGACAGCGGGTTTCTCTCTTTGCGTTAGGATTGATGGATTTTCAGGAGCAGTAAAATATCGAAATATTTTTTCCGCAAGACATTTGATTTATTTGGAATATTTTAAACGGGTTTTTAGATGGCATCAATCTTGAAAATTCATATTTCCGAACAAACAAGATGTTTGCGACTCAAATTGTAAAAACCGGAATGTCTACAATCTGAGCCAGGGCCGCTATCAAAACCCGAATAAATACTTTACCACGTTTTCTACATGGTTGACGTCAAGCTGTATACCAACTCAGAGGCTGACTTAAATCGACTCGTGCAGGTCGTACATAGCTTCTCCACAGATATTGGAATAAAGTTTGCTTTAGACAACTGCGCCAAGTGCTGCATCAGAGCTGGAAAGAAGGTCCAAACCGAAAACATCGTGCTTGATGAAAATTCTGACATCAAGGAGCTAGAAGAAAAGGAACAATACAAATATCTTGGCACATAAGAGAACGATTCAATTCAGCGTGTCAGGACGAAAAAAAAATGGTCACGAATATATACGTCGTGTAAGGAAAAACATTAAAACAGAGTTTGCGTAGACAAAATAACTAAGATTAACCAACAAGTCTGTGATAATAATATGCACTTTTCGTATTGTCGACTGACTACAAAATAACATGAACACACTAGATACTTAACCGGAATTTTTACACTGCACAGAATAACATACAGATAACAATGTCTGCCAAAGATATATCTGCTCTTACGAGGTATGGGTTTTAGAGATTGAACATTAGCATCGTGCTAATATTGAGACCACCGGGTAATCTCTGATGAGCTCTCAAAATCCTAACTTTAACACTCTACATAAACGTCGAATAAACAAGAGCTAACAGAAGAGCCTTCATCATAAAACTGGCCAAATATTTTGGACAAGATTGTCTCAGAAACAACTAGCTACAACCACTATATATGATTTCCGCCACTCTCTATTTTTGCCTAAATTTTATAACAAGCCCCACTCTCCTCAATGGTTTACTTCGACTTGCGCAACTGCCATTGCTCAAAGGCAGCATGCATACCGCAGATTTAACCGACATCAGTCCAGTTCAAACAGACAGAAATATATAGAAGCTAGATGTAACGTTAAGAAAGAAATGGCGACAGTAAAAAGAGAATTTACTGAAACCACTAAAAAACGCATCGAAGCACAAAATTAGGAACTCGTGACTTCTGGAAAATCTACAACAGTGTAGTAAATAATGGGCAATCAACAATTCCCCCACTAACCAACAATCAAGTATGTGGACCCGATCTCATCCTAGCTGTGCTATCAAAAAGTGCTCAGCTGAAGTAGCTCCAATTCTTTCCAAACTCTACAACAAATGCCTTAATGAATCTTGCTTTCCGGGCTGTTGGAAAACTGCTTCTGTGGTACCAATATACAAGGATTCTGGCGAAAGAACGGACCCATTAAATTATCGCCCCATTAGCCTCCTCCCACTTTTTGCCAAAATATTGAGTCCTACATGCACTATTGTTTTATGATTACGCAAAATCACTACAATATGTGACGTTTATTGCTAAACTTCTGACTGACCAACAATATGGATTTAGACAACCCGTTCCACAGCAGACATCCTAACTGTAATTTCTGAACGTATATACCAGTCATTGGACAAAGCCGGGGAGGGCAGAGCGGTAGTTCTAGATATATCTAATGCTTTCGACAGGGTATGGCATGAGAGTCTCCTCTGGCAAATTAGATCATACGGTATCAATGGTAGAATACAAAACATAATTAAATCCTTCTTAGATAAGAGAAAAAAAAATCCAGGTTCTCCTCGACGGTCGTACATCGAAACAATATGATATAAATACGGGAGTGGCCCAAGGATCTATCCTTGGACTTCTGTTGTTCCTAATTATCATAAATGATCTCCCCGACAAAATTGCCTCTGAGATGGGTATATATGCTGATGACACCACACTCTATAACAGGCACGACAGAAAAACAAATGAACACAGATCTAAAGAAATGGCAGAAACACTAGATGACCTCCAATCTGTAGTGGAATGGGGGACAAAAATGGATGGTCGCGTTCAAGGCCGCCAAGACTAAACTAGTTTTCTTCAATAATCACAAGAAACCTTCTCTACCAACAATAGCAATGGCCAACGACTCTTTATCTGAGAGTACATCTTTCAAACTCCTTGGCCTAACGTTCACAGGAAACATGAGTTGGAACAATTATATTCAAAGCATAGCTAGGGCCGCTGCAAAGAAGGCAGACTCTATCTACCGTGCTAGAAAATTACTAACACCCGAAAGTATCCTGTACCTCTATAAGGCCACCATTCGCCCATGTATGGAGTATTGCTGTCATATTTGGGCTGGTGCATCTGCTACTAGTCTTTTGCTCCTAGACAAGGTTCAAAAGAGTCGCCAATATGATAGGCCCTGAACTGGTATCTAAGCTTCAACCTCTGGTCCATCGACGAAATGTCGCATCCCTCTGCCTGTTCTACAAGTATTTTAATGGAGAATGCTCTGACGAACTGTAATCAATTGTACCCCCACGACGTAAACACCCTCGACAAACCCGACAGGCAGCTAAATCTCACTCCCACACAGTAGAGATCTCTAGATGTAAAATATATTTCTACTCGAGTAGTTTCTTCCCTAGAACCGCTAGACTCTAGAATTCCATTCCAGGTCCCTGCTTCCCCAACTGTACTGCCGTGCAGAAGTTCAAGTGTTACGTGAACAGACATCTTGCTGCCCAAATCTCCAACATAGTATCTCAGTAGATGTTACCCCTGATAGTAGCCCCCTACACCAAAGTGGCAATGCGCCTTGTTTGGGCTGAAAATGTAATTTAAAAAAAATATCTAAACGCAGTTTCCATAAACAAAGCTTTTTCCCCAGAACTGCCTGCCTGCGGAACACTGTTCCGCTAACCTGCTTTCCAGTTGAATAAAACATGTCATCCAATGTAAAGAAGTTCTGATTGAGCCGTCCCATAAAAAGAAAAATTCTACTCAATTTACATCATTAACAATTGCTAGACTACCACTATGCATTACTTAATCCTTATCCTTGAGTGCTCTTCAAGCCTTGATAAGTGGTGATTCTTAAGGAGAAAAAAATTATGTTGATTTTTTGTTAATTTTTATCAGACAGAATCAGAAAACAAGCCTGCTATGGAAATAGTCGCCAAAATACACCACGTCTTCAATTAAAAAATGGAAGAATGGACCAACCAACAGCGTGTCAAGTATTTTTAGGACTATATATATATATATATATATATATATATATATATATATATATATATATATATACTCTTTAGCCTGGGTAAAATAAATGATCAGGAGAAGATTATAATGGCTGTCCAATGTCAATGCTTGATTACCAATACAGTTAAAAAGATGAGTGGTCTCAGCAATGACAACAAGTACCGGTCCTGCAAAACTGTAGAGGCTGTTAGCCACCTTCCAACCTTCCAAAGTTCAGCTGGGGTACGGCTACTATACAATGTGACACAGTGAGTTGTGTAAATATATATTTAAACGGTTGTAAAATATGGAATATTAAATCCAGCAGCAAGTCCTGTGCATATATATATATATATATATATATATATATATATATATATATATATATATATATATATATATATATATATCAGAACGAACAGTTGAAAATAAGTCGTACATCACCCACTATTGACTATGCAATTCTTACAGGAACGTATCTTGGAAACGGAACTATTATACATGATGTAGTAATATGGGACATGAAAGAGAAAAAAACAACAACAGTAAAAGAGAGTTTCCCTAATGATGCTGCGTTATACAGAGCTGCGAAGAAAAAGATAACGCATATTAAGGTCTTCTGTATGGTATTAAAATAAACAAGGACTAAAGGACATCTCTATCATTCTAGTATTCATATAAGCAACTGGACTTATGATATAAAATTTCAAAAACTACCTGAAATATATACGCACTGAACCAAGTGCAGTTAAAGGGACGGTCAGAATCTTAAAAAAAAATCTCTCGGTTAGAATATATAATATAGCGAAATAATGTGGGACGTGCAGTAGGATTCCTCATCCACAATCTGAATAAACTGATAAGAAAATAAAAAAAAAGAAACAGAATTTTGTGAATGATACATGCAGCTAATCCACTGCCTCATTCTCAATTCACAAATAGGATTCAATTTTAAATTTACTAAACGGATTATAACTATAATATTTTTCTGCATATATATTGACATGTTTTATACCTACATGCACTATTGTTTTATGATTACGCAAAATCGCTACAACATGTGACGTTTATTGCTGATCGAACCCAGTCAAGAAAATCAACATTCTTTCCTCTCGGCTATAACGATACAGAATTCAAATGAAAGTGAATTTAGTTACTTATGCAGCAATGCAAGAAGGATTGCCATAATTAAGATAGCGATGAAGATATTCAAACAAACCGAAGGTTTGCGATTTATGTACGCATTAATTCGCAGCCTTATTCTTAATTAATAAATAGGGCTCACATTTAATTGTACTTAAAAGGCTTATAGCTATATATACATACATACACACACATGTATACATACATATATTTGTGCATAAACAAACATGTACACACACGCAAACACATACACACATCCATATAGTCTGCTTTCGTACAACCACATACCAACACGTCGCGCTTCGCACCTGCGCACACCCGTCTAATAAACAAACGTTTAATCTTGACCACTTCCTTTACAGTGGCTGTTTGCTTGGAGACTTCTTTCAGTCTCTCTGTCGCTTCTATTATCTATCATTCAAGATCTAAATTGTTTACCTAACAAAGTCGAAAAGATCGTAGACCAGACATCACGGTGGACACTTACGGGGGAAGGGTTGACAAGAATTTGACGGTAACGTGCAGTTTTCACAGTAAAAAGAAATGTAAAACAAAATATCAAACAGTCCCTGTTTATCTTAAATGCTCGTACAGACACAGACAGCCTTTACTTCAAATATATATATATATATATATATATATATATATATTGTAAAGGTTATATATATATATATATATATATATATATATATGCATATATATATAATGTGTTTATAAGTGTTTCACTTTTACTTTTGTTTAGTTTACCATGTCTCAAGTAAAGACAAATTTAAATATTAAAGAGGAAGGTACCAGTCTCGCCAAGTTAAATGCATGTGCGCCCCCCATATATATATATATATATATATATATATATATATATATATATATATATATATATAGAGAGAGAGAGAGAGAGAGAGAGAGAGAGAGACTTGTTTGTACTATACTGAGTTTTACTGGGTTTGTATAATTCAGTAAATTTTCATATACCAATAAGTAAGCTACAAAATTATCATAATTCAGCATTAATATACTGTATTAACAAAACCAAGACTTCAAAAAATGAATTGATAGCAACAGAAAGTGTATTTTATTTTAAGTTACAATTGTTTCCATACCAGTCGTACAATTTCAAGCATTATGGCGTTTGAAAATTTTCACATAACCAGCATCTCTTCAGAGTTATTGAATAAAAAACACTCTTGACAATAGAACATTGTTTAAAGAAAATTTCCTTACGGAAATGAAGCATGCGAAAAAATGTACCCAGTTTTATCTCCCTTCGTAATTAGTTTTTTCATAACTACATGGAACCGTATTTTATTAGAACGATAATGAATTTTAAAATATTAAATCATGAAAAATAGAATAGGATCCTTTACTCGGAATGCTGTATGAGAATTAATAAATATAAGGTATTGTTTTTCTTTATTTTCTTATTTAATAAAATATTAACCCTAAACTGGTTTTAAATCTAAGTAATAAGATAAACGATATTTGTAAACATTGTTGCCACAGCTGAGCGAATACGAAACTAAAACTTAACCACAACGTTATAGCAAGGTTGTTCTAGCCATATTATAAATATATAAATAACATTTAAAAAATTATTTTTAAAAAAGTAATTATGTGAAATAAAGAAATATGGAAATTTAATTTAGGAATTCAATGAATGGTATTATTTAAAGATTTGAATAGCTATAGGTTTTTATGGAAACGTCTGACTGTTGTAAAATAATGATACGAAAATAAGGTGATACATTAATATTTGAATGGGCTTTTGACGGAGGATGCCTCCAGGGTAAATGTTTTCGCATGCTTCATTTCCGTTAAGGGAATTTTCTTTAAACAATGTTCTATTGTAAAGAGTGTTTTTTATTCAAGAAGTCTGAAGAAATGCTGGTTATGTGAACATTTTCAAACGCCATAATGCTTGAAATTGTCCGATTGGTATGGAAACAATTGTAACTTAAAATGAAATACACTTTCTGTTGCTATCAATTCATTTTTTGAAGTCTTGGTTTTGTTAATACACTATATATATATATATATATATATATATATATATATATATACACACACATATATATGTATATATATATGTGTATATATATATATATACATTGTGTGCAATTGGACTACATTCTGTTATTAAAACAAACATTATTAAAGGGAACAAAAAGATTTGTTTCAGTAACTTTTTAACATTTTTCCCCAATTAGCACAGGTAATACACCATCAAAAAAGTTTAAGAAATTGAAAATACTTGAAGTATATATATATATATATATATATATATATATATATATATATATATATATATATATATATATATATAATGCTTACGACTACAATGAACGCAATTAGTTTTAAAGCACAACCATCTTAAAATGCTTAATGTAATGCTACAACCATCCATCCCCCAAACGAATCCAAACACTGTCTCGCCCATGGCCCCCACGCCGTATCTAGAAGCCGTTGACAACTACTTGCTACTACTAAACACTTTACACTAACCTCTTTCTTACTAGTGTTTCCGCTTTCCTTTGATGAGGATTCCGGTCTGAACTCGGGAAACGTTAGGAGTAGACTTATATAAAGATTTCAATTCCCACACAAAATGATAAGAAAAATGGAAAAAAATAAATAAGGTATAACCAGGCAGAAGCTTTTTGTTTTCTTTAATGTTTGTTTCAATACACACACACACACAGACACACACACACAGACACACACACACAGACACACAGACACACAGACACACAGACACAGACACAGACACAGACACAGACACACACACACACACACACACACACACACACACACACACATATATATATATCACAGAATCTTATGTTCATCAACGTTTGTTTCCACAAGGTCTCTCCTATATACTTTAATAATACAACATACATGATAAAATATACTCTAGTTACACTGGAAACAATTGAGTTACGCTCATTCTTCTAATTGGCCGTAAGTTATAATTAATGATAAATGTCATCGATACCTAACCTATATATGCATTCGCTCGAGCTTTTTTACGCTATATTTTTATATAACTATGTAATTATTTGAAATGTCTATATGAGCCTTTAGAGAAATAATGAGTCTCTCTTTTCAGCGTCCCAATCTTATTTACATGTCTGTAAAGCCTGTAGGCACATTTCTCAACTGGATATCTTATCAGTAATCTATTTTTTTTCATATTAACACCAGATATTAATTAAACTTCTATATAATAATAATAATAATAATAATAATAATAATAATAATAATAATAATAATATTATTATTATTATTATTATTATTATTATTATTATTATTATTATTATTATTAGGAAGTTTAAGTGAAAATAGTTTTTCAGGGTGACGGCTTGTCGCTATTGTTATTTGTTTTGAGTATGGAACTCGTGTCGTTCATATTACGAAAGGTAAATGCGTGCTATGAGTAGGGGAAAAACGAGTACTGGGTAAACCATTTATTATTTATGGTTGACTTAAAATTGTTTTTCTACAAACGATAATCAGGTATCTATGCCTTTAGGACCTGTTCAAATATTTAGTAATAACATAGGCATCTAATTTGGCATGAAGAAGTGTGATGCCCTGAAATAAAAACTGAGTACATTGTTGAAAGTAAAAGAATAAAGTTTTTGAATTTGGAAATCATAAAAGAAATTGGAGAAGCATGATATACGAATTCTTGAATTAGATAAAAGAAGCTGAAGTGGAAGAAATTAATAGTAAAAGAATTCAGGAGAAAACTATAGTAGATTATTAGGTCAAGATTGAATGATGAGAAAACGAAATATCCGCAGTAAGCACACGCACAGTAGCTATATTTCGATATGGGGTGGGTATTATTCAATGGAAAGAAAAGGAGTTGAAAGCTATATACAATGAGTCAAAGAAAACGATTACAATTAATGGAGCTCTTCAACGAAAGAGTGATGTCCCATAGGTTGTATATGAAAAGAAAACGGGGGACAAAGACTAATAAGTTTAGAACGATACGTAAAATAAGTAGAACATGGTCTTAAAAGTTACATGTCCAACTGTAAGGAACAGCTTATAAAAGTTTTTTTTTAATTTTAAATTTTAGAAAAGTAGTGAACTCGTAAGAAGCAAGAAACTGAAGGCAATAAATGAGCACAAAGCAAAAGACAAGGTGATTAAGAGAAAATGCTTAGTCAATTTAGTAGTTATCTAACTGAGGCTGTGGACAAGGAAAAACCTGGCGATAGTCGTCAAAATATGACTTGATGGTTGGAACAGAAGCCACAACGTGTGCAGCACAAAAGCAAGCGCACAGGACAAATCATATGATTATATCGCATTGATAAAACGGCTGAAAGGTTTAAGGTCGACTGTGTGGCCAGAAAGGTGAGTATATGCAATACCTCGTCAGTTGTTGTGAGAAGTTAGCTGTAAAGGAGTACAAAAGACAGCACGGTAATATTGCGAGAAAAGTTCACTGGTATATATTATATATACAGGAAAAGGAGTTGGAATGCAATGAAAAACAGTACGAGCATGTTCGAGAAAGGAGTGGTGGAGAGTGATAATATTATGATTATGGAATATGAATATCCAATGTGATGATGTGATTGAAGCAAGGAGACCAGATTTAGTCTTGTTATAAAAAAGGGAACATAAGGCAACAATTACTGTTATTTTAGTGCTAGCTGATGTGAATTTGGAGAAAAAAAAATGAAGAAGATCTGAATATACGAAAACTTAAAAAAGGGAGATAATAAGATTGTGGAAGTTGAAGGCGATAGAACATGGACCTATTGATATTGGAGCACTGTAAACAAATATCCCGAACAGTTGAGTATTCGTGTCGTAAACTATACTGATGAGTCGTTTGATCAGCCAGTCAATAAAGATA
The DNA here is from genome assembly GCF_053919585.1 of Euprymna scolopes. Taxonomy (NCBI): domain Eukaryota; kingdom Metazoa; phylum Mollusca; class Cephalopoda; order Sepiida; family Sepiolidae; genus Euprymna; species Euprymna scolopes. Next base: position 131,021,227 of record NC_136486.1, on the reverse strand, counting down.
AGGTTAAGTGGGCGAAATTACCTGTTGCATAAATACTGCGATAAAATACCGGCGACTCTCGCAAAATGCTTTTCACGATTCAGTCGATTCTATAATTTTCATTTTTTTACATCTGACGCAATTATTAATTCCTATCACAAAAATACAGAAACATAATACAATTCTGTCATTATTTCATATTTCTTTGTGTAACCAAATATTGAAGTGACTTTATCAGATGGTCCTGGTAGAAAACGACACAACAAGAATTTAGTAAAATTGATCTTCAAAACAAAAATACTATCGTCAAATGGAAAGCGAACCCATACTATTCCTCGAATACTTCCGTTTAGTTTTATGTACTGAGAAGGGATAAGCAAAATTATTTATAGTGGTTGTGTTAGGTAATAACCGGGCAACGCTGGGTAGAAATAATTTATTGTCTATTTATCTGCCTATCTGTCTATCTATATGACTAGGGATAATTAAACAGCATAGATTTAAATTGTAAGAAAGCAACGCGTTAAAGCAAGCATACAGGTGCAGAGGCCAATCAAACTGTGTGACAGGTAAGTTACACCGAAAGTAGGCCAAGCAGGAGCAGGATCTGACGAGTACATAATTCCGGTTTTGAGTAAGTTAGAAAGCTGGGTACTAGAAACCGAGGAAGCAAGATGGGTTAAACAGGTCTCCCCATAAAAGAACGACGGTCTTAAAATGGATGCGGAATAAACGCCACAAGTCCGAGATCGTCGATTTCATTCCATGCTGCGGAAGACGAGATGCCTGGAAGTGAAATAAACCAATATATAAAAAATACATCGTCGTGTGTCTGTCTTTCATACGTGCTTGTTATAGCAGAACCCAGCCCCCAAGGACGTTAACAAATCCACCAGGCAGCAGCAAGAAGACAGAAGGCTACGTAGCAACAGGTATGTCGTTATGAATGCATTGTGACATATACGTAATACACACACGTACCCACGAACGCTTCGCGAGTCATGAGCCGTTAGATAAGATACACACAACGTATATATATATATATATATATATATATATATATATATATATATATATATATATAGGCCGTTACAAAGAAAAATACCTGAGAACCACGAAAAAAAAACAATCAAGCAAACAAACAGGGAATAAACAAACAGAAACAAAAAATGGACAGAACGAAAAAGAAAAAGAATGACTATGAGAATCAAAAGAAATCGTATAGTGAAAAGAACAAAAACAAACACACGAGAGAAGCTAAGAAATAAATAAAAAATGGGGAATTCTAAGAGACAGTAGAGAAAGAAAAAAATGGACACAACGAAAAATAAACAAAAAATATCAGAATCAAAATGAATCTGATAATGATCCTCAATAAAAAAATAAGTTAAAGAGAAAGAATGTCTTATGTTTAGGAATAGAAAAAGAAGAAAGAGATAGTTGAAAACATGGGTGCTGCCGTAAAAAAATTAAATGTTACAAAATGGTGTTTTTTTTGTGTTGTCTAAGAAAAGATAAAGGGTCAGTTGTTCATTTTATTATGCGCGAAGAAAAAAACCCCGAGAAGATTGAGTTGGAATAGTCGTTTTTTAATGTGCGTCTAAAAGTAATATAAAAGAACTTGTTTTATTTTTATTGATTTTTTGTTTTATCTGTTGTTGTTGTTGGTGGTGGTGGTGGTCTTATGAGAATATTATTACATTTGGTCGCTTATTTCATTGTGTGTTTAACTGCAACAAAAAAAACAGCGAAAGAGAAAAAGAAAGAGAGAAAGAAGTCACCGTACGAGAGCTGATGGAAGAGAGAGAGAGAGAAAGAGAGAGAGAGAGAGAGAGAGAGAGAGAGAGAGAGAGAGAGAGAGAGAGAGAGAGAGAAAGAGAGAACATGTGTTGGAACAGACGCATCGAGAGCATTGCCAGGGCCGTTGTGAGGAAGCTACTTACGCCTGAAAGTATCCTGTACTTATACAAGGCCACCATTCGCCCATGTATGGAGTATTGTTGTCACAATTAAGGTGGTGCATCTTCTACTAGTCTCTCACTCTTAGACAGGGTTCAAAAGAGAGTCGCCAACCTGATAGGCGCTGAACTGTCATCTAGGATTCAACCTCTGTCCCACCGACGAAATGTCGCATCCCTCTACCTGTTCTACAAGTAGTGTAATGATGAATGCTCTGACGAACTACAAACACTTGTACCCCCTCTACATAAATACCCCCGATAATGCCGACAAGCAGCAAGATCCCCCCCCCTACACAGTAGATATCCCTAGATGTAAGAAAGCCTTCTACAACAATAGTTTCTTCCCCAGAACTGCTAGAATTTGGAACTCCCTTTCGGGATTCAGCGTTCCCTATTGTATTAATATGCAGAAGTTCTAAGTGTAACCTGAACAGACCTTGCTTCTCATCTCCCTACACAGTATCCCTGCAACTTATGTCCCTGATAGTAGCCCCTACATCAAAGAGGAACTGTGCCTTGTTTGGGTGAATATGGAATAAAAAAAGATAGAAAAAGAGAGAAGAGAGTTTTTGGTGAGCAAAGTACGGCTGCTAGCGTGTATCGATGGGCATATGTGTATGTGTGCGCGTGCAAGCCGATATACAAAGAGACAGTAGTCGATTCTTAATATAGGGGGTTAGAAATGTATTTTTCTATTAAATGGTATATATAGCGTTTCCTGCATTTGTTTTTGATTAATTAAAAAAGAATATGAATTAGAACATAGACTCTGAATGTTTTTTGAAATTTATAAGTTTTCGAGATAGAACTTTGTTAAACTCATTTTTGAATGAACAATTGCGAAGTGGTTGTTTTAGAAGGTAAATGACTTTTTAGAAGAAATTGTAATTAATTTCTGAATTTGTAAAAAAAAAATTATTGTGTTTTTTTAAAGATGTTTAAAAAGAAAATTGTTAATTCTTGTTGCTGAAACTTTTGAAATGTTTTATTGTGTTTTTTTAATGATTTCTATTGGGATGAAGAAAGAGGATAAGAAAAATGAAAAGAATTGAAGCGAAATGGTATGAGTTTCTCGGTGTCACCCAGCCAAATATTTTGTCTTGTTTGAATTAAGTTTTATTGTCGTATTTTTCTGAAAATAACTGTGCAAAAAAGAATTATTTTTAAGATTTTAATCAAACTATGCAATGTGGTTAATGTGTTTTTTCTGTGATTCGTGGACATCATGTAACGTTGAATGTTGTTGACAAGAAAATTTCGTGTTCCAGTTGTTTTTTATTGTTTGATGTCAAAAGGACGGCGAATTAAATGTAATTTGTGAAATAATTATATTTTAAGTGTTTTGTTGAAGGAAATCGATTTTTCTATGAACGACGGTATGTTCCAATAGGATTGGTACTATCAAGGTGCCTGGTTAGGCCTTTAGAGTTGTATGAAAAGGAAGTTCCCTAATTTTGGTTGCCTCGATACCCTGGCAGGGGATTGGATTGCCACATGATACCTCGCCGCCAGTTAAGAGTCTGCTAGGCACCGTGGTGATAGTGAAACTTGTGGATCTGCTTCTTTTCTATGACTGGTCGAATGGCCGTGAAATATATTTTAATCAAAATAAAAACATGGTTCAAGGGAGAAAATTTACTAGTCAAACAAAAATATTTATTCATAAAATTCACTGTATAAGAGCCAAGTACGCCCTAGGATGGAGTACTTTTGCCACATAAAGGCAGAAGCTGCTCGAAGCACTTATCCTGCTTCGGCAAAGTTGAAAATAGACTTCGTTGCCTAGTAGGAGATGTGCTTTTCTCCTTCCGGCAACCTCTTTCCCACAGAAGAGACGTTGCAAGCCTGTCTGTGCTCTACTAAATTTTCACGGCAAGTACTCGTTTGAGCTCTAATTCTATGCTGCTTTGCCAAACTTTCACTGAAAACACTCGTCCACCTGAAACCACTATCAATACTTTCTCCCACTCTTTATCTAAATCTAAATGCGGATTCCATAAACAAAGTGTCTTGATTAGAACTGCACACCTGTGGAACTCTGTTCCGTTTGCCTGCACTTCAGCTGACTTCAAGTCCAATGTAAATAAATTCGTGATGAGCAGTTGCAGTTAAGTAATCCGATTTACCAAATTTCCACTATAAGGATTACTACCAAATTGTCCCATTGACTACTATACACTCGTTAACATTATCCTCAAGTGGCCTCCTTGCCTTTATGAGAGTTGACTGCTTTGTAAAAGAAATCTTATATTATTTTAAAAAGCTAAAAATGTATGGAGTAACATCTAGTGTTTAAGAAGATATCTGATATTCCGATGAACTATCGTCACTGTCATACCAATACCATACACGTCCCCTGGCTCCGTCTATTTAGCAGTGTGTGTTTTTTTTTCACATTTTGTGATCGGAAGCAACGTCTTGTTGTTTGTTTTCTTCTTGTTTTTATTGCTTTTATATTTCACCATCCGTGCGGTTGGGCAGAATTAGCTACGCTGTCTTTATGATATATCCCAAAAGAGAGTTATAAGCTGTCAAATGTTAAATTAAAGAAGACCATGTCTTGTCTTATCTGCGTCAGTTATATCGTCTAGTGAATTATATATCTTCTTATCCTGGCGAAATATTCTCTCACTCCCTCTCTCTATATATCTATAGTAATTTATATGCTGGGTGTTCACAAAATCTTGGGCACATTTCAAGTCCACATATCTGCTTAACTTTGAATGGTAGTAAGATCCAAGTGTTGCCATTTAATAGCTAAACGCATAAAGCTTATGATTTTTTCATTTCTTTTCAGAACCAGTATGGCGTTCACCCAATCAGAAAATACGTTTTGTGTGTTTGAATTTACAAAAACTGAATCCTGGACATTTATTCAATGTGCATTTCGCAAAAACGTCTGGAAAACAGCCACCAGAAAGGAAGTTCATATTTAGATGGTAAATTCATGGCAGATGGGTGGCCAGCTAAGAGAACGGAACGCCACTCAACTTTAGAAGACGTAGTTAAACAAATTCGAACTGCCTTTCAGCGGAGACCCCGTTAATCGATTAGAAGAGCCAGTAGTGAAATTCAGCGTCCTACAACAACTGTTTGGCTTGTGTCTTAAGAACACGACTGCACATGGCCCCTTACAAGCAACAGTTAGTCCAACATTTGAAAACCAGCTCGTCGTAACTTTGGCATTGCAATGCAACAGAAGATGAAAGATGACGGGTTTGACGACAGGCTTGTTTTTAGCGTTAATGCGACTTTGCACTTAAATGGCAAAGTTAAGAAGCACGTCTATCGCATATAGAGTACTAAGAACCTGCATGAACTTTTTGAGCATCAGCGAGATTCCCAAATGGTGGTTGTGTTTTGTACTATGCCCAAGACCCTAGAATAAAACACTCGGATCTTTGCTAACTGACTTTTCTTTCATTAAGTTTATAGTATGGCAAGAAAAAAAAAAGAAAGGCGAGAAAAAAAAAAGATGTATAAAATACTGAGGATAGAGTTTGTCTCCGAAATATATTTAAATTATAAATCACAAACAAGTAAAATATTTTTATTTTCATAATATTGCGTTGTGATTTGGTTTTCATGCGCACCTGATACGTATTTTATTTTGTTCAAATGAAATCAAAGCTTTTATAACGAAACTCACACCCCTGATGTTAATCTCACATAGCCAATACACCGTTCCGGTATTTCAAAATACAATTGCTTAGAGACAACGCGCGGATCTTTACAAACTGATTTTTCTTTCTTAATCTTTACAGCATGGCAAATGAGGAGAAGATAGAATAAAGAGAAAAAATGTATAAAATACTGAGGATAGAGTTTGATTCCGAAATATATATGAATTATAAATTACAAACAAGTAAAATATTTGTTTATTTCGTTGGGATTTGGTTTTCAAGCGCACCCTATATTATTTTATTTTATTTTATTCAAATTAAGTCAATGCTTTGATAACGGAACTCACACCCATGACGTGAATTTCGCATAGCGAACGCACAGTCCCGGCATTTAAAAATACAACTGCTGAGAGACAACGCGCGGATCTGTAATAACTAACTTTTCTTTCTTAAACTTTCCAATATAGCAAGAAAGAAAAAGGAAAAATAAAGAGAAATAAAAGATGTATGAAATACCGATGATGGAGTAGGACTCTGAAATATATTTCAATTATAAATTACAAACAAGTAAAATATGTGCTTATTTTCGTAATATTGCGTTGTGATTTGGCTTTCAAGCGCACTTGGCGAGTATTTTATTTTATTTAAATAAAACCAACGCTTCTATAACGGAACTAACAACTCTGACGTTAATCTCGCGTAGCCAACGCGCCGTTCCCACATTTCAAAATACTACCACTGAGAGACAGCGCGCGGATCTTTACTAATTAAGTTTTCTTTCTTAAACTTTATAACATAGCAAGAAAACGAAGAAAAGAAGAAGAAAGAGAAAAATAAGACATATAAAATACCGAGGATGGAGTTTGATTTCGAAATATATTTAAATTATAAATTCTAAACAAGTAAAATATTTGTTTATTTCCGTAATATGGCTTTCAAGAGCAATTGATACATATTTTATTAAAATGTTTTATTTATTATGACACATTGAAAACAACATGCTATGTAGATAACACTTGTGAACCCTCTAAAACATTAAAAAACGCCAATGTTGGTTTCAATACTGTATGGGACTGTGTAATTCAGGCGATAATAATACAAATAATGGTGACATCACTTTCACTATCACGACATTTTACTGAAAACTTATCTTCAATTTTTCTGCGACTAGCTTCATTATTCAACAAATCTAAATCATGGCTGCTCTTTTCACAGTAAAGTCACATCCGAGTTTATAATATAAAAATAATAAACCGCAATGACCAGGTCAAAATATTAAACATTCTTAAGCCCTTCATATAATAACCGATAATCAATAATATCAATTACGAAACTATTAAGAATATTTGAAAACATCTCACACAGAAATTTACATTAGAATGTTTTTAACCGTTAGAGAATTTTGTTTGATTCTTCGCTCATTTAGCACGAAATCACGTTCACATGCAGCATAACTCCAGACGATCGTAATTTATTAGCAATTAAGTAAAATTTAAACATTAAAAACACAGACATATAAAGACACCAAGACAAACCTCGAGTCATGATAATTTTAAAAGTTCAAACGCAATTACGCGCAAACAAAAAGGGGGAAAAATAACAAAATACTCAAAGAACTTATATACACCAGCCCGATAAAACAATTGAAAATCAATTCGTATTAAGCAAAACAGGCATTCTGTGTGCTATTTAACAATGTTTACGCAAAATATTTTTCTAAACCCTCACCCTCACACACACACACACACACACACACTATATATATATATATTTATACACACACACACACACACACACACACACACACACATATATATATATATATATATATATATATATATATATATATATTAGCAATGGCTGACCGGCGTTTTCCGGGTGTTTGGAGGTGTATGCTGAGCAAAAAAAAAAGGGTCGATCTTTTTTAACTTTGACCCCTATTATGACCCCTTAAAATTTATTGTTTTGGCCTCAACTTAAAATTAAGCAAGATCCATGTCCAAGGAACCTATATCTAAAATTTAATGTGTTTAGACCCAAAATTGTCGGAGGAGTTTGGTAGAGTTCTCAAAGGTCAAATCGTTGAACTTTGACCCCTTAATTGCTAAACTTCTGGCCGAAAACCGATTACGTTGATTTTCTCAAATCTCAGTATCCTGTATATCAAATTTCGAGTCTTTAGACTTAAAATTGACAGAGTTACAGTGTATGGAAATGCACACAGACACACAGACACGTTCACTTATATGTAGAGAGAGAGAGAGCGCTGTCGTAAATAATCTCAGCCGCTAATTAATTGGCTGAAAATGCGAAGCTCGTTTCTTATTTGTTTGTTTGTTTACGAACAGGCGATTTGAGCACTATAAAAGTGGTGGCGGGTGCTTATTTAAATAGACATTCCGACGAGTAATGTATGGGCGTCGATTCCATGGTCGAGTGGGAGAACTGCCGACTGTCAACACGACGATTCTAGGTTCAATCCTTGGGAGAGATGCTAGTCTAACGGCACTGATGAGTTGTGATACAACGAAACAGGACTGTATGTCGATGTCTATATATATATATATATATATATATATATATATATATATATATATATATACACCAAATTATAGTTTTCAAGAGAGATAATTTTCAAGATGAATTTGACGAGGTTATTAAGAGTGATCAATAAAAGATGTGTCCCATATCATACTAAGTCGATTCATTTAGACCTATGTGCGATCGCTTTTCTAGTAACATTCGATTAACATATTTCGTCAAGTGTTTCATTTTTTTTACTAGGTTATGTTTGGTTTGTGTTTTATTTAAACTCATATGTATTTGGCCTGTTGTATTCTAATATCAGAAATAAGAACCTGCCAAAATAACAATAACATAAAAAAAACAAAAGTTACCTCTTATCAATGCAAGGATTCCACTCGAGGATAATTGTTAAGAAGTGTACGGTAGTCATTGAAACAATTGTAAGTCGTGGAAATTTGTAAATTGTATTATTTAGTGGGAGACGGCTCGACATGAACTTGTTTACATTAGACTTGAAAACAACTATACTGTAGTCAGCCCGAAAGTAAGCAAACGGTACAGGGTTTGGTTGTGATGTTAGCACGTGCGATGCCGACGCCCTGAACTATTTTGAATATAACGAATTGTACTTTAGATAGTGTTGATTTCGCTTAATTAAGAAATAACACCAATACATTACGTACCAGACCCACACAAAACATAAATAAACACACCCAGTTTCTACTAATAATCTTGACTTTCATGTGACAGCTATGAAGATTACAGATACATTGTTCTCTGGAAGTTTGTTTGATCAGCAAGATCGTTGAACCTAGCACATATTTTGCTTTATTTCGTATTTTATTCTTAGGGAGTTGTGTTGCTGTTTTCATTAACCAATTCCCTACCTATCATAACATCCTTTATCACTTAAGTTACAATCCACCTATCTCAGTAAAAGCTTTCCCCAAGTGATTTTGGTCGTGATAATTTATAACTTCTAAGTAAATTAAAAAATGAAATATTCTCACGCAAGTACACTGAATCATATGGTTTCCACGGTGCATTTAGAGTTTTATATACTCAACAAGGAAAACGTCGTATTTTAATCTTACATGTATTCTTTACGCAATTATCATTTAGTACGTCGTATTTCCGTTGTTCACTTGTCCGAAGGAAACGCATAAGGCATAGTTCTTTTTGACCAAAATGAGATACAATTATCCAAATAATATACTTTCAAAATATGTATTGTAACGAGAGTTAATTTACAGTTCCAAGTTTGAAGTCCGATAAATTTAATTGAAAGTAGTGAACAAGTTCATCATTATATAATTGTTATCTTATTAATCAGTTCCATCGGAAATGTAATGTTCAGAATATATTATGATTATAATTAACTTGATTAGATTATCATAGATGGATTTCGTGAAAAATATAGAATAAACCAACTGAAAAGGACAGAAATAGCATATTTATACATAGATAATTATTTACCCACACATGCACACACGCACACACACACACACACACACAGACGAAACACACACACGCGCACGACACGCGCGCACACACACACACATATATATATCTGTAGGTAAATATAAATAATAAATGTAGCTTCATTTATTATGTATAATAGATATAGTTAGGAGTTCTTGATAAAGAATATTGAACCCGTTCTGCGTGCACGATCTGGTATATTTATTTGTCTCTTTTCCGATTATATTATATGTGTGTTATATATAACACACATGCAAATATCTATCTATCTATCTATCTATCTATCTATCTATCTCTATATATGTATATATATATATCTGTATATATATTTATGTATATGTCTATATATATGTCTATATATATCTTTATATATATATATATATATATATATATATATATATATATATATATATATATATATATATATATATATATAAGGAAATCCACTGTTTGAGAAGCACTTGATATTTCCAAATTTAAAATATATAGGTGGCAAAGATCCGAGAAGTGCAAAATTGATTTTAATAAACATTTCTATTTATTAAAATAAAATTGAGTTTTTTTTTTCTTCAAATTTTCGAATATTAAAATATTCTTCTTCAGGAAATACAGACAGTTTATTTTTAAAAATTTTTTTTGCCACGGTCGAGGTAAATCTTGGCACGTCCTCAGCACACAGTTTTTAATGTCCGATAAGAGTGTCAAGGTTTAAATAATAATATGAAATCCACTGTTTGAGAAGCACTTAATATTCTGAATTTTAAATATAACAGTTGAAAATACGAGACAAGAACTGATGTTCATATTATGACGACTAAAATTGATTGAAAATGCACCAAAAAGACGAAAATTTAGAAAATATTTATTAGTTGATATTTGCTGTGAGCATTTCACAAAAAATCGGTAGTATTTAAATCATCACGTACGGATACTTATTCCTCTTTGTCTAATTTTACATAAATAATATTAAACTAAATATAGCCCACATTACACTCTCTTACGTCTGGAAGATTAGTTTTAAATTCATGACGATTATTTGATTGGTTTAAGAGCAACCAATATGTATAGATCGGTTCTCTAGTAAACTAATTTTTTTGTACAACGCTCTATATCGTATGAGTGCGGTGGAAATGTAAGCGGCAGCGAAGGATAGCTAACACGTGAAGAGATTAGCAGCAGCAGCAGCTGTCGAAAAACTGAATACGAAAATTAGAATGTGTGCACGAGAAGAAAAGTAAAAAAAAAAAAAAGAGAAAAATGCAACATGTGTTGGGGAAACGTCGACAGCGAAGAAAATGTAAGCGTAAATGGGAAGACGAGAAGTGACTGGCTAATACCGGCGTGCGGTCAGAAGAAATAGAAACGTTCCAGATAAAAATGGATCTGTGTCAGTAAGAGACTTTTAAAGAGGTGCTGAAAGTAACGGGAATAACATCCTTTTGAAACAAACAACAAAAAAAAAAGCTACCGACCGATGTTTTCATTTATTTATTTCTATTCCTGTTTAATTTTTACTTCATATGCGACAGTAAAAGTTCATGTTTTTTACATGGAGGTCACCACTTATCAAGGCCCAGAAGCCACTCGGGGATAAGAGTTATTTTGCGTACAGTAATCAATGGGATAGTGTTGCAGTATTCATTAGTATTGGAGATTTGATAAAATCTCATTACTTAAGGGGACGGTTCATCAGAAATTTGTTTATGTAGGACTTGAAGACATCCATGTTGAAGTCAGGAGAGAAACAGAGAATTCCACGGGTGTGCAGTTCTAAGAAACAAGCTTTGCTCATGGAATCTGCGTTTTGATTTAGGCACAGATAAGGAGTGGGGAAAATTATTGACAGTGGTTTCAGCTAGACGGGTATTTATCGTGAAAGATTGGCAAGGGGGGGGGAGACCAGAGATTGGAGCTCAGATGATGAGCACCTGCCATGGAAATAACGATAAAACAAAGACAGGCTCGGACCGTCTCTTCTGTGGGAGAGTGGTTGCAGGGAAGAGAAAAGGGCATCCCCACTAAACCACGAAGTCTATTTTGTACTCTGTGAAGACAGGATAGGCTGTTTTTAGAAGCTCCTGCTCAGATGTGGCAGCAGTATTCCATCCTTGGACGTACTTGGCTTTTATATAGATAGAGAATTTAATCAGCAGTGAGATATCTTCTGAAGCGGTAGAAGGATCCCACCATTTTTCCAGCGACCTTGGCAACAGACTTGATGTACGTGTTCCATTTCAGATAAGGAGTAAGGGTCAAACCCAAAAGCTTGTTAAAACATGGGGCCTCCCCTAGACGAGAGCCATCCATTTCAATTGATGCCAGATGGAGATCAGAGCGTTGATGATGTAAAGATAGAAGCTTGGTTTTATATACATTAAAGGTAACCAGCCATCTCTTCTCCCACTGTACCACGCGCTCGAGATCAGAGGAGAGAGAATCAGAGAGAACTTTATCGTTTACGGCCTTTGATGTGTTGCCGTAAATGGTCGTTTCATCAGCATAGATGTTAACGAATGATGTACATCAGGAAGAGAGTTGGGCCCAGGATGGACCCCTGAGAGACTCCAGCATTAATACTGCGGGCCTCTGATTTTTGCCCATCAACCACTACTCTTATGAGCCTATCAGAGAGAAATGATTTAATGATTGTGAAAACATTTCCAGTTATACCGTAGCTGGAAATCTTCCGAAGTAGGCCTTTTATATGTTAAGAGCTATTGCCCTAAAAAGGAAGCCTTTGTCGAGAGATTCGCTAATCCTATGAGTAATAATCCTTAGCACATCTGCTGTAGATCTTGCAGAACTGAAACCATATTGCGTGCCACTAAGAAGGTTATTTCTGCTGAGGTGGTTGACTACTTCTCTATTTAATAGGGGTTCCAGCAACTTATGACACACAGGTGACTTACTGATCTGTAAGAGGGAGACAACTTATCACCTGAATTCTTAAATACTTAAGTACTGATGAGGTTTTCCAGGGTGTTGGAAAGCACTTCTCCTTAAGGCAACGCTTAAACAGTTTTATAAGTATGGGGGCAAGTTCTGGTTGAAGCTTTTTCAGCACTATAACTGGAGTGTCGTCAGGGCCAGTTGCTTTACTGGAATCAAGGTTCTTGATTAGCTTGGCGACCTCACGCAGAGCTATTTGTATGTTGCATAGCGTGTTGTCTGTTATAGGAGGAAATATGGGGAGTTGATGGGCTTCGTCGCATAGGGTAGAATTAGCTGCAAAGTTCTTGGTAAATAGTTTGACCTTGTCTGATGCTGACGAGATGACCTCTGGTCCATTAATAATGGTTGGGATAGAACGCACGCTTCTGTTCAGAATCCTACTTGTTATTTGACAAAACTGGTTGGAACCAAGCCGCTGGTCAGCTACTTTGGATTTAACGGACTGAGCATATAGCTCTCTAACATTTTTATTACTCTTTTACAGTGGTTGCTCGCGGTCCTAAAAGTAGCTTTAGTCCCAGTACATCTATTACGTTAGTAGCTATGGAAAAAGTGATTTCTGTGCGCAATGGCAGCAGCACATTCTGGGGAGAACCATGGCTGGCTGTTAGGTTTTTGCTGGAATTTTTTGGATGGTATGAATAAGTCTATGCTTACAATTCACCATTCGGTCAAACTTGCTACTGTAGAGAACACATCCTTTTTAAACATGGAATTAAGAGGTAGATCAGATATGAATGTACGGAAGCTATCCCATTCAGCCATAGAATATCAGTATACAGTACGGTGGAGAGCTACGTCTGAGGACTTATTGAATTTCATTTTTATCTTGACTGATACAACGGAGTGGTCAGAGGATCCTAGAGGAGATAGAACGGAACATAGACATATCTCAGGGAAAGTTGAGAGAAACGGTCTAGAAGGCTTGCATACTGACCGGTAGTATCGGGCACACGGGTGGGCTCGCGAACAATCTGAGTGAGGTCATAAGCGATGGCAAAATCATGGCAGAACCTCCCCTCATCATCTGTCTTATTTGACTAGGTCAGCCATTCAACATTATGGACATTGACATCACCGCAAATGTGAATGTTAGCCGAGGGATATTGTCTATTTTCTCAGATATACTCTTAAAGATAGTAACTCCGCTGTTGTGGGGGCGATAGATTGCAAATATATATGCAGTGGTGTAAGCAAGTGCAACCCGGAAGCACATATAAGGTAAATTAGGGTCTTCTCTGGATATATCTCTTAGAAGAACTTCTAAGATTATATATATATATATATATATATATATATATATATATGTATATATAATCTTAGAAGTTTTTTGACCTTTAAAACTATATATAAAACTCATTTAATTTTTATATTTTTTATTATTCGTTAAAAAACTATTTAATCAGTAAGTCATTTAATCCCCTGCAATCAATGCATCAACTTGCTCTTTGGAATTCAATATAGTTCTAATGTTAATTTAAGGAATCATCAGTTGTTTAGCATGAAACACTGAAATATGTGTATATATATGTATATTATATATATATATATATATATATATATATATATATATATATATATATATATATATATATGAGGAGTCCTAGAGTGGATGAAACGCGGAATATTCAGTGTAGCTTAATCGCCATATATATTTTATAAATTACTATATACATATATATATATATATACATATATATATATACTTATATATATATATATATATATATATATATATATATTATGTTATATCCTGAGGATGTCCCCTGCAATAGGGAGGAAACGTTGATCACCATTTTATAAATTCATCCGTTTTTTTTCCAAAACAACATATATATATATAGTAAGTTATAAAATATATATGGCGATTAAGCTACACTGAATATTCCGCGTTTCATCCACTCTGAGATTCTTCAGACTTGTGTGAGAATTTTGTGGTTGTCTCCCGTTTTTATATACTCACCTTCTATTGAGTTTTTAGTTAGCTAATCATCTGTCTAGTATCCACCGCTAATAAGCTATGAGCAGGCACTTACAGGACAAAGGCCTAGTTGACTACCGGTTGCCCCGTTCCTTTGTGTGTGTTATTTAGCGTAGTTATCTAGTGTCTTGACCTGTTTTAAATCTAGGTTAATTGTTTTCTATGTTAGTTTATTTATATATATATATAGAGACGAATATTGGCTGAAGAGAGCTCGATAAGGATACCTTAAACGGGCCTTATTATCGGGCTTGAAACCGACGGTACCAATGACCTGTCTCAACTAACAACTTTCTGTACACAAAATATAAGTACGCTCTTAAAATTTGGATTTTCCTTTTAATTGAGCACTCTGCTGGAATTCTTTTTCCAAAAAAACTAATCATATATATATATATATATATATATATATATATATATGTGTGTGTGTGTGTGCGTGTGCGTGTGTGTGTGTGTATGTGTGATAGTTTATGTATATGCATGTTTATTTATTTATTTTATTTGCTTACTTGCTATTGTCATTGTTAGTTTTAAAATTATTTTGTATCTTTATTCTAGAGTAAATTTTATACTGTGGACACAGTTGTTCGCTATTTCTCTCCTACAGTTTAATAGATATTGCGATTCTTTAAAGTATAGGATAGTAAATTTTCATGAATGCATAATCTACATGGATAGTCTAGATTTATACATGTGTTTGCTTGTTTTACTATTTTCCATTCGACTACCTGCGAATGCCCGCTTTCCTTGAGTTTCCAGTATTTGTTTGCTAGAGTTGTTTTCATACGGTGTTTTTTTATTATCGAATGTACTTGTGTGGTCATAATATCGAGTTTTAAAATCTAAGGAAGTCATAACTACGTAATATTTCTTTGTAATCGAGTTTTCTTTCGCAAATATTGTGACTTGGTTAACTATGATTTTGGTTAGATATTTATTTTGAAGTGATCAAAGTGTGCAGAATCTACAGTTGTATTTATTTTGCTCGTTGTTAGTATTTTTATTTTTATTTCTAGTATGGTTGTTGTTGTCCGGAGTTGGTTGATTATTATTATTATTATTATTATTATTATTATTATTATTATTA
This sequence comes from Euprymna scolopes, assembly GCF_053919585.1. Classification (NCBI taxonomy): domain Eukaryota; kingdom Metazoa; phylum Mollusca; class Cephalopoda; order Sepiida; family Sepiolidae; genus Euprymna; species Euprymna scolopes. The sequence continues at coordinate 131,005,636 of NC_136486.1, read as the reverse complement.
TTAAGGAACGGATAAACCGAAAGTCAACTGGGCCATTGTCCTGTAAGTGCCTGTTTATTATCTGACTAGGAAGGGTTCGGTGGATACTAGAAAGCTGATTAGCTAACTAAACACTCAATAGAAGGTGCGTATATAAAAACGCGAGACAACCACAAAATTCTCACATAAGCCTGAAGAATCCTGGAGTAGATGAAACGCGGAATATTCAGTGTAGCTTAATCGCCATATATATTTTATAACTTACTAACTAGCTCTACCTACGTATTGAGCACTGTTGAAGTAAATACTTAAAGTTTACGCATACATTTATACTTTCGTATATTAATTTACGTGAGTAAATATAGTATATATATATATATATATATATATATATATATATATATATATATATTACATAATTTATCTGTCTGCCTGAGGAACGGTCTTTATCAAATTTCTCTGTCAGTTTTTGGTCTACAGAGTTGAAACTCGATATATAGGCGGTTTGTACACAGGGAGCAAAAATTCCATAAAGAACATATTCCATTTTGTTTTTAGTCGAAAGAATAGCTGCTAAAGTTGAAAATATATTGGAACTTGGTATGCACAAATATACTTTTATATTTTTGCCAACGTTATTTTTCAGTGTTTCTATGATTATGGATTTATGTCAGCCGATAATGAATAAAGCTGACCAGCTATATGTTTTGGTTTTGATTCTAGCTCATGAGACCCAAGTCACATATATATGTTTAATCTTTTGAAATCACTAATATATATTTGGTATATTTATATTAATTAATAAAGTATTGACTCTATAATAGTAAATACGAAATCTGTATTGATGAAAAATATGACATTAAGCGTATTTTACGATCGGGTTACGCCGGGGAAGTACTGTTATACATTGGGTACAATACAATAATTAATAAAGAATTGACTCTAAAAATAATTACTGCGAGATCTGTATGAATTAAAATATATTTAATCGTATTTTACGACCGGGCAACTCCGTACATTCTACTAGTATATATATATATATATATATATATATATATATATATATATATATATGGAGAGAGAGAAAGAGAGGGATATATATATATATATATATATATATATATATATATATATAGAGAGAGAGAGAGAGAGAGATACTTGCGTACATAGATTATTATTGAGATGCACCTTACATTAGGCTACCGCATCGTCATAATTGATTTGATATGGAGCGCATTTTAAGAACGTCTCATTAAGAGTTAATTATTTCCGCAATCCCTAGGCGTTCTCATGCTGATGTTTGCAAAGACCATATGTTCTACCCACTTTTGACTCACCCGGGTAAAACATGAATATATCCACCGTGGTTGCACTCGGCAGACGCTTGTGTATTATCGCGAGATGGACTCTATCTAATAAACGCGAACGTTTGTTATAGGTGACTATCCTGAACCAACCTCTCTTTATTGAATGTAACAATGATCGAGATTTGCTCAGAGAAACACTTTGATAAAACATGCTTACATCTTTGGATACATGCAGAAGAGTCAGGCTCGAAAATACTGAATGCTTGTAACGGCATATTTATATATCTATAAAGGTGAGGATGTGTGTGTGTGTGTGTGAGTACTTTTTCATTTACCGACTTGAAATTTGGTATGTAGGGTATTGAGAAATGTGAAATCATTTTAATCGGCTTTAATTCTGAGCAAAGGGCTACTAAACAGTCAAAATTGAAAAATTGGTACTTGTATGTCATCGAATATTTATCTATTTATCAACTGTTTCACGATTGTGCATGCGCGGTCGTAAAACAGCTTCCTTGTGCTTAATAAGTTTTGAAACATTTATAGTCGTTTCAAGCTGGTCTGATGGTTATCGTACTTGACTCACTGTCTTTAGGTTTTAGTTTCGATCTCAGGTCGAGTATACATTTTCTTTTTTACTTAAAAGAAGTGACCTGTTAAACGACATTTCTACGTCTCAGTTTCTGTATAAAAAAAAATATTTATGCGTACTCTACGAACAGGCAACGCCGGGCGACCTGTTAGTATATCTATAAAAGTGAGAATGCACGGGTGTGTGTGTGTGTGTGTGTGTGTGTGTGTGTGTGTGTGTGATGACACTTCTCATCTACAGACATAAAATTTGGGATACAGAGTATTCAGACATGTGGAAAACTTTTTAATCCGTTTTCTTCCGGAGAAAAGGCTGCTACAGGGTCAAAATTAGTCGCACGTAAAAGGCAGTGGACAACTACCCGGGTAACTTGCATTACCTGGCTTGGCTTGTAGGAGCGTGATGCACAGGCAATGTATAGTTTGCGTATTTATATGTAAGACTTCATCTACGATAAACATCATGATCGTAGATCATTTATTATTTAAGCTGGGGATATACTAACCAATGTATTACATTTTCATTTACCGATAAATGTATAACCCATTATGAACCAGTATTGTCGTGAGCCATGTTATCTTTCTTGTGCTGATATCTCCGATCGGACACTGACGTTTATCAAAAAAGTGATATAAAAAAGCGAAACAGTCACAGAAAACATCAGAATCTTAGCTCCACCCGTGTGCCCGACAATGACGGCCAGTATGCGAGCCTACTAGACCTTTTTCTCACAACTTGTCCTGAACTATGTTCAGTTTCTGTTCTGTCGCCTCTTGGATCTTCCGACCACTCTGTTGTATCAATTAAGATAAAAATGAAATGTAATAAGTCCCCAGACGTACCTCTCCATCATACAGTATATCGATACACTAAGGCTGACTGGGATAGCTTCCGTACATTTATAAATGATCTACCTCTGCATTCCATATTTAAAAAGGATGTGTCCTCTATAGTATTAGACCTGACGGAATGGTTAATTGTAGGTATTGATCGTTTCATACCCTCGAAAAAGTTTCAGCAAAAACCTAACAGCCAGCCATGGTTCTCTCCAGAATGTGCTGCTGCCATTGCGCACAGAAATCACTTTTTCCACTGTTTCCAACGTAATAGATGTATGGAAACTAAAGCCGCTTTCAGGACTGCCAGCAACCATTGTAAGAAAGTAATAAAGAGCGCAAGATGGTTGTATGCTCAATCTGTTAAGTCCAAAGTAGCTGAGCAGCGGCTTGGTTCCCACCAGTTTTGGCAAATAGCAAACAGAATTCTGAACAGAAGTGTGCGCTCCATCCCAACTATCATCAATGGACCTGAGGTAATCTCGTCAGCATCAGACAAAGCCAAACTCTTTGTCAAGAACTTTGCAGCTAATTCTACCTTTTGCGATCAAGGCCGCCAACCCCCAATATTTCCTCCTGTATCTGAAAACACACTATGTGATATACGTATATCTGTACGTGATGTTGCCAAGCTAATCAAAAACCTTGATTCCAGTAAAGCAACTGGCCCGGACGGTATTCCAATTATAGTAATCAAAAAACTTCAACCTGAACTAGCGCCCATACTTACAAAACTATTTAAACGTTGTCTTAAGGAGAATAGTTTCCCATCTCCCTGGAAAATTTCATCTGTATGCCCTGTATTTAAGAATTCAGGTGATCGCTCATCCCCCTCTCAGTACAGGCCAATAAGTCTCCTGTGCGTCATGAGTAAGTTGCTGGAATCTGTGTTAAATACAGAAGTAATCAACCATCTCAACAAAAATAACCTTCTTAGTGACACTCAATATGGTTTCCGTTCTGCTAGATCTACAGCAGATGTGCTACAGTTATATCTCATAGGATTAGCAAATCTCTCGACGGAGGCAACCTTTCTAGGGCAATTGCTCTTGACATATCTAAGGCCTTTGATAGGGTATGGCATAAAGGTTTACTTCATAAGATCTCTAGCTATGGTATAGCTGGAAATGTCTTCTCAATTATTAAATCATTTCTTTCTGATAGGTTCATAAGAGTAGTAGTTGATGGGCAAAAATCAGAAGCCCACAGTATTAATGCCGGTGTCCCTCAGGGGTCCATCCTGGGCCACACTCTTTTCCTGATCTACATTAATGATATTCCAAATCACATCCTTACATCATTTGTAGACATTTATGCTGATGACACTACCATTTATGGTAGCACATCTAAGACAGTAAACGACCAAGTTCTCTCCAATTCTCTCTCCTCTGATCTTGAGCATGTAGTACAATGGGGAAAGGAGTGGCTGGTTACTTTTAATGCATCTAAAACCAAGCTTCTCTCTTTACATCATCAACATTCTGATCCTCATCTGGCATCAATTGAAATGAATGGCTCTCGTCTTCAGGAGGCCTCAAGTTTTGACAAGCTTCTGGGCTTGACCATTACTCCTGATCTTAAATGGTACGCGTACATAAAATCTGTAGCCAAGGCCGCTGGAAAAATGGTGGGATCCTTCTATCCATCCAGTAGATATCTCACTGCTGATGCAATTCTCTATCTATATAAGAGCCAGGTACGTCGAAGGATGGAATACTGTTGCCACATCTGGGCAGGAGCTGCTAGAAAGGACTTGGCCTGCCTTGATAGAGTTCAAAATAGACTTCGTAGCCTCGTAGGAGATGTCCTTTTCTCTTCCTTGCAACCTCTATCCCACAGAAGAGATGTTGCGAGTTTGTCTCTGATGTATCGTTATTTTCATGGAAAGTGTTCGACTGAGCTTCAATCTATGGTCCCCCCTCGCCAAACTTTCACAAGAAACACTCGTCTAGCTGTAAAAACTATCAATAATTCCCCCCACTCTTTATCTGTGCCTAAACCTAAACGTAGATTCCATGAACAAAGCTTTTTTATTAGAACTGCACGCCTGTGGAATTGTCTTCCGTTTTCCTGCTTTCCGGCTGACTACAATATGGTTGTGTTCAAGTCTAAAGTAAATAAGTTCTTGATGAGCCGTTCCATATAAGTTATCAAATTTAACAAATTTTCATTACTAATGATTATTATATTGTCCAATTTCTACTGTACACTCTTTAACCCTTATCCTTGAATTGCCTCTTGGCCTTGATAATGAGTTGATACCTATGAAAAAAAAAGAAAAAGTCCAATGTGAACAAGTTCTAATTGAATCGTCCCCCTAAGTAATCCAAGTTTCAAAATTCCCACTGTTTACTATGCTAAAATCACAATGACTAATGTATACCTATTAACCCTTATCCTCGAGTGGCCTCTGGGCCTTGATAAGTGGTGACACCCTTGTAAAAAAAAAAAAAAAAGCTCACGCAAAGTGAAAGAGAAAAACGGAAGTATAGAGAAACGAATAGCTCATATTGCTACATCTACCACACTGAACGCGCTGTCCTCCATTTAAGATAGCACCCAGCCCATCTTTTCTACTCAAAGTTTCCCCAAGCGAAAAGATCGAAAATGTTCTACCGAAAGTAACGACGTTACATCGACCTCTTTCTAGGATCACTATTAATCTTTAAGGTGTCACTTAAACTTATTAATTAAAAAAAATGATTCCCGTTATAAAACAGAAAACGCAGGTGGGACTTACGAGTAATATGGAGGAACACTAATTTAATAATACTCTGATCCAAATCACATAACCGTTCACTAAGTACGGGTTACATTCGAGAGGGCGGATAATCAAGCACAACCCTTCATGACCACGGAACACGGTGTGGATTCAGAAATTGTCGATTTGAATTCATACAATGTCGCGCAATTTGTAAGATAAATTGGCTTCTCGTGTTTTATGTTCATTATTTAAAGACGAAAGTTACCCCGAAAAAAAGTGAGGTTTTTTTTTATCTTGTTCTTCATGCGACGTTTTTATTACCTACAGTTTCTAAACAGATTTAGGAGTGTTCAATTTTCCCCTAGGTGACAGTTGACCCGAGGAGAAGACTTACGTTGATACTATGCTTTCCTCTTTTGTAACCAACAGATTACATGGGAGGATAGAGGATACTAAACGTGACGCGTAAAATCAGAAGGGTCACGTATGTGTATAGCAAAGGAGAAATGGAGCTTGATAAAACGCACAAATATATGCGTTTGAAAGGTACATAGTTCACTGGGCCAGAACAATGAGAGCATGCAAGAAATGCTAATTTCCATACTTACGTGAAAGTTTAACGGGATCTATATAAAGGAGAGTGTATTGAAAGGTCACTTGTCATTTGGCTCGGCACAGTTCAGCGTGGCGGCTTGGCATTTATGTGAAACTGAGTATTTCTTCACAATTTTCCTTTGTGTGAAACTAAGGACATTCATTCATCTACACACATAGCGATGACTGCCGAAAAGTGATGATGAAGAGAGATAAGTGAACGTCGAGAGGCGAACCCAATAAACTTACCTGGTGAGATAACGCCCTGCGAGTAGGCTGTTAGTTTCTGTGTGTTTGGTTGGTTGTTTTTGTTTTACGGCATATCAACCCTTTTCAGGTTATTTAATGCCGGATCCAGTGATTTTGAAGAGCGATTTTTTAATAGAGTATATTTGTTTTTTGTAAGTCGGTTTCTATTTAACCCATAGTTGGGACCCTAACAGGTACTAACAGTCCGGGTCAGAGTGGACCTGGGAGCAATAGCAATTAAAGGGTGATTCCACATACCCCAAAGCCCGCAAACTGGGACTCACCATCAGGTATAGTTTGTCACATCCAGGACCAGTTTCTGTGTGGGTGAATAACGATAAGATGAGGAAAACAAAACGAATGTGGCTTGTTCCAGTGATCAGCAGGAGAATACTTAACGGTTTTAAGAAGAGTAAATTTATTTGAGGAAATAGTTACTGAGACGTGTTTGCTTCCGGAAAAACAGAGATTGTCTGAGAGTCAACAACTTGAGGTCGGAAAAAGAAAATTTTCACTGGCGCTAATTGGTGATTGTTATGACCGTTCCTTGGGATGACTGGACAACGACCAAGAGACACTGTTTGGGGTAAACAGGTGAATATGACAGCAGGTGCGACAGGACAGTGAGGAAGACAACGCTGGGGAATACAACTTGGGTCGAGGATCTTGTAGCGGTATAACCATTTAGTTACGTTATAAAAATCTCACCCTAGGAGGGAAACTTGTTAAAATTTCACAATATTCATTCGCGCAGATGTCTCCCTAACTTACTGTGAAGCACCACTCGTTCACACCCAATCCGATTGACAAGCGGGAAATGGCTCGAGAACCCTATGTTTTAGAAGTGGAAAAGGCATGTGAGATGGTAATCGGAGAGAAGTGAAAGGCATGGCAAACTAAAAACAAGTTAACAGAAACTGCGTAATTTGTAATGAATTAAGTTAGTTCAACTGTTGAGTGTTGTAACTATTCACTGGGATGAGTCAGAAATCTTACCGTTTAATTTCCAGATTTCTTAAACAACGGTGGTCCAGGTTATATATGGCAGAAATCTTGAGGAAAATGTGGTAAAGCAAATTCTATATTTGCATTGCTCGGCACTCGATAACAGCTGTGCACTGAAAGAAAAAGCTGGTTCGCGGATGCCATCTCGTTTATTACAGTATGCATGTTCATGGAATCATTCCTAAACTTAATCAGTAGTCACACATTGGTAAACGTCTCTTATATAGATATTTTTCGTCACCACATAAATTAAAATTAAAAGCCTCCTTATTCTATTTAAAAATCATTAAAACGAACTATTTAATATAACCAGTAATGGACATGCGAGTAACTAAAAAAAGAGTTAATTAATTTGCATAATCTATGAGATTCGGATTTTAATTAAGATAATAATTCATGTTTCATTCTTTCTTATTAAGATGGTTGGTATAATTTTACTATTACGCCCAATTCTACTTATGTATAGTTTCTACATTTTTCAAAATTGGGTAGCAGGTGGGGTACAAACACTTTAGCACACACAAAAGTACATATATATATATATATATATATATATATACATAATTATAATTATAAATAATCATTTGTAATATATACAGGTACTAGTGTTTCATCCGTCATGGATCACCAGTAGAAAGATTTATGGTTGTCGCTAGTCGGGGTATTCAAAACCCGCAACGAATTCATCTATTTCTCCATTAGCAAGGAACAAACCACAGGATCATCTTCAACCATAACGATATTCAAGTGAAATGAAACATTTATAAAGACATACTCGTTATACAAGATAATGATTCTTGCCTGCATGTGTACGGAAAATATCTACTAAACTCCACTGTCAAGTTTGGGCATACAGACTTGAAACTTGATATATATAGGATTAAGAACTGTGGAAAAAAGTTCCATTTGTTTTAGCCGGTAAAATGTAATTTATTTATTTCAGCTTATTATTATACTTATTTATTACAACTTTGTTATTTATTTATTTCAGCTTATTATTATACTTATTTATTACAACTATGTAATTTATTTACTACAACTTATTATACTTATTTATTACAACTATGTAATTTATTTATTTCAGCTTATTATTACACTTAATTTTTACAACTATGTAATGTAGGCACCCTTTAAACTCAGGTATTCATTTCAATCGATTCAGAGTACAATGTCTGTACTCACACTAGTGTTTAGTTTCTCTTAATAGTTATATCAACAATTATTGCTATACATATATATTTTTCATGGCATACGTATTTACTATTGTGAATTCCAGCATGTGCGTATAGTAATCGGTGGACGAGACATAACGTCATCATAATTCCTGTGAAGTGAGGTTAGTTTGCCGACATGATTGAGGAACGGTTGAATAGACATAACCGAACCTATATTCTTTCGTTGTTTGCTAAACTTGCTTGTGACAGAAAGTATGGGACATAACTGTATTATTTACTAGTACGTTGTGTTGGATGACGGAGGGCAGAACAGACATAACCGAATTTCTATTTTACATTGTTCACTCAACTTTATTGCTTTTAACAAAACGTTTTGAACAGAGACTGAACTATTTCATGATGCGGGAAAATAACTTTACCGGATGTAGGGATATTAATATTACATGCATCTAGGTAATAATTAGGTGTGCGTTTATATTTTAAACAGCTGTACCCGGCCACGCGTTGCTATGGCTCAATATGGTTAAACAAATAAAAAGCAAAAAAGAGAAAGTGCATTTTTCTTATATACGTTATTTCACAATACTATTAGATACAAAATAGTTTTCACTGTTTTATTTTCTGTGTAGTTAGAAAGCTTGTCTGTTTAGCACACTGTACAGCTCGCATCATATAATTGTCAATATGAGTATATGAGAATTTGTGTAAAATACAAAGTTGTTAAGATAGTCACTTTGCTAGTAAAATAACGACGAAATAATATGTATTTTACGGAATTTTTTTCTAGATGCTATAAAGAAATCAATTGATATTTAATAAAGTAATATACTTACATAATTATAAAAGTACATATTCAAACCACTGTAAAAACATAAATGCAAAATATAATTAAGTATTACATATTTATGTAAACTATTTAATGTAATCAAGTTACTTATTTAAAAATTAAAATAGGATGACCCGTTTCATTTTTATATCGATTCTCGGTTTTTACCTGACAAACTCTGGTCCCCTACACTTCTGTTTTTTTACATACATTTTTAAAGCTTACATTTTTATTTGACGAATTAATAAAATTGTTGAAATGAAAGTCTTTTTTTGTGAAAGACAACGTAGTAGGTTTTTTTCTTACAATTCCTTGAATGTTTTCTTTAATAACAATTATAATTCTTCAGCAATTTGCGTCGTATTTTCGCTTTTTCATTACTATTAATGGTGAAGTTTTAATTTGGCTGTGAAGGCAAAAATGAGTTGTTAACGAAATAATTTTTTTGCTAACAATTTTATAAAATGTGAAGTAGTGTTGGTTTTAGTGTCTGAAATTAATCTCGTGGAAACTGAGCATTCGAACCAGGCAAACATGTTAAAGCAAAACATCAAGCCATTTTTTTGTTGTTGTTCAAGTGAAAATTTAGTGTTTTATCGTTAAAGCCCATCCATCCAGTGCGGCCGTAGCCATTATTGAACTCACTACACGAGTTTGTAGTGTAATTTAAATCTTGTTGGTAGCTGAACATTTGATGCTTCGCCAGGGCTACCAAGGGTATTTTTTATCGTGACGCCATCAGTAGACAGGGTGCCTACCACGGCTTAAGAAAGTCCCATCTACCCTCGAGATAAGGATAGACCGCGCCAGTTTCTCAACCAGGTATTTTACCTCACGATACATACAGTGCCTCACCTTCCCAAATGGTCACCCATCTGGTACTGGCCACGCTCAAGGTTGCTTAACTTCGGTAACCTGGCGAGAATCAGTGTGTCAAAGTTATTGAAGCCCACTTAATCTTAATGAAAGGGAATAACATGTATTCAATCAATAGAGTAAATAGGAGGAGTAAAAAGGTTTACGAAAGGTTGCCACGTTACCGGTCATAATTTCCGTATAATAAAATTGCCAGTTTGTTACAAAAAATAAAACAAAGTAAATAATTTATTGAATAAAAATTTAATAGAACATTATAATAAAAAGGCATATATACAAACACATGCGTATCTGATAAAATGCTATAGTAAAATATCAAGCCCTATTAACAATAAGCGGTCAAAACTGGCTTCGCTTGAAAGAGAAAGTATCTAGGGAATATCAAAGTCATAAGTGCTTCTCAGTCACATGTATAGTCTAGTTACGAGAAAGGACGGCGTAAGAGTTTTGCAGTTCTTTAAGGGAGGTATTGATGTAATCATATATAGAGCGCCACATATTCCCAACTCTAGTACATTTTCCCCCTATTATCCCACCATGCTAATCGTCCACATCATAAATTTTCTTTTGTCCTTTTATTCCCCTCCATAATTTTGCTACCCTATCCTCATACCTCTGACTTATACTCAATCCCCTCCCTGTATATCTAAAAACAAAAACCCCTAGAATTATTGCTAGATATTATCTAATATATATTGGAATTCTGGAATTTATTATTATAGCCTTACAACTACCCACACAAACCCACCCCATAACATGCTCCTTTAACTCACCAAATTAAAACTCTGGTACAGGCCGCCCCATATAATCCCTTTTCTTTAACCCTGCTTAGAATTCAACCATTCGGCCTATCGCCTTAAATCATCACCATAATACCCCTCCTAAAATTATACACCACTCTATAGTGCTGTTATCGTCTCTATTGCATCTGTCAATAAAATGGCCTCGCATAGATAATAGACATCTTACACACCGATAAAATAAAATTACCACTCATCCACACTATACCTCCCCCTAAGCCTTAAAACATATACTACATGCATTTAAGACTATGATAAAGACCCTATACACTTGTCTACATTACACTCTATCTTTATTTAGAATTCGACAAAACTCCCCCAACATCATCTAAAATTTTAATTGATCTAATTCGTTTCTAATGAATCCCACGTTAGACGTTGCATCCCCACTATGTTACCTAGCATCTTCTCTACTCTTCTGATGAGAAGCATTAGGCTTAGAAATACATTGGCATAAAGATTCCCTTCTATTCCCAAAATAATTGTTTTTATTTCCTTATTCAATAAATGAACCAATCTATATCTTCCAATATATAGTGTTTGTGACTTAATTTCCCATTCCTATTGTTCTCCTATATATATATATATATATATATATATATATATATATATATATATATATATATGTGTGTGTGTGTGTGTGTGTGTGTGTGTGTGTGTGTGTATATACTTATGAACCAATCATTATGAATATTAGAACACATATTCTACGTAATGCGGTTACTTATTTAAAGAATTAGTAAAAACAAATATTATTTATTTTGACGTAGACATTTTTAGTTACGTTTGAGAAAATTTACATGTATACAATGAAAAACGAATCTATTTTCCAGACGTTAATCTATGAGTTCTAACAACAGCAACGAGGGTTAACGAGTGGAATACAGGAGATTTTTCTAATACGCATTTCAGATGCTATTGAACTAATAACGTTGTTAGGATTGGTTGACACCCCATGTTGTCTTTGAAGAGCGAGTTATCATAAATTAGACCCTTCATTGTTCGACCCTTATCTTTTGAACGTTTTTACTGTTTCCAACATTTTTTCTTTTCCAACTTTTATTCTATACAGTTAAAACTTCTTAATGGCAAGCCTCGAGGAGAATGTGCTGCGATGGAATTGAATATAATGAAAAAAATATTTTCCATTAATACTTTTTAGGTAAATAATTATACCTGTTTGTTTAATGATAGTCCAAGAAAACCAGCTCTATATCCATACGCATACGTCTTAAAAGATGTTTAAAAAACAAGAAAAACAAGAAAACACGAAAGGATATCCTTAGTTTATTATATCTGCGGTGAGACTTACATTTCTTTATTTAAGCCTGATAACCATTCGCACAGTCATGTATGATTGTACAGTAATGTATAGACACAACTGCCTAGAAAGAAAATGACCGTCGAGTTCTTCGAATTCGTCTAATAAGACATGTCAATAACGTTCATTAAAATTAACTGCTATTCGCAAGCAATTGATTGTTGGGGAATTAAAAATGTTCCAAAAATAGATTTCGTCGTTTAATACGAAAATAAAACTATTCTTTAGCGAAGCAAATTTTCCTCATAAACAATTTTCTATATAAATATGTGACGTAAGGATTTCTTTTCAGTTTCAGTTCCTTATAAAACTCGAACTCAGCGGCTATTTTGTTTTTACTCATTTGCATTTACATTTGCCGTAGGAATTTGAAAGTTGGACTCTTTCAGCAAAACAACAGCCTCGTTTGGACGGATGTTACACACGTCTTTTAAGAAGAGTACTCAATCTCTCATGGTGAAACCACCCAACTCCAGAAATGATATATGGAGACTTACTGAGAGTATGAACCTTAGTTTGTAAAAGACGTATTCAGTTTGCTGGGCATTGTGCACGTGCCACAGATGAACTTGTTTCATCATTTGTATTGTGGAGGCACCCATCATCTCATAATCGATCACGAAAGTTAACTTTTCACATAGGATACATCATTTGGATGCTATGACAGATAGAGAATACTGGAAGGGTGTAGTGAGTTTTGTAGCCGCAAGATGATGATGATGATGATATTTGCCCTCTATCGCCTCCACAACAACGGAGTTATTTTCTTTAAGAGCATATCTGAGAAAAATGAGCACACAGTCTGGCTATCATTCGACTAACATTCATGTGTCCGGAGAATGTGGAATGGTTTACTCACTCAAACAAGACAGATGATAAGAGATTCTGTCACTGTGATTTCTCTATTGCTTATGACCTCACTTAGATTGTTCACGAACCCACCCGTATGCCCGACACTGACAGTCAGTATGTAAGTCTCCTAGACCTTATTCTCACAACTTGCCCTGAGCTATGTTTATCTTCCATTCTGTCTCCAGTGGGACTTTCCGACCAATCGGTTGCATCAGTTAAGATAAAAATGTAAATGTAGAAATGTAATACGTCCTCAGAAAAACCTCTCCATCGTACAGTATATCGATACTCTATGGCTAATTGGGGTAGCTTCCGTACATTTATATCAGATCTACCTCTGCATTCCATGTTTATAAAAAATTGTCCTCTATAGTATCTGCCCTGGCGGAATAGTTAATTGTAGGTATAGACCGATTCATACCCTTCCGAAAAATTCCAGCAAAAACCAACCGTGGTTCTCCCCAGAATGTGTTGTTGCCATTGTGTTTCTGTCATTGCGCACAGAAAGCACTATTTCCATTGCTTCCAACATAATACATGTACTGAGCTTAAAACCGCTTTCAGGACTGCCAGCAACCACTGTAAAAGAGAAATAAAGAACACGAGAGAGTTGTATGCTCAGTCTGTTAAGTCCAAAATAGCTGAGCAGCGGCTTAGTTCCCACCATTTTTGGAAAATAGCAAACAGGGTCCTGAACAGAAGTGTGTGCTCTATCCCTACCATCATGAATTGACTTGAGGTAATATCATCAGCATAAAACAAAGCCAAACTCGTTGTCAAGAACTTTGCAGCTAACTCTAACTTATACTACCAAGGCCGTCAATCCACGTACTTCTTCCTGTATAAGAAAACAGGCTATGTGACATACAAATATATGTGTGTCATTTTGCCAAGCTAATAAAAACTCCCGATTCCAGTAAAACAACTGGCTCTGACGGCATTCCAATTATAGTGCTGAAAAAGCTTCAACCAGAAATAGCTCCCATACTTACAAAGCTATTAAAGCGTTGTTTTAAAAAGAAATGCTTCCCAGTACAAAAGAAATCCTCATCAGTATGGCATATATTTAAGAATTCAAGTGATCAGTCATTTCGCTCTCAGTACAGACCAATAAGTCTCCACAGCGTCATGGGTAAGTTGCTGGAATCTGTGTTAAATAGAGAAGTATTCAACCATCCTAGCAAAAAAAAAGTTAGTGACATGTAATATAGTTTCCGTTCTGATTGATCTACAGTAGATGTGCTTATGGTTATATCTCAGCGGGTTAGCGAATCTCTCGACGGAGACTTTCTTTTCTATGGCAATTGCTCTTGACATATCGAAGGCCTTTGACAGAGTATGGCATAATGGTCTACTTCACAAGCTCTCCAGCTATAGTATAGCTAGAAATGTCTTCTCCATTATTAAATCATTTCTCTCTGATAATTTCATAAGAGTAGTGGTTGATGAGCAGAAATCAGAAGCTCTCAGTATTAATACTATAGTCTCCCAAGGGTCCATTCTGAGCCCAACTCTCTTTCTGATGTTTATCAATGATCTCTCAAATCACATCCTAAGATCTTCCGTAGACGTTTATGCTGACGACACTACCATCTATGGTAACACTTCAAAAGCCGTAAATGACCAAATTCTTGCTGATTCTCTCTTCTCTGATATTGAGTACGTGGTACAACGGGGGAAGAGGTGGCTGTTTACTTTTAATTCATCTAAAACCAAGCTTCTATCTTTACATAACCAATCCTCTGATTGCTATCTGGCGTCAACTGAAATAAATGGCTTTCATTTTGAGAGGACTCCATGTTGTGACAAGTTTCTGGGCTTGACGTTTTCTCTTGATTTAAAATGGAACATGTACATCAAATCCGTTGCCAAAGTCGCTGGAAAAATGGTGAGATCCTTCTATCGATCCAGTAGATATCACTGGTGATGCAATTCTCTACATACATAAGAGCCAGGTACGGCTTAGGATGGAGTACTGTTGCCAAATCTAGGCGGAAGCTGCTAGAAATCTAATCCTTCTTTGACAGAGTACAGAATAGACTTCGAGCTTAGTGGAGGATGCTTTTTTCTCTTTCTTACAACGTCTTTCCCGCAGAGGTGACGGGGGGAGCTTTTCTCTGCTTTATCGTTATTTTCATAGCAAGTGCTCATCTAAGTCCCAATCTATGCCTCTCTTGCCAAACTTTCACGAAAGGCATCCATCTATCTGAAACCACCGTTAATAATTCCCCTACTTTTTATCTGCGTCTAAAACTAAACGTAGATTCCATGAGCAAAGCTTCTTTCTTAGAACTGAACGCATATGGAACTCTCTTCTGTTTGCCTGCTTTCCAGCTGACTACAATTTGGTCGTCTTCAAGTTCAACATAAACAAATTCTTGATGAGCCGTACCATTATGTAATCCAATTTACCATATTTCCATTACTAACGATTATTGCAATACTGTCCCATTGACTATACACTCATAAACCCCTATCCTTGAACGGCCTCCGAACTTTGATAAGTGGTGACTGCTATGTAAAAAAAAAAAAATAAATCCAATGCTATTTAAAACTGAATCGTCAAAAACTGACTCCCATTAAAATGTTAGTTTCATAAAATAAATAAAATCCTATTTTAAACTTTAGCGTGAAAGATAAAATATTTTTGATATCCAACAACTTGCACACACTTGGCAACGTTGTGGAACGTACATGTGCACGAATCTAGAAATAGGCACCGATTGTTATCGTTGTTAACATCCCAGATTTCCCCAGTGAAATGTCGGCATTGATTTTCAAAAAATCATACGGAGACAATCATGTTTGGCGGTTGAGGTTATCGTCATATATTCGCGCAGCGTATGTGACGAGATTACAAAAAAAAATAAATATCCAAAAAATGTTAGGAACATAAATTAACTATGAAATATAGAAATATGTATGTAGAGAAAATACATACAAAGATTATATATATATATATATATATATATATATATATATATATATATATATATATATATATATATATATATACAGGGTGACTAAAAAAAACAGAGGACATTCAATTGTTTTCCTGGGCATTTTACAGTCAACCGAGAAAAAAAGGCCAAAGACCCTAGTGTTTTGATGTGATGTTTTGCATATAATAAACTAGTTATGACCAAAGTTTCATTTCATTCGGACAAAACACAAAGAAACGGGACCTAATTAGAGTTGGGGGCCGTTTTATTTTTTTTTGGGGGGGGGTCACCCCGTATATAAATAAAAGAAGTTGTGTTTGTGATTGTGTTTGAGTTCGTTCCTTATGGATCCTGAAACGGCTGGACCGATTAAAAAAAGATTAACACGAAGATGTTTGATAGTGATCAAAATGGACATTTCTATAGAACCTAACATCATAAGCGCATTTGAGAATATTATCACTGCACAAGCAGAAATACCTAGCCTATAAATAAACTGTAGATTCTTTTTCCCGACTGGTGAGCGTTCGAAACGAATTATTTTTTAAAGTATTTTATTGAACCAATATATTTGACTTTGTCACGTTTACTTTCGATTCAGGATGTAAAAGTAATTTTATAAGATCAACAAAAGATGTTCAAAATCAGTATTTCTGCTTAGAACAGAATTGAACTATGATACTTGATTTTTTAAAACTTACACTTGTAAACTGAAGAGAAACCATTATTTATAGATAATTTCTTCAAATTAAGAGTAAGATGGCTACGGTCGAGTGTAGAATACAATGTATGATAGAATATATCACTGTAGGGAGGCATGTGAAGTTTCTACCCGGTCTCAAATGAGTGTAGGCAATAAATCGATTTGAGTAAAAAAAATAGGCGATTTCAATTACAATAAAAGTATGGAAAGATGGAACATTTATTGATCCTCATTGAATCCCAGACAACGTCGCGCTCCCCTACTTGTATATATATATATATATATATATATATATATATATATATAAGTGTGTATATATACTAGCATTTCAGCCCGGCGTTGCCCGGGTGTTTGGATGTGTATGTTGAGAAAAAAAGTGGTAGTAGGAAGGCAGGCTCGAACCCGTACCGCAAAGGAGGAAAAGAACGGGATAAAACCTAACGTTTATGCTGTTACGACCACCGCCAAACCGGAAGCGACAATTTTTAAAATTAAGGCTAGACAATCGAAAGGAGAAGATAACTTTAAAAATATCGGCGAAAAAAGTGAACCCCCCTGTAGAAAAGTGCCTAGTTGAAGGGGAACATATTAATGTTTTTAGCCAATTTTTCGATATTTGTCGTATAAAAGGTCTAACTTTAACACGATACTGATCTTGGTAAAATCCGTCACCTCTATTGAAAGTTTAAGGCAGACATGCAAACATACATACATACATGCAAATGGATTGGTAACTAAACATTTTCGACCCAAACTGATGTAAAAGCTTGCCCTATCTCTGAATTCCCATATGTAAAATTTCAAATATTTAGACCAGAAATTGTCTGAGTAATTTGGAAGAGATCGCAGAGGTAAATTTTTTTAAAACTTTGACCCCTATTATGACCCCTTAAAATGTATTATTTTGGGCTCAAATCAAGTTAGTAAGTTAGATCCATGTCACTTGAACCTATATCTAAAATTTCAAGTGCGTACACCCAAAATTGTCGGAGGAGTTTGGTAGAGTTTTCAAAGGTCAAATCGTCGTACTTTGACCCCGTTAATGGCCAAATCTCTGGCCAAAAACCGATCACATCGATTTTCCCAAATCTCAGTACCCTGTATATCAAATTTCGAGTCTGTAGACTAAACATTGACAGAGTTATTGTGTAGAGAAATGTACACAGGCACACTAACACAGACACATAACAATTATTAAATACCTACATATAATAGTGTTTCATCCGTTCGGGTATCATTAGTGCCGGGGGACACGATTATTGCTGGTCGTGAGATTCGAACCCAGCAATGAACTCATCTCTGACTCCATTAGCAAGGAACATATTGTCTCGGCCAACCTTAACCACAATAAATATAATTGGAATTTAAACATTTATTTTAAATGTCTTAACGCCTGTCATGGTCATCTAATGATTATAACATTATGATCTGCGCATGCGAGCTAAAGTGACTGACTTTATTTAAACTGTAAAGTGCTCAACAGACGTGTTTATTATATTGACGTGTTTAAAATATTTATTTTATTTTAATTTAATGAATCAGAGTATAATAATAATAATAATAATAATAATAATAATAATAATAATAATTAAATAATAATAATAATAATTAAATAATAATAATAATAATAATAATAATAATAATAATAATAATAATAACGTGGAGTGTCACTAATAAGATACTGTCGACTATTTATAATTTCGACCAAAGATGAGCTGAGGAATCTTGACTGGAAGACCTGAAAACTCATGATAATGCACTATACACTACACTCTAAGGATGACACTGATCGACTCTTTGTGAAAGAGAAAGGCAGAGAAAGAGGGTTAATGTCTATAGAAAACCGTGTAAATAAAACAAACAAACAAACAAAAAACAAATAGAAAAATTCATACTGCAGACCACCGAAAGAATAATTACTGAAGCAAAAGATACTAAAGAAACCAACAAAATAAGAAAAGAAGAGACGAGGAAAAAATGAGAAGATACACATTGACGATTTATAAGGATTACAAAAGATAAGACTAATAAAAACACTTGGAAATGATTATAAAAAGGTAACCTTAACAGGGAAACTGAATCCCTTATAACAGCCACACAAGATAAAGCGATTAAAGGCAACAGCATCAAAGCAAGGCATGAGAAAATAGCAAATGCAGACTTTGCAGACAAAGAAACAAAACAATAAACCACATAAAAAGTGAATCCAACAAACTAGCCCTCAGAAATATAAAAAAAAAAAAACCGGAACAAGCACAGACAGCAGCAGCACTTAAAATATTAAAGTCACAATATCCTATGGGACAGGGAGATACAAGCGGATAAACCCATCCAAGCAAGAAGGCCGGATGTCATAATAATTTACAAGACGGAAAAGTTCCGTTGATTGTAAATTTTGCCGTTTCAGCAGACTACGGAGGTAGGGTGAAGAAGACTGAGAAGCGAGCCAAATACGCAGAACTAGCCAGAGAGATCAAAGGGATCTGGAAAATGAAAAAAGTCAAGATAACATCACTAATAGTAGGAGGGCTAGTAACAATACCGAAAATCTTGGAAAAAAGAATGGGAGAAATTGGAATCACAGGAATGGCTGGAAAGATACAACGGATAACAATAATGAAAATTGCAGAAATATCGAGGAGGCCTAGAATACGGAGACTAACACCACATATAGATATACAGACACAAACTGGACATACAAACGGCTACAAATGTAAAACACAAAGACTCATCACATGGAATCATGAAAACTGAGATCGTATAATTGTAAGGTACTCCAATGCGCCCCTGCGTTCCAGCCATTCGATTTTTGTACGTGTGTGTATGTGTGTACGTCACCATAAACTGACACTACACAAAATTAATGAGGAGAGTCAAGGAGGATGGAAAGACAAAGAGGTGAAAGAGGTGAAAGCACTTGGCAAACCGGCGTTAGATGAGTGCAAAGAGGACTATGACATTGAGGAGGCTTGTTGCAACCCAAATTCCAGTAAAGACCAATGGTCACTATAAACGAGAAATCAATGGGAGGTGGCTGCTGCGATAACGCGCATTCTTTTGCAAAAATTATCAAAAGAGGTGGAGAGTACTTGAAATCTGGGCAGACTTGTTGTCACTCAGACCTCAGAGAACACCACAAGTTGTGGCCCGTGTGACTACTCCTAATGATTAAATAATAATAATTATTTTTATTATTACTTTTATTATTACTTTTATTATTATTATTATTATTATTATTATTATTATTATTAATAGTAGTAGTAGTAATAGTAGTAGTAGTAGTAGTAGAGGCAGCAGCGTTGCTCAATATTATAGTAAAAGGCCACAGATTGTTTGATATTTAAAAAGATCGACAGGAAATGATTATTTGTCTTAATATGGAGCTAACCAAATATATATATATGCATGAAAAACAACAGTCGGCAGGAAGAGAGATGCAGAAGCCTGCATTGCCTGGAACAAGAAGCTGTATTATATTGAGATATCAAAACGGCAAATTGATGCTAAAAAATGAGATGCAACCAAAGAAGCAGGAAATAGAGCAGACAATTCCGAAGAAAACATATCATAATCGTATTTATAAAAAAGACCGACACTAGCAATATCACGTTTGAGAGTTAGACGTTGCAGAGAAGAAACAGGATGGGGGCTAATCAAATTACGTATACGTTTTTGCGCTATCGAAAACGGTTTAATAAAATCGAGATTCACCAGCCAAAATACGACAACAGTACTCCATACCTGGTCTGATAGTTGATTTGCAGAGTAAAATTTGAGAGTGTTTATAGCAATAGGACATACATTACAAGCAGCAGAAAGAAAAATAAATGTAATATATGAACTCAAAAGTATTAGATGAGAAAGAAAGAAAAATATTTTAGAGTCAATGTCAGAGTCATCTGAACAGTTATAGATTAACAACTGCAAACATGGCGTCCGAGTGGAGCACAAAGCAGTTATTAGTTGCTCTGATAAATTAGCTACAAGTCAGAAAATGACACACATTCATTAAACACATGAAAATCTATTGAGAACATGCACACTTATTTTTTGAAGAATTATATATATATATATATATATATATATATATATATATATATAAAAGTGAAAGTATCTGTCTGTCTGTCTGTGTATCTGTGTGTCTGTGTGTGTACATTTCCCTACGCAATAACTCTGTCAATTTTAAGTCTACAAACTCGAAATTTGATATACAGGGTACTGAGATTTGGGAAAATCGATGTGATCGGTGTTCGGCCAGAAATTTGGTGATTAAGAGGTCAAAGTTCAACGATTTGACCTTTGAGAACTCTACCAAACTCCTTTGACAATTTTGTGTCTAAACACTTTAAATTTTAGATATAGGTTCAACTGACATGGATCTAACTTAATAACTTAATTTGACCCCAAAAACAATACATTTTAAGGGGTCATAATAGGGGTCAAAGGTTTAAAAATTGACCATTTTTTTTTTACTCAACATACATCTCTAAATACCCGGGCAACGCTAGGAACTCATGCAAGTATATCTATAAATGTGAACATTTCTGTGTGTCTGTCTGTCTGTGTGTCTGTGTACATTTCCCTTTCGCAATAACTCTGTTAATTTTCAGTCTACAGACTCGAAATTAGATATACAGGGTACTGAGATTTGGAAAAATCTATGTGATCGGTTTTCGGCCAGAAATAAGGCTGTTAAGGGGTCAAAGTTCAACGATTTGTCTTTATAGAACTCTACCAAACTGCTCCGAAAATTTGGGGTTCATACATTTGAAATTTTAGATATAGGTTTCTTTGACATGGATCTCAGTTAATAACTCGATTTGAGCCCAAAACAATAAATTTTAAGGGGTCATAATAGGTGTCAAATTAAAAAAAATTGACAATTTTTGTTAAATTTTTGCTCAGCATACACCTACAGATACCCGGGCAACGTCGAGAGGAAATGCTAGTATATCTATAAAAGTGAACGTGTCTGTATGTGTGTGTGTGTGTGTGTGTGTGTGTGTGTGTGTCTGTGTACATTTCCCTACGCAATAACTCAATTTAAATCTACACACTCGAAATTTTATATGCAGGGCACTGAGATTTGGGGAAATCTTTGTAATCCGTTTTCGGCCAGAAATTTTGCTGTAAGGGGTCAAAGTTCAACGATTTGACCTTTGAGATCTCTACCAAACTCCTCCGCCAATTTTGGCTCTAAACATTAGAGATTTTATATATAGGTAACTTGGACACGGATCTAACTTAATAACTTGATTTGAGCCCAAAACAATAAATATTAATCGGTCAGAATAAGGGTCAAATTAAAAAAAAAAATTATCGTTTTTTTTTTTTTTTGCTCAACATACACCTCCAAACACCCGGGCAATGCTGGGCTTAAATGCTCTTATATCTGTAAAAGTGAACGTGCCTGTATGTGTGTGTGTGTGTGTGTGTGTCTGTGTGTGTGTGTGTCTGTGTGTGTGTGTGTGTTTACATTTCCCTACGCAATAACTCTGTCAATTTAAAGTCTACAAACTCGAAATTGATATACAGGGTACTGCGATTTGGAAAATCTTTGTCATCCGTTTTCGGCCAGAAATTTGACTGTAAGTGTAAGATTTGACATTTGAGAACTCTATCAAACTCCTTTGACAATTTTGGATCTAAACACTTTAAATTTTAGATATAGGTTCCTTGGACATGGATCGAACTTCATAACTTCATTTGAGCCCAAAACAATAAATGTAAAGGGGTCATAATAGGGGTCAAAGTTAAAAAAAATTGACCGCTTTTTTTTTGCTCAACATACACCTCCAAACACGCGGGCAACACCGGGCTGAAATGCTAGTATATCTATAAACGTGAACATGTGTGTGTGTGTGTCTGTCTGTGTGTCTGTGTACATTTCCCTTTCGCAATAACTCTGTTAATTTTCAGTCTACAGACTCGAAATTAGATATACAGGGTACTGAGATTTGGAAAAATCTATGTGATCGGTTTTCGGCCAGAAATAAGGCTGTTAAGGGGTCAAGGTTCAACCATTTTACTTTATAGAACTCTACCAAACTGCTCCGAGAAATTGGGGGCTAAACACTCGGAATTTTAGATATAGGTTCCTTGGACATGGATTTAATCTAATAACTCGATTTGAATCTCAAAACAATAAATTTTAAGGGGTCATAATAGGGGTCAAAGTTAAAAAAAATTGATCGTTTTTGTTTTCTTTGATTTTTTTTTGTTTTTTTTTGCTCAACATACACCTATATATTATTGCTAATATTTATTTTTACAAAGATTATAGTTATAAAGCCCTTTGGACAAATTTAAGGTGAGTTTTTTTAATAAGTATATAATAAGCGGCCAACTTGAGCGCAGATGCGACATTCTTATATTTGTCGTTGAATACTCTTTTACTGTTTACTGTGTATTTCCACTAATTTGCCATTTTCAGACTCATAATATCCCTCATTTCTTGCGTTAATTTCCGGTTGCCTAGAAGTAGAAATCAAATTTGACTTTGTGACTAGGTTAAAACATGTCGGCCAGCTGTAATTATCACTTACACTGATGAGTGCATTAGGATGAAACATGTGTATCTGCATGCATAAACCTAATTGTCAATATTTAAAAATATATACAGAGGGCGCCAAAAATAGATGGATTAAATTTTGAATAAGTTTATGCATCAGTTATATGTAAGTCTTTACTATAAATATACTCTTAGTCTGTCCACCTACCTTTGGCTCATCCTATATATATATATATATATATATATATATATATATATATATATATATATATATATATATATATATATATATATAATGTCCGGAAGGTTGTTTCCTCAAATTATAAATATATAACAAGTTTTATGAAAAATAATAACATAAACTTATAAATTAAAGCCAAGTTCGCCTAAGGATGGAATACTGCTGCCATATCTTGTCAGGAGCTGCTAAAAACAGCCTATCCTGCCTTTACAGAGTACAAAATAGATGCCCTTTTCTCTTCCTGCAACCTCTCTCCCATAGAAGAGACGTTGTGAGCCTATCTTTGTTTTATCGCTATTTCCATGGCAGGTGCTCGTCTGAGCTCCAATCTCTAGGCCCCCCTCGTAAATCTTTTACGAAAAACACCCGTCTAGCTGAAACCACTGTCAAAAATTTCCCCACTCTTTATCTGTGCCTAAATCAAAACGTAGATTCCGTGAACAAAGCTTCTTTCTTAGAACTGCACGCCTGTGGAAATCTGTTCTGTCTGCTTGCTTCCCACCTGACTACAACCTGGATGTCTTCAAGTCCAACGTAAACAAATTCCTGGTGAACCGCCTCCTTAAGTAGACATTTTTATTAAACCTCCACACTAACGTATTGTACATGCAATAACCCTTATCCCTGAGTGGCTTCCGGGCCTTGATAAGTGGTGAACACCTTAAAAAAAATTATTATTGAATATGTTACTATCGTGAAAAATATCTTAGTATAGTACTCCTTTGTCTCAAGACGTGTGTGTGATCCTAGTCACACTATACGTTGGAACGGCGAATAGAATTTCTCTTCTTTTACTAATATAAACCTACGCCTTTTAATTGATATTATGTACAGACATTTTTTCAATGAATACTATATTTTATGACAAAAAAAAAAAAATAAAATAAAAATAAAACAGTTTACTAAGACTCGTAAAAACTGATACATATTAAAATATGGGAGTGCAGACGTAATTTGTATGTGTTTGATTTGGTTTTACTTCGTTGTTTTTGTGTGAAGATGGAACTCCAAGTTAGCAGTTCCAGTTAGTACACAAGTATAAATTTTAGGAACAAGCCCCTCATTATTTTTGTTTGAAAGTTATTGAGATCAAAATCCTTAACTTAGCTGCAGCTTAGTGACAGGAAAAAAAGTCATGGATTGCGTCAGAAAGGTTGTTGGGGCGCAGACACCTGTAAAAGTACATCGGTTCGTGGGAACGAGTGCGGGAAAGATTTGTGACAAGATCACGTTTCTGAGCATGATTGGTTGGACAGCTTGAAAGATAGTTTGTTTCGGGGAAGAGACGACTACACATGGTGTTACTCTAAAGAGCCTCCATAGGAAGATAAAGTACTAGCGTATGATTTTGCAATGCGTTTCCGGACTGGTTTGCTGATATTGAGTAAACGTAACTAAAAAAAAATAAATAAATAAAAGAAACAAAATCACTTCAGCGTCTATTATTCCGTGTAGGAAAAGGATTTATTTGTATAGCAAAACTTGATAGCAAGAACATCAATGCGGCAGCTGTCCAACTCAAGGACACACGTTTACGAGGGAAAAAGAAAGATCAGAGAAAAAGTGACGTCGCACGATATCCTATTTGTACTTATTTACTATGCCTCTCCACAAGACAGAGTTAGACACCGGGGTCGTTTTTTAACGTGGAGAAAAGGTATCCTATTTGTAATGAACAAGTTTTGGCATTGTTGCTTGAATGGCAGTGGTTTCAGACAGTGCAAAACCTCCAACTTACGCATGGCCATTTGTTCTAAAGTCAAATGGTCCATATACTGTAACGTTAACCGAAGGAAATAAGTTAACAATATATAAACGTTATGAGTACAGTATATATATAAATTATCGAAAAATATAAACACTATATGGACTATATTATTTATTTATTACTTTTTTAAAGGAAAAACAGATCTTAATATGTTGAAGACTTTATTAATCATATTATCGTTTAAAAATCAACATATAATTAATCTAAGTTTAAAAGAGCAAAAGAAAAACCAAAAAAAACACGAAGGTGATCTAGGACGTAATGGTTAACGCACTAGGGTATGGTCATATGGTCTTATTGTCGAAATCGTAAAAACAGTCAAACTATACTGACGAAAGTTTAAAATGCAAAAGTTGAGTGTCATTGTTGAATTGTTTTATAAACAGTAATATTCATTTTGAGCGCGACTCTTTCTTTTTAAAGAATGTACTGTTGCTTTTATACATTGGGTCTTTCTGCTTGTGCTGTAATACAACTTTTTAAATGAACTGGAGATGTTAGGCTTCAAATGTGTTAATGTGTTCAAAATCAGACCGTTCCTTCTAAAATTGGATTTTTCGATTATCGATTTTCAATACTTACCACAGACATTCAGATACAAAACTTATTTAAAAATACTTACAGACACAGAAAATTTATTTGTGCGAAATTTTATAAAATTCGGCCTAGTCGTTTCGGAGCCCCTAGAAAACGAACTTTTAAAAACAAAGAAAGAGAATGCATTATTAGTGACATGGCAAGGCAACAGGGGAGAAAACTGAAGTTGCAACACTAAAGCTGCTTGCCAGGACACTATTTATACAAATGTAGGCAAATTTAGGCATATTTTATTGGTTAGAAAACAGAAAGATTTTTTTACCGATTTCATAAAATTTTAACCATAATCTTCAAAATGCCTGCAAATTTTCATGTAGTTTCTTCCCATATAATCAAATATATGAACATTTCAATAGTCAAATTTGCTACGAGTACAAATATATATATATATATATATACCATCTATTTTTTTAGCAATTTTATAAGTTCGAAATCTCAGCGACTATTGATCAGAATTTAAAAACGAAGGCTCGTTGGAAAGCTAATGATTTGAATTGTGTAGTGGGCTATGTGACATTTGACCTTAATATCACGCATTTAGGGGATCATCCATCATTCAGAGCCTATTTTTTCAGTCATAAAATGTTTCAATCATAGTCATTTGTTTATCTAGTTTTGCATATGAATTACAAAATAACTGATATTTCCTCAAAACGTCGGGCTTTGATAGAGGGGAGACTAAAACTTGTTGCTATAGAATTAAATTATCTGAAATAACAGCAATAGGAGACTTGATTTCAAATATTTCTCATATTTTATATCTCCCGTTTTCTATACATAAAGTAAATTTCACAATGTGTAAGGATTATTTGATACTGGAGATACTCATAATAATGACTCGTTTCCAAAAGAGGGGAGATATAACATATGAAAATATTTGGAAATAACTCTCGCCTTGCTGTTATTTTAGATTATTTGAAACCATAGCAGTAAGTTTTACCCTCCCCCCCCATCAAGGCCAGAAATTTTGGGGATACGTATGTATTAATAACGAAGAGACCCGATGTATCCGGTGTAGATTGATAATCAATAAACGTTCCATCCCTCTTAAATTTAATATATCATCGAAATCGGTGAAATTATCCATTTTTTAATTAAATCAATTAAATGCCTGCTCTGGTTAGGGGCCGCCCTCCGTAGTTTATTGGTAGGAAATTCAGATGCATCTCCACAGTGACTTAGTAAACAATGCATGACAATCTACCTTGCACTGTGGAGAATCTACTGTTGATTTTATAAAATTATCTGTAAATAATGGCTTGAAGTAAAGTTAAAAATGCAAAAGTCTATTATTATGGTTCTAAACAGAAACATTAATTGCGAACGCTTCCCTATCTTATCAAAGAACAAACTGATGATTTCATGACATTATTTGATATAAAAATCTGAATTAAAGTTAAACGTACAAAAGTCAAGTATCATTTTTTAGTTGTGCTCTAAGAAGAAACATTTATTTCGAACGTAACCCACATATAATAAAATAATTTACAGCTGATTTTATAGGCTAGACTTTTCTGCATGTACTGTGATAACACTTTTAAAAATGGACTTGTAATTTTTGCTGGTATAAAAGAGTTAAAAATCGGACTTCCTGCTTTAACGATCATCGATTTCTGATGGTCATGATACGCATTTTGTAAGAACACTCCCATACACGTAAATTACGTCCGTGGCAAATTAACAAACTCGACCCATATATATATATATATATATATATATATATATATATATATATATATATATATATATATATATATATATATATATACATATATATATATAAATATTAAACAAATGATTAATAAAACATGTTAAAAAACATCTTAATAAAAGAGTTAAAACCATATTTAATTTTAAAAAGGAAGCACAAGATAAGAGGATAGTCCTTAATCCGCGGAGTTTCGAAGAAATACTCTCCTTCTTATTAGAGGGCAGGAATTCGAAAAATGCGGGATCGGATTTTGCATATAAAAGTATTTAATGAAACCACAAGTAACTCACAGATCTTACTTGGTTAAACAAAAGGTGAGGTAAGGGGAATAGGAGGTAAAAGAAAAAATGATAAAAAGATTTCACATGGATAGACCGGTGAAGGGTAAAACATCTAAGGATGGTAAAATCCAAACACGGTCGAATTAAAAACTTCCAATCCAACAGGTAAGTTCCAAAGGAATTAAGTAACTGGAAGATAATCCAAAATGATCAAAAAGGCAGAATTCTTTGGAAAAAATCAGAAATGGAATGAGTTCAAAATCATTAAAAGAAAAGTTCAAATGTGCATAGAAAAAACACTGGAGAGAATATTTAAAACACGTCTGCCAAGGCCGGAAGAAATTAAGGTTAGAAAAAAAAACAAAAAAAAAAAGAAAACGGAAAAACGGTGAAAGTTTAAATTTGAAAAGCAAGGTCAAAAGGACCCAGACAAAAAGCGCGAAAGTTAGCGTTAAAAAATAAGGTCAACTTAAATACGCACGTGAAAGCACGGCAGACATCCTCACTGTAATCTCTGAACGCATATACCATTCACTGGACAAAGCGGGAGAGGGCAGAGCGGTAGCTCTTGATATATCCAAGGCTTTTGACAGGGTATCGCATGAGGGTCTCTTCAGGAAGATTAGATCATACGGTATCACAGGTAGAATACTCAACATAATTAAATCCTTCTTAGATAAGAGAAAAATCCAGGTTGTCCTCGACGGTCGTACATCTAAACAATATGATATAAATGCGGGAGTGCCCCAGGGATCTATCCTTGGACCTCTGCTGTTCCTGATATTCATAAATGACCTCCCCGACAAAATTGCCTCTGAGATGGATATATATGCTGATGACACCACACTCTATAACAGGCATGACAGGAAAACAAATGAACATATATCTAAAGAAATGGCAGAAACACTAGAGGATGACCTCCAATCTGTAGTGGAATGGGGACAAAAATGGATGGTCACGTTCAATGCCGCCAAGACAAAACTGGTTTCATTCAATAATTACAAGAAACCTTCTCTACCACCTATAGCAGTGGCCAACGACTCTTTATCTGAGAGTACGTCTCTCAAGCTCCTTGGCCTAACGTTCACAGGAAACATGAGCTGGAACAATTACATCGAGAGCATTGCCAGGGCCGCTGCGAGGAAGGTGGGCTCTCTCTACCGTGCTAGAAAACTTCTAACACCCGAAAGTATCCTGTACCTCTACAAGGCCACTATTCGCCCATGTATGGAGTATTGCTTTCATATTTGGGCTGGTGCATCGGCTACAAGTCTCTCGCTCCTTAACAGGGTTCAAAAGAGAGTCGCAAATCTGATAGGCCCTAAACTGGCATCTAAGCTTCAGCCTCTGTCCCATCGTCGAAACGTTGCATCCCTCTGCCTGTTCTACAAGTATTATAATGGTGAATGCTCTGATGATCTGCAAGCACTTGTGCCCCCACGACGTAAACACCCTCGACAGACCCAACAAGCTGCAAAATCCCACCCCCACACTGTAGAGATCCCTAGATGTAAAAGATCTTTCTACTCCAGTAGTTTCTTCCCTAGAACTGCTAGACTTTGGAATTCCATTCCAGGTCACTGCTTCCCCAACTGTACTGACATGCATAAGTTCAAGTGCAACGTGAACCAACATCTCGCTGCCCAAATCCCTACATAGTACTCCAGTAGATGTTTCCCCTGTTAGTAGCCCCCTACACAAAAGTGGCAATGTGCCTTGTTTGGGGTGAAAATGTAATAAAAAAAAGTCCCAGAATGAAAGTAAGAAACACGAGTCAGTGAAACAGGTGAATGGCTAAGTTTAAGAAATGGAGCGTCTATTATATTAAGAAGAGTAAAAAAGTGAATAAGTAAATAAAAAATAAAACAATAAAATAAAAAAAAATAAAAAAAAAATAAATAAAATAAAAATGAAAATAAATAAATTAAAAATTGAAAATTACAAATGAAAAAGTTTTTTAAAATTAAAAAAAATATATATACATATATAAACATACATATATATATATACATATATATACATATATATACCCATACATACATATACATACATACAGATACACAAATGCACACATACATATACCTACATAAACGCATATATATACATATATGCATATATATACAATAACACACACATATATACATACACACATATATATATATATACAAACACACACGTATGCATGCATATATACACATATCCAAAAACATATACAACATAAACAAATACATACATATATACATACATACATACAATTTAAGGGGAGGGAATGGCCGGTATCTACAAACTCCGGAATAAGGCAAATAAATGTGTATGTAAATGCATATAGTAAAATATAAGTAAACAAATACATAGAATAAAAATGAGTAGGCTGATATATATATATTAAATTAATAGGTATACTTATACCATAAAACGGAGACAGCAGGTGGGAAACCGGCCAAATAAATGAAGAAAAACAAATTAAATTAAAAATATAAAAAGCTTAGAAGGTAAAATAAAAAAAATTGATTATGGGAAAAGATATATATTTGAAGGGTTAACTTAATAGCTATGTAATTTCAAATTTACCATATTTAAATTTGGACATATGTTTGCAATAGGAGATCAGTTCGTTTTTAGAATTTATTATATTACTACTTTGAGGGGAGTTGATAATAGTTATAACTTCAGATGTACAGAGGTGACAAGACTTAGATCCTGGAGTATAAGACTTAACTTTTTTTAGGATGGTCGATTTAATTGAAAAGTGGTTATTGGCAGAATTAAGCTTTTTAACCAGTGTAGTTAGAGAAGTTTCCTGGTTATTATTTGAATTTTCATTATTGAAAGAATTACACAAACAACATTCGAAATATAAACCGTGGCGTCTTTAAATCAAAAGTACGCTAACGGAAATAATTTATTGCACGGGCGTCCCCCCTTTTTAAAATTCATCATTCAATAAGGTGAAAAGCTATAGCAAACATATATATGAGTATTTTAACCATAGTTCCTGATTTCAAAAGGCGAAAAATTAAAAGGTAAATTTGTACCTATATTTTTATTATATATCTGTATATCTATGTGTCTATTTTTTCATATATATATATGCATGTATATATTTGTAATGTTGTACTTAAAGCAAATTTATAATTTAAATTCAAATCTATATTTTACTCTATCTCTTTTCTATCTCTAACCCATATTAATTTTCTTATCAATTTTAAATCCAGACCTTTTATTTCAATTTTTTTCAGATACATCTGCCTTACTTTTAATGCTAGGTTTATTTATGGTGTCTTTTAAATTTAATAAAAACCCTTCAAAATTTGCTGACGAGGAGACTTTGCTTATTAAAGAACTAGATGTAATAATTATTGTCCGTAACTTAATGTCTACCACAATAAAAAGCACTGTTTTCCGAAACGATCGGACAGATAATTAATTTTATTGTTGTTCCTTCTTATGAAACGGATTTTTAATTTAATTATAATTTGATTTTAAATTTTAAATTATCAATCACATTACTTAATATTGAATTAGCTTTAGGATATTTACCTATCGAGCTTATTATATATCTAAATTACAACGAGCACTTTCTCTTTCCTGTATTTAATTAAACTAGTAATTTCACTGTTACATTGAAATACACTCAGCTCTTTAGACTATTGTTCTAATCTCCTTTAAATTATATATATATATATATATATATATATATATATATATATATATACACGCACACACGCACACACACACACACACACACACACACACACACACACACACACATATATATATATATATGGAAATCTGATTTTCATGACAACAATGGTTATTATAGATAAAAAGCAAGGAATTAGTTTAAACTAATTTACTTGAATAATCGAAAATAATCAATTTAAAATAGATGTGTTGATCCAAATTTTCCGAATGTGTGTACTTATATAAACATGTTAATACATGCAAAACTATTTCAAATGCAGACAATGCATATATTTTATTATTCAAGCAATGACGTCAGAAACCTATCGTCTTCGTTTAGAATTGAAAATGTCTTGTGATAACCATCGTTTCAAATTGTCTGTAACATAAAGTATCCTCAACCCACTCATCTGAACGCCCAGTGTCATATCCTATAAATTCTGAATTAGTCGGTCGGAAATTGTTTCCTAGACATTAGTTCATGAACGAGCATAGAACAAGGTTGAAGCAATCTTCGTCTTCTAGTAAAGTTAATCGTCTACGCCGACTGCGGAATTATAATCTTGATCTAAAAAAAATCACCATTTTTTATAATATATTTTTTATAAAACTTTACAACCTATTTCTTTACATTTTTTAATAGAAATCTCCGTAGACAGGGCATGAAAACACTCAATACAAGTAACAAAAACATTGCTTAAGGTAAAAAAAGGAAAAACAAATCAGCCAACGGGATGTTTAGATAGATAGATAGATAGATAGATAGATAGATCGATTCATATCCACAGAATAGCAATTATACCGACTTTGTGAGAAACATCGCTATGGGATGCTAAGATTAAAAGACAGAATAATGAACGCGAGGGTTACAAGTTCGCCGAAAGTAAATCCAAGGTCACTTTTCCATTGTCCTATAAGTATTTTATGTTTAGAAATTATTTTACGTTTGATCAAACATATATTGCATGATTTGCATTGTAAATAAATGTCTAAACAATAAATTAAAAGTTATGTGTCTAATACATTAATTAGTGTTTAATGATTAAGGACTAGATTCAGTGCAAATTGTAAGCATTTGTGATTGGATGGATTTTGACCGATAAAACATCAATTCGCCCGCCCCCCGCCCGAAACGTTGCGCATTGAATTTAAAGACAAAATAAACAAATGAAGTGGGAGTTACGTGGGTGCTAAACTCTCCTAAAATCCACTTATGTTGACACATTTCTATGAGAAATTATTCCGTGCATCTTTTTTGCAGTTTTTTAATTAAATACTTTTTTTTTTCAGAATAAATATATTTTTCGTTTGTTACTTTCCTAACAAGTCGTGACTTAATTTCTTACGTTTCCCAAATATTTCTGGTATGTAGAAAATTCACATAGAAAACTACAGTTGAACGACACCGGAAAAGTTTTCTATCAGCTAATGTTATCTTTATTATAGAATATTAATAATCTTTAAGTCATTCGATTACCAAGGTTTGTATTATCTGGTCAATAAGACTATTATCAAAACAATTTCAATCCCCATTTTATATTGTAATAAATTATTTGTAATTTTCGGAGTTTTTTTCTTTCGGACATTATGTAAAATCAGCTCATACTTTCATCACAAATTTAATTTCGAATTCGGTAATTTCTTTACATGGCTATTCCAAATATTTTTTACCTTTTTTCTTTCTGAATGTTTGGAACAAGAAAAGAAGATTACTGTATAATTCAGGGGTTTCATATTTAGGCTCCAATTAAAAGTAAATTTACAAAAACTTTAACTTCATATTTTATTGTAAATTTTTTTAAAACTACAACTTCAATACTAAACCGCAAAATTGTAGAGTTACCCCCATTTCCTTTACCGCACATAGCGATTTATGCAGAATGCGATTTATGAAGAAAATCGGTGGTTGCATCGACCGAAATATTGAAATAACATTTAGGACGAAAACATTAGTTCGATTTAATCAAATAATAAAAACCGAAATGTTTAGTATATCAACTTAGACACGTAGATCATGCAGATTAATTTGCATTATTATTATAATTGTATATTTTTATTAATATTTTTAATTATTATTTTCAAATATGACATTTATTTCCCTCTTATCATACATGCCATAGACATTTTTCGAAAAGGTTAAATATACAAAAAGTTACAAAACTAAGGATCTGTAAAGAATGAAAAACGTAACATTATAAAAACTAAAATTAATGACATACACTTATTTACTTATAAAGATTGTGTGCATCTATTTAATTCATGTTACTATCTGTAACTGAAGCACAGCCTACATTTACTGTTTTCTGTGTTTTATCTATTTTTACTTTAATGTGGTTCGTTCTAATCGCGTTGTTCTGTGCAGCTGTCAATAAAGAGTTTGTTTCTCCGTTTATGTGTCCTCTCCTTAGTTATGTGTAGGTGTTTACGTGATACTACTACGACTACTACTACTACTACTACTACTACTACTAATAATAATGATGATGATACTTCTACTATTACACATTCTCATACTACACCACTATTAATGCCACTACTAACAAAAAACTATCGGTTTAAACTAATGAAAATTTTCAGATAATATAGCGTATAATGGCATTATATATAAAAAAAGAAAAGACAGAATTAATGGACACAACGCATACGAGTCTGATTACGAACAAAAATATATAATAATATACATAATAATATATAATATACATATATAATATCATATAATATATAATATACATAATAATATATAATATACATATATAATATCATATATAACATATTATAATTCATAATATATAATATATATAATATATATGTAATATATATATATATAATATTTATATAATATATAATATACGAGGGGCGTGCAATAAGTAATGCCCTGGTCCACTTCCACTTGTCTAATCTAGCTGTAATTTTGTATGTTCAATGATTTATTTCTCCACAGGTTATGTGGCAAATTACAGCTCTGAACTAATTGTGGTTTCTGTTTTACAGGAGTTTGAACTTAGTCAGGTGTGAAATGGAGCTTGTTGAATGTCGAGCAGTGATCCGGTTTTTGTATTTGTAAGGACGCACACCACAGGAGACTTTTGATGAAATGAAAGAAACTTATGATGATAATGCCCAATCATATGACCTTGTAAAACGCTGGCATCGTGAATTCAAACATGGCCGGAAGTCTGTGGAAGCAGTTCACAGACCTGATCGCCCCCCCTTCTGCCATTGATGAGACATCTGTCCGTCAAGTTGAGGCTGCCATTTTGGAAGATCAGCGCATTATTATTTGCCAAATAGCCCAAGATGTCAAGATTAGTACAGGTCTGTAGAAACTATCATTCATGACCACTTGCATATGCAAAAGGTGTCTGCGAGATGAATTCCCAGGTTGCTCACACCATTCCAGAAGCGAGAACAGGTCGAGTGCCCGAGTATGAATTTGGAGATATGCCAAGAAGATAAGTCAAAGTTTTTCAAAAGACTGATTACATAGGATGAAACCTGGGTCCATCACTATGATCCAGAGACAGTCAATGCAGTGGAAGTACTTGGACTCAACACCTCCAAAGAAGATAAGGCTGCAGCCCTCCGCTGGCAAGGTCATGCTCACAGTTTTCTGGGACCAGGATGAAGTAGTGATGACAGATTTTCTGGCAAAGGGTACCACAATTACAGGAGCCTATTATGCTTTACTTTTGAGGAAATTAAGTGAAGCTATCAAAATCAAGAGGCGGGGCTAGATCAGCAAAGACACCATCCTCCTGCAGGACAATGCTCCGGTCCACAACTCGCATGTCGCCAGATCAGAAGAACGAGCGTGTGCTTATGAAATCCTTCCCCATCCTCCTTCCTCTCCTGACCTTGCACCCTCTGACTTTCACCTCTTGAAGTTGTTTTTTAAAGGAAAGCGTTTCCCAAATGATGCAGCCTTGATTTCTGATGTCACGTCGTGGTTGGAGGACGAACCTGGGGTGTTCTACAAAAACGTTCTCCAGAGGAGCATCAAACGATGGTAGAAATGCATTACTCTGGGTGGTTCCTATGTAGAGAAAAGCCTAATAATTGTGCTAAGTTTCGTTGCTCTACTCCTATGGGAAGTGGGTCAAGGGCATTACTTATTGTACGCCCATCGTATATAATATATGCAATAATGTATAATGATGTTTAATAATATATATAATAATATATAATAATCTTCTCTATATAAATAACTCATTTTTCCCCTCCGAGTTTGACCTTAATAGGATTGAAAATCTAGAATTTTATGCAGATGTGCTATGCACAAACTGCATCATGATATCTGAGGTGTGTTATAGGCATATTAGCTGTCTAATAAACGGCTGCTCGAAGCTTCCTATATTTTATCTGGTGAGAGTTCACTGCCAAAATCGATTACGATACATGGAAGTAGTAAACTTTTCTCTCTGTATTAAATTGATCCATCCACCATCACCCATTTACACCGACCGTTACCGTTCACAGGAGACAAATACGGACGAACATTGGGTTAGGTTTTTATAAAAACTGGATTCAAATTTAAGTGAAACGCACCACGCTTACTTTTACGTTGGTTAAATAAAAACAAATACAAAACAAAAAACTTTACAATTTCTTTCATTAAAATATAAAATATATTAATTCAATTCCGTTTCAGTTTGCGTTTTTCACTGTCTTTTTCTGTTTCCTTTCCACGATCATTTCATTTTTTTTAAATTTCTTCTTTGTTTTCCTTTTTCCTATTCTTTCTGCAATTATACCATCGTTTCTTCCTTTCTTTCTTTTTAAATTCTCACTGTCTCCGTTTTCCCGATGTTTCTTTTTTACGAATTTATTTCTTCACTCTTTCCGTTTCTCCTCTTCCTTCGGCAAGTTGAACATCTTTATCTTTTTAGGTAAAACAGCCGGATTTTCTTTACACTAAAAAAAAAAAATAAATAACAAGGATTCTTTCCTTTTTCTTGCGTTTATTTGTCTTTCCATTTCCTTTTTTTCTTTTTTTTTTCTTTTTGTTCGATGCCTTTTTCTCTATTTTGAGCGTTTTTTTTTCATCAGTATTTTCCTTAAAGGCGGAACTAAGAACACATTTCTTTTTCCATTCTTTTTTTCTTCTTCTTTTTTTTTCTGTTGGAAACATCTGTCTCACGTTCGTATATAACAAAATATTTTTATTGTAGATTTCAGGGTGCTAAAACCGGGGTGATGGGGATTCTTTCATTACACCAAATCGAGCCACAGCAACGCGTTCCGGGGTATAGCTAGTAATATATGATTTAGTCATTTACTTGAAACGTATTCATTTAGTATATACCAATCGTAGTGGTTTAAAAAATCTTTCTCATTTATAAGTTTTTTTGATGAAGAAGATCTTCTTTATGTAAATTTTGTAAATTTAGAAAATTAATAATATATATTATAAACAAGTTGAGCACTTCTTTTCCCTTCAGCATAAAACAAATTCAACATCAAAACCTGCATTATCCTGATTCGCTTTCACGTAAACACAACTAGATATATTTTATAATGATATATTTGCGGAAGAAAAAATATATCTGTTTATTTTCACAATGCTGAATTCAATTGATTCATTGCGCTCAGAAGGAAAGTCAACATTGAAAATGAAAATCATTAGGATTTTTTTAATGTAATACCATTATCAATACTAAATGTATCATATAATATGCTGAAACATTTTTATGTTTACACGTACGTTATAACGATCTGCCCCTATTCTTAAAAGCCAGGATCATTCGATTGCCGAAGATGCAATGCGGAAAAGTAATTTAAAACATTTCATTGTGATGGTGTTGTGTCATTACTTGTACATAATATGAACCGCATTAGTGTCGACATATTTCGGACGAATTATGTAAAAGAACATTTGAGTTATTAATTTATTATTTTTCGTGAAAACGATGGACAATTTAAAGT
Organism: Euprymna scolopes; assembly: GCF_053919585.1. NCBI lineage: Eukaryota > Metazoa > Mollusca > Cephalopoda > Sepiida > Sepiolidae > Euprymna > Euprymna scolopes. Next base: position 130,968,160 of record NC_136486.1, on the reverse strand, counting down.
TGCCGAATGAAAACTTCATTTCATATGTTTTGATTCAAATCAATGGCTAATGTTTCAAATGCTAGAAATCAATTAAAATGTAAGGGGAAAACTATAACTGAAATTATAAAATATATATAAATCATAAAATATAAAAATTATAAAATATATATAAATCATAAAATATGAAAATTATAAAATATATATAAATCATAAAATATAAAAATTATAAAATATATATAAATCATAAAATATAAAAATTATAAAATATATATAAATCATAAAATATAAAAATTATAAAATATATATAAATCATAAAATATAAAAATTATAAAATATATATAAATCATAAAATATAAAAATTATAAAATATATATAAATTATAAAATATAAAAATTATAAAATATATATAAATTATAAAATATAAAAATTATAAAATATATATAAATCATAAAATATAAAAATTATAAAATATATATAAATCATAAAATATAAAAATTATAAAATATATATAAATCATAAAATATAAAAATTATAAAATATATATAAATCATAAAATATAAAAATTATAAAATATGTAAAATTATAATTGAAAACAGTTATCCTTAACCTGGATGGTTGATTGTTAACTATTATGTAATTACTAGAAACTAATTAATAAACTAAAGATACAGTAAAAAATGAAGTTTATTTGCAAATACTTATTAAAGAAATTGCATCATTTGAACAAGCGCACATAAAAAAAACATGAAAAAGCGATTTCATTAGTTAAAGTTTTCGACACATTCCGGCGGTTTACGTAATCTGTCCGGTAGGTGCCGACGATAACACGGTCTGTATTCTGCATAAATATCACAGTGGTGAAATAACATATACTCTCTTTGATTTCGGGTAAAATACACGTTTAATATCTGATCCGTTCCGAAATGGTAGAATGATATATTTGTATCTGTATTCATGCTGGGCGTTCATAGAATGAATTAATGTTATTAAACTTTTGCCTAAGTTTTTTTGAAGACATACTCCTATAACTTAAAATATTCGGTACTCATGCAGAGAGTGATCTGTGCTGAAATAATAACAGTGTTATTTAAAAAGACATTCAAAACATGGGGAGGGGAAGGTGTTTTGTACTTATTCTGTACTTTAACCTTACAATTGAATAAAAAACAACATATAATAAAACTTTAATTAAACGTGGAAATACGATTTAAAAAATAGCGCGGATCACTCTCTGCATTAGCACAAAATATTCTTAATCAACATTTACTGGATTACTTAGGTGAATATTTATAAATTTCACCAACAGTTGCGCAAAAATATCGTGAGGTCTGCGTCACACCGAAGCTCCATAGAATTGAAATATGCCACAACCCGAAAGATATGTTAGACGCAGCTATAAGTAGGGCGGCAGTATAAAACACTTACCGGATCGCGCTAGTACTAATGATAATAATACGATAAGAATTTAGATTAGTAATGGATTTTGTGATTGTAGTTTTCAGAACAATAACACACTTAGCAACCATAATTAGGTTTCCGTAATCAGGAAGTCATCAGCTAAAAGCAAAAACATTTTATATTTTGTTCATTGGACAAAATAAATTTACACGATCCGGGCCTGAATTGATATCAGTTTCAAAATAAGCAGCCGGATGAATGGAGTGGCCACGACAAAAGCGATGGTGGTTCTATAATCCGGTTGAACTGACGATCCCAGATCACTGACCAGATCACAAAAGAGAACCTTGTTTGAGTCTCAGACCTCCGGCTTTTGACCAAAGACGGATTAGCAAATGTGTGTCCGTCGAGGAAAAACCGAAGAATCAGACGAAGACGCGAACTGATATATTACAATAAACGCATTAGCGTGACAAAGAACGGGAAACAAACAACTCGCTTTTGAGATTTAAATTTGGAAGAAATAAGGGTAGAGAGTATGATGTGTGAGGGGGATGGGCGTGAGTGCGTGACTAATAGCAATAGTCAGTGTGTGAGCGAGTGTAAGTTAGAGCTAGAGATGTGTATGCATGAAGGAGACAGGCAAAGGTGTATAAATGTGAGAGATTGACAGAGAGGGAAAGGGATGCAGAACAAGAGAAATAGCGAACGAGAAAAAATGTGTCTATTGTAAAAAATACCTGTGAAAGACTATACGTGTGTTAATCAATGAGAGAGATAGAGTTCGACATAAAAAAAAAACAATATATATATGTATGTATGGAAGGGACCGAATGTGTACGAGTGAAAAAGAGTATTTAAGAGAACGATTGTATGTGTGGGAGAGATCTTTGAGTGTGAACTATATTAGGTGCGTGTCTCATTAGTGATGTTACCTGATATTACGGCTACTATAATCGTAACGAAAAGCTCTTTGCAAATAGACAAATGAAATAACTCTCTCAGTGATTGACAATGTTAATAATAAAAAAAGCGTTATGATGTTTATGTTTATATATATGTATAAGTGATAGTGTCTGTGTGTGTCGGTGCGTCTGTGTGCATTCCCCTACGCTAAAACTCTGTCAATTTTAAGCCTACAGATTCGAAATTTGATATACAGGGTACTGAGATTTGGGAAAATCAATGTGATAGGTTTTCGACAGAAATTTGGCGATTAAGTGGTCAATATTCAACAATTAGACCTTTGAGAACTCTACCAAACTCCTCCTACAATTTAAGGTCTGAACACGTGATATTTTATATATAGATTCCTTGGACATGGATCTAACTTATTAACTTTACTTGATCCCTAAACAATAAATGTTAAGAGGTCATAATAGGGGTCAAAGTTTTAAAAATTGCCCTTTTTTTTCTCCTAAGCATACACTTCAAAACACCTGGGCAACGCCGGGCACCGATTGCTAGTATATATATATATATATATATATATATATATATATATATATATAGAGAGAGAGAGAGAGAGAGAGAGAGAGAGGGAGAGAGAGACAGAGAGAGAGAGAGAGAATAAGAGAGAGAAAGAGAGAGAGAAAATAAAAAAGGAATAAACGAAGTTATGTGTTCATCAACGTTTTTTTTTCTTTATTGCGAGATTTCCTCTGATAAAGACAAAACCTTGATGAACACATAACTTGGTTTGCTCTTTTTATATTTCTCTATTTCGTTGGAATATTATTTCCATTTTTCTCATCATACTCACACACACGTACACACACACACATATATATATATATATATATATATATATATATGTAAAGTTAATGTTACTTTAGCAAAATAAATGCGTACATTTAAAAATGTGGAGATCACATTTATTATTTTGCTTTTTCTTTACTTTTTACTTTTGTTTCTTCTTTAATATTTAAGCATTTTTCATTTTCTTATATTGATTAGGTTGACAAGAATGTTCGTGCGAAACTAATAATTTTGGTTTACAATGATTAACTTTCAAATAAGTTATCGTTATAATATCTTTAATTTTTATGTCATTTTAAAGAGCGTTTTTTGCTCAAACTTATCATCTAAATTACAATGGCTTTAAAAACATTTATCTATTTTTACCAGAACGTTGAAGAGAACATTGGAAAAAGGACATTCGCACAATTCTCTTATTTAATTACAGCTAGGTTTTAAAGCTGGCGAAGAATTCGTGATATCAAAGATGCATTTGGCTTAGGAACCACTACTGAACGTACAGTACAATTGTGGTTTAAGAAATTTTGTGGCGGCGACAAGAGTTTTGAAGATGATGAGCAGAGTGGTCAGCCACTGGACATTGAAACAAGCAAATGAACGCACAACTGTTCGAGAGTTTGCTTCTGAATTAGATATAACGTATACGACGACGTCCAACTACTTAAGAAAGATTGGGAAAACAAAAATCTTGATTAATAGGTACCTCACGAAGAAGAAGTAATGGAAACGCCGTTATGAAATGTCACCTTCCTTTCTTTTACACATAAGAACAACTCGTTACTCGACCGGCTTGTGACTTGTAATGGAAAGGCAATTGTAGTTCTGAAAGAATATCGTGGCTCTGATAAAAGTGAGTTTAATCCCCTCTCTTTATATATATATATATATATATATATATATATATATATATATATATATATATATATCCCCATATATCCCCTCTCTTTATATATATATATATTTTTTTTTTTTTACAAGGGTGTCACCATTTATCAAGGCCCAGAGGCCACTCGAGGATAAGGGTTAATAGGTATACATTAGTCATTGTGATTTTAGGATAGTAAACAGTGGGAATTTTGAAACTTGGATTACTTAGGGGGACGTTTCAATTAGAACTTGTTCACATTGGACTTTTTCTTTTTTTTCATAGGTATCAATTCATTATCAAGGCCAAGAGGCCACTCATGGATAAGGGTTAAAGACTGTACAGTAGAAATTGGACAATATAATAATCATTAGTAATGAAAATTTGTTAAATTTGATAACTTATATGGAACGGCTCATCAAGAACTTATTTACGTTAGACTTGAAGACAACCATATTGTAGTCAGCCGGAAAGCAAGAAAACGGAAGACAATTCCACAGGCGTGCAGTTCTAATAAAAAAGCTTTGTTCATGGAATCTACGTTTAGGTTTAGGCACAGATAAAGAGTGGGGGGAATTATTGATAGTGTTTACAGCTAGACGAGTGTTTCTTGTGAAAGTTTTGCGAGGGGGGACCATAGATTGAAGCTCAGTCGAACACTTTCCATGAAAATAACGATACATCAGAGACAAACTCGCAACATCTCTTCTGTGAGATAGAGGTTGCAAGGAAGAGAAAAGGACATCTCCTACGAGGCTACGAAGTCTATTTTGAACTCTATCAAGGCAGGCCAAGTCCTTTTTAGTAGCTCCTGCCCAGATGTGGCAACAGTATTCCATCCTTGGACGTACCTGGCTCTTATATAGAAAGAGAATAGCATCAGCAGTGAGATATCTACTGGATCGATAGAAATATCCCACCATTTTTCCAGCGGCCTTGGCAACAGATTTGATGTACGTGTTCCATTTAAGATCAGGAGTAATGGTCAAGCCCAGAAGCTTGTAAAAACTTGGGGTCTCCTGAAGACGAGAGCCATTTATTTCAATTGATGCCAGATGTGGATCAGAATGTTGATGATGTAAAGAGAGAAGCTTGGTTTTAGATGCATTAAAAGTAACCAGCCACTCCTTTCCCCATTGTACTACATGCTCAAGATCAGAGGAGAGAGAATTGAAGAGAACTTGGTCGTTTACTGTCTTAGATGTGCTACCATAAATGGTAGTGTCGTCAGCATAAATGTTTACAAATGATGTAAGGATGTGATTTGGAAGATCATTAATGTAGATCAGGAAAAGAGTTGGGCCCAGGATGGAACCATGAGGGACACCGGCATTAATACTGTGGGCTTCTGATTTTTGCCCATCAACTACTACTCTTATGAACCTATCAGAAAGAAATGATTTAATAATTGAGAAGACATTTCCAGCTATACCATAGCTAGAGATCTTATGAAGTAAACCTTTATGCCATACCCTATCAAAGGCCTTAGATATGCCAAGAGCAATTGCCATAGAAAGGTTGCCTCTGTCGAGAGATTTGCTAATCCTATGAGATATAACTGTAAGCACATCTGCTGTAGATCTAGCAGAACGGAAACCATATTGAGTGTCACTAAGAAGGTTATTTTTGTTGAGATGGTTGATTACTTCTGTATTTAACACAGATTCCAGCAACTTACTCATGACGCACAGGAGACTTATTGGCCTGTACTGAGAGGGAGATGAGCGATCACCTGAATTCTTAAATACAGGGCATACAGATGAAATTTTCCAGGGAGATGGGAAACTATTCTCCTTAAGACAACGTTTAAATAGCTTTGTAAGTATGGGCGCTAGTTCAGGTTGAAGTTTTTTGAGTACTATAATTGGAATACCGTCCGGGCCAGTTGCTTTACTGGAATAAAGGTTTTTGATTAGCTTGGCAACATCACGTACAGATATACGAATATCACATAGTGTGTTTTCAGATACAGGAGGAAATATTGGGGGTTGGCGGCCTTGATCGCAAAAGGTAGAATTAGCTGCAAAGTTCTTGACAAAGAGTTTGGCTTTGTCTGATGCTGACGAGATTACCTCAGGTCCATTGATGATAGTTGGAATGGAGCGCACACTTCTGTTCAGAATTCTGTTTGCTATTAGCCAATTCGACAAAGTAGGTAGAAAATGCTCAGTCAACATATTAATTTACTTGGTCGAATTAATTCGACCTTGCAAGCGAACTATTGGCCATGGATCATTGGTACTAAGATTGCCCTACACCAAAACTGAACTTCTACCACCTTGCAGCGTTGAAACTGAACACCTAGGATTAAATTCTTCGTCTTGTATCAGACGGATGTACTGCCTACCATCACTGCTTAGCCCACTGAACTTGTTTTCGTCGCTAAAAAATCACTTTTGACCAATATGAAGAGTCCCGATCTTCATTGCATCTGACGAAGTCCTAACGGCGCTTTCTGTTCTTTACAAAAATCATTGGATTGGGTCTTGCAACATATCCTCGCAAATTAAATCTCTTTAATCTGTTCTTGACAGTAGAAATAGAGCACTTTTTAACAAGATTGCACTGTTGTTGGATTTGGGGAACCGTTTAAAATCTGTTTATTAGGCTGCGGATCTGGATAGCATTGTCTTCCCTGTAAGAAGTAACTATAGTAAGACCAGATTTAGGAGCATCACGAAGACTGCCGGTGTTTTGGTGCTTTTGCACAGTCTTTGCTACCGTTTTCGCATCCCATTTCAATCTACGGCAGATTTCTCGATTGGATAAACCAGAAAGGTGGAGATTAATGAGCTCCTGACGATCACAAAGAGAAGGTCGTGGCATATGAACTAAATGTTACGTTGTATAACCTGGAAAAACAACAATTACGATTAGAGATGCTTTGTTGCTTTGGTGGATATTTTAAACTGATTTAGGAGCTGGTTTTAAGCGAATTTGTTGCTACGAACTTTCTTTTTGTCTCCTCAATTTGAAGTTATTTTTTTAAACTGACGTGAAAACTAGAATATTTCAATTAATAGTCAAATATGAACAGGTAAAATTATATAGCAATAAAAGGCGAATCAAATGAGGTATATGTTGTAACTGTTTACAGTTACATACAATTTAACTTAAATTTGCAGTTTTTGAAAAAATTACAAGTGCGGACTTTCTTTTTGCCGGCACTGTATATATATTTTTTTTTCTTAAGAGTTCGATAAATGCTATTTTTCAAAATTACGAAACTGTCACTAAAAAAGCGTTGCATTTCAATACTGAACAAAATCCAAAAATTATGTTTTATATATTATGATACCGAGATTCTTTTTTTCCTGTCTTTGCTTACTATTAAAACAAATTTTAATCGAAGTCAAAATTCATAGATCCATCCTTTTATGGCTTAAAGTATTTAATGCATCCGAACATTCTAGTTTGTGTGTGTGTGTCTGAGAGAGAGAGAGAGAGAGAGAGAGAGAGAAAGTGAAAGAGAGGGAGAGAGAGTATGTATGTATGCATATGTTTGTGCCTGTGAGAAATATAGAGCGAATAAAGCGATGATAAATCTGAAACTAAGTAGTATAGAAAGTAAAGTGTATAAACAAAGAGGAATTAAAATACTCCGTGAGGCAAAGAGTGCGGATAACGGATAAGCAATACACACGACCCGTTAATCCGAATATTTCGCATCAGATATTGGCGACTTATCGTTATACGAATGTACAATCGTATTTGCCGACAAAGAACAACGAATAACGTCGTATGACACGAGGCAAACTAACGTTGCTAGATATTTTTACCTCCTGGGATTTTTGCTTATCGAAAAGCTTATAGAAGATTGAAATAAGAATTAATGTTGAATTTGTAAGCGATTGCTCTGCGTAGGACAGGTCAACAGATTTCTAATAAAATGGATATTTTATGATTGTATTATATTTCAAACCAACCTGGTGTTTTCACTGATCATAATATATATATATATATATATATATATATATATATATATATATATATATATATATATATATATATATATATATATTTGTAGTCATCAACATACAGTCTTGTTTCGTTGTATCACAACTCATCAGTGGCGCTAGACTAGCATCTCTGTCAAGCCGAGAGTTGAACCTAGAACCGTCGTGTTAACAGTCGGCAGTTCTCCAACTCGACCATGGAATCGACGCCCGTAAATAACTCGTCGGAATGTCTATTTAAATAGACACCCGCCACTACCTTTATAGTGCTCAAATCGTCTGTTCTTAAACAAACAAGCAACGAGCTTCACATTTTCAGCCAATTAAGTAGCGGGTGAGATTATTTACGACAGTGCTCTACCCAAAGAGGGGGATATATATATATAAATATACATATATATATATACATATATATATATATACACACATATATATATATATACATATATATATATATATATATATATATATATATATGAATATATACGTTATATTCATGTCGACAAGTTCTTTCCCATGATGTCACCTTAGTAAAGCATTACTGAGCCTGGTCATTATTAAAATGGATGACATTTAGGAATACTAAGTGCTGCATGTGCTCTGCGCTTATAACGACGTTGTTTTCAGTTATACGGGTCTTCTCTTTGCAACTGAAATTAGACTGTACCGACTCAAGAGATTCGCAATTCAGCGCGTATCATCCATACCTTTTCAGAAAGACCATATGATCATATTTCCGTAGAAGTAAAAAGTAAATAGAAAATAGTAGCAACGTCTTTACTGAGAGGAAAAAGTTTGTAGAGAATACCAGTAGAGACCTTCTATTATTTAATTGCTAAATCGTATTTTGTCAATGCAAGAAAACGCGTTTTAAATAGTTTGTTCTCCATAAGTTGATTCTTTCTTTGAACGTATCTGGTGCTTATGTAGATAGGTAATTTGGCCATGCGTCAGGAACTTTTCAGAGTGGTAATTGATCTAAATATTTATTTCAAAAATTTTAACAATAGATTCGTTATCAGTTTTTTTTTTTTAAATATATATCTGGAGTTAAACCCAGTCCTGGAAGCTTATCGAAACAAACGTCGTCGTCATGAATAAAACGATTTACTTATAAAACAAAAAAAATAGGTATTGGTTTTAGAAGATGGTGCACTACGTTTTAATTTGGGAAAAATTAACACGTCATAACGTGCTCCAGATCGAAAGAAAGGAAATTATAAATATAATCAATCATTTAGTATTTTCGTAGTGCAGCTAGATAATGTTGTTTTTCTGGATCACAAATGATTACAGAATATAATTATCATTGATGAATTATAGAGGCAAGCTTAGTCTCAGAATTCCTTTAGGGATCCCAACAATGATACTATGCGCTTAAGAAACATGTCCATTGAAGACTACTTTATCCAACTATCAGAGAGGAAAAAAATGATGACCGAAAATACAATGCCAGATACTCTATAGTCAGCAATGTGTGAAGTAGCCTCTTGTATCCAAACTTCTGTGAGGCTACTGAAACTTATAAATGACGCATATGAGATCGGTAGATAGATATCGAAATAGAGGTGATTGATTGCAAGTATTTTAAATACTCAGAAAATGGAAGAAATATCTACGCGAAGCAGGTTCGTAAGCATAATAACTTGAATGTTGATATGATCAACTGATATGCTGTAATCAAAAGTCTCGACGATTTTTTAATACCTCCAGTGATAAACGTTCCTTACTATATAAATTTATCTGTCCATTTGTGCAGGCGTCAACCGTAATTGCCTCGAATAATCTCATCAAATTAAGTAAGCAATTAAGGAAAAATGGGCCTTAAGTGTTTCGAATAATCTCGCCACAAAGGATTGAACAGTTAAGAGACATAAAACGACGTAAGACTAAATAATAGGTTTGATTAACTAGGGTTGTCTCGAATAATCTCGCCATATATGGCTGAGCAGTTAAGAGAAAAATAGATTATAGGACTAGGCAAGGGATTATGCTAATTAGTTTAGTCAAGAATTTGAAAGAAGAAATTTTAAGAAAAAAACAAAAACAAAAACTTAATTTAGCAGTATTGGCATCTCAACACGTATGCAAATGACCAAATTGATATGCGAGATGACGTCACAGTGAAGAAAGTGAAAAGCGGAGAAAAATAGGACCAGCAAGGTGACCGGCGTAAGATGAACATGTAGGCACTTGGGCGGCGAGAATCGTGTTATTTTGTCTTTTTCTTGTCTCAATGTGGCAGTAACTTCGAGTCGGTTAAGGCGGACTTCTCCCAAAGAATTTCCCGCCTCTATCAAGAAAACTGACCAAGCCGAGTGATCCATCGTCTTTTGGGGAAAGAACGTTTTCGACACGGTTGAATTTTGTAAACTACATGGCGAACTAAGCGATATTTAAAAGAAGATGCAACGAGTAATTTTAGAAATGCATTTTATTCTAACCAAAGTAGCTGAGGCGAATTAAAAAAAAATGTTATTTTACGACTGTCTCTGTATACGACGTGTGGGTCCGTGTTAACATGTAACGGCAACATTACAAGGTGTTTATGAAGTTGTTTATTGTTGAAGAAATATAAATACTTTTTTTAATTCACTGTGTAAATATATTAGGTTTACAAATAAAATATAATCTTTACAGTAACCCTCGTTTGGGACAAACATCTTACTCTCTCACAAATATTGGTTAATATAGGATACAGATATACTTTGTAAAGAAGGAAACAGTGGCAGTACATTTGAATGTTGCTTAGTAATTTAGGGTGAAAGAGGGAATAGAGGGGAGCGTCGTGTTGAAGAGGCAACCTTCTGCCATTTTTAATATTCATTATTATACAGTTCGAATTGTCGCAAAATAAAGAATCAGTCCATATTTTAAATTATATTTAAAGTGCACACATTTTTGAAAGAAGACAAAATGGAAGCATAATTTCTGGAAATACGGATACGATTTAAGGCTAATTAAGAGCTGAAACAGATTAGTATATAAAGTTTGCTTGTAAACGTATTATGTCTTAATGTAAACGGGTAAATCAACTTTATTTTATTATATAGATACAAACATAAATGCATATTGGACTATATTAGAGGTTGGAAGTAGCTAGATTCAAACAAACTCAGATTACACATACTTTTTTAAATATACATAAAAAGAAAACCTAATCTACTATACTTGTAAAATACAGTAAATGGTATACAAAACCGTGTTTATTAAATTGGCATTGGTATATGAAATTATATATTGATCTGAACAAAATTTGTGGTGTCGTATGTCTTCAGCCAATAGGCAAATGATCAGAAAAAAAGTTAAATGCAGTTGGGTAAACTGTCGCCTTTCTAACAGGCGCCAAATAAAGCAATATTTTTTTTAAATAAAGGACATTCCGTGACGTAAAACGAAAAAATGTTCAGATTAATTCCGGAAGAGCGTTATTCGATATGCATTCGTTTTTTTGTAATGTTTTAATCAATGAAAGAATTTTACTGAAGAATGTGCTTTTGCTGTATAATTTTATGATATGGCGTGTGTTTATGAACTCTTCGATTTGCATTTAATTAGAAACCTTTCGGCAATAATTACAAGGGTTTAATTACTAGAGACTCGTGTTTCATTTTGTTTATAACTGTTTTTTTATAATTGCCTTGACGATTTCTGTCTTTTCATTCCGGAGAATATTTCTGACATGGAAAAAGGAAATGTGAATAGAAATTGAGACGAAACTCTGGGAAGAGAAACAGACAATCGGAAACAAATGTTACAATAAAATAAAAAAAAAACATATTCAACAAAAAGCAAATAAAAAAATCTGTAATAAATGCTTATCAAATTTCATTATTTCTCATACACGTCGGATTAATGTTGGCTATTATTGCGTTTGCCCTTTCCGTGTTTTACACAACCAGGATATTTGTCGCAGAAAAAGTGATCAGTTTTTACATTAGGATTACCATTACAACATCTATTTGATACTCTTTTGTTTTTTACACAGGAATCACCACTTATCAAGGCCCGGAGGCCACTCGAGGAGAAGGGTTAATGAATATGCATTAGTCAATGCGATTATAGCGTAGTAAACATAAGTAGTGAGAATTTTGTAAATTGGATTACTTAGGGGACGGTTCATCAAGAATTTGTTTACGTTGGACTTCAAGACAGTAGTCAGCTGGAAAGCAGGCAATCGGAAGCCAGTTTCACAGGGGTGCAGTTCGAAGTAAGAAACCTTGTTCATGGAATTTACATTTAGGTTTAGGTACAGATAAATAGTGTGGGAAATTATTGATAGTGGTTTTGGCTAGACGAGTGTTTTCGTGAAAGTTTGGCGAGGGGGGGACCATAGATTGAAGCTCAGCTGAGCACTTGCCATGAAAATAACGATAAAGCAGAGGTTGCACGCAACGTTTTTTCTGTGGGAAATAGATTGCAGGGAAGAGAAAAGGGTATCCCCCACTAAACTACGAACATGCGCTATCCTTCCTGTAAGACTAGCAGGAATGCCCGGCGTTGGGCGGACTATTGTAGACAAAGAGAAAAAAAATAGTTGTGTTTGAACACATCTAAACAAAAGGTGTACGTTTTCGATTTCCTAAATTCAATTTTCCACATATATCCATGAAATCATTGAAGCGGTTTAATATTAACTAGCGTGGGTGCCCGGCGTTGCCCGGGTATTTGGAGGTGTGTGTTGAGCAAAAAACAAAGTGATAGTAGGAAGGCAGGCTCGAACTCGTACCGCGAAGGAGGAAAAGAAAGTGAAAAAAACGTGACGTCTTTGCTGTTACGACCACCGCCAAACTGGAAGTGACATAAGTTTAAATTAAGGCTAGACAATCGAAAAGAGGGGATAACTTTCGAAAATATCGGCGAAAAAAAGCGACCCCTCCAGTTGAGGGTGAAAAAATTAATGTATTCAGCCAATTTTCCGGTATTTGTTGTCTGAAGGGCAGCACTTTAAAACGATACTGATCTTGTGAAAATCCGCCGCTTCTTTCAAAAGTTTTCAGCAGACATGCAAACATACATACATAGATTTATGTATTGGTGGCTCAAATTTTCGATTCAAACCGATTAAAAAGTTTGCCCTATCTTTGAATACCCTTTATGAAAAATTTCAAATATTTAGACCAGAAATTGTCTGAGTAATTTGGTAGAGACACCTGAGGTAACTTTTTAAAAACCTTTGACCCCTATTATGACCCCTTAGCGTTTATTGTTTTGGGCTCAAATGAAGTTATTAAGTTAGGTCCATGTCCAAGGAACCTATATCTAAAATTTCAAGTGTTTCGACCCAAAATTATCGGAGAAGTTTGGTAGAGTTCTCAAAGGTCAAATCGTTGAACTTTGACCTCTTAACAACCAAATTTCTGGCCGAAAACGGATGACAAAGATTTTCCCAAATTTCCATACCCTGTATATCAAATTTAGAGTCTGTAGATTGAAAATTGACACAGACAGACATACATACAGACAGACAGACATACACTTTTACTTTTATAGATATATAGATTATTTATTTGTTGCCTATGGACTTACTGTGCCGAGCCAATTTTTAAATAGCATTTTCAAATTTCAGATGTTGAAATCGTTTTGAAAGAGACGATTTTACGTAACCCTTATCAGATTATGCGATCGTTAAAGTAGAAAAAGTAATGTTTTGTTCCAAACTTCACATATTATGCGTCCTAGTCTCTGTACTTCAAGACGGTACTAGAATCATTCTATTTAGCTTTAGATTTCGCAATGTTATCGATGGAATACAAGCACGCATACATACATAGATACATAAATGCATACATACATGCATACACACTAACGGAATCTTTCCTTTATATTATAGATAACAACTTATTTTCATGCGGCTGTATGCATATATGTACGTGCGTCTGATGTGTATTAGAAAACTAAGTCGTCGATAAAAGTATAGCAATAGAGACCGTAACGAATTTATTAGAAAGATATATCTATATGAATCGCAAGACCTCAAATTCATTTTAAGGGATAACAACAGTTGGAATTAATTATTCTGGTTTCCAGTCATCCACATCAACTGACCTACACCTCCGTCATGCTGCCTTCCTTTACCTTTCTTATTTCAACCTATCCGTTAGTTTAACTGGTTTATCGCCTCCCATTATCCGGGGAACATCACCTCTAATTGCTATAGTGTTTCAATGTTAATGATCCAGGTTCTCTCCTGACTTGCGAAGAAACTGTAGGCTCCCCCAAATTATAGTTTGTACTGTGCTTGTGAATAGTTATCCTAAAGCATTGAATTTAATTTTCAAAAATAAATAAATGAATAAATCCCATCGCAGTAAAACCATTTATTTTCTCATACAGGAATTGATTTGGGGGAAATATTAACTGACGTTAATGTTTCTAACTGAGATTAATCATCTGCCACACTATGTTAAAGACCAATGTGTAATTATTGTATATACATTTTTATCTGGACTCGAATCTTATCACGCAAAAATTAGCCAATGAAACAATAGCCTATTATCCAGTCTCCCCTTCGGGAAACCATTTCCATATACTGTGGAATTAGGTAAAAACATATAGCAAGTCAGACAACTGAAGAACACCTACCCTTCCGCCGGTAATGAACCATTAAAATTGTCCAGTCTATGATAAAAAAATAAACGATGCGTGTCATTTATTTACATCACCTAAAATAACCATAATAATAAAGAATATATTAAAAATTAAATTACTAACATAATTCTATCATTTTATATAAATGTTTTACTAATATAATGTAGATAAATACTAAGCTCAGCATAATTCGTTCCGTTGATTTTGACGTCATTATTAGGATAATGAGAAAAATGAATTTAAAATAATTCTTTTATGGTCTACCTAATGCAATATTTCATGTGCATTTTGCTATTATAAATTGTCGTATTTCAGGTAACTTTTTGCACATAAAACCACACACACACACACACACACACACACACACACACACACACACACACACACACATATATATATATATATATATATATATATAGTCTGACAATACTGCTTACCAAAGGTTAAGTAACTAATGAAGTTTCACGAGCTTAATGCAAGAGTGCTCAATACCGAAGTAGAACATGGTATACTCTTTGTTTGCTTTTACATAACTAGTAATATATTGCTACACAGTCATGAGCATGTTCTGGCCAGCTAGTAACCAGTAACAAGAAACCTGTTCAGGCGATACAGCTTATACGAAAGCGAAGTTTGCTTTCGTATGAGCTGTATCGCCTGAATAGATTTTTAGTTACTGGTAACTAGCTAACCGCAACATGCTCATGACTTTGTAGCAACATGTTACGGAAAAACAAATACAGAATATATATACGGTTAGAAGCGCCGACAGTCGTTTGGGCGATCGAGCTTCGATCTTGGCTTGAGGTAGTTGCTTGCCTAGCCGCACTGATGAGCTGTGAAACAGCGAAACAGTACTGTATATGGATGACTATAATGCTCCCTATCTTACGTTGAGCATGTGGGAAGTGATATACAAATTACCACGAGCGTATGAAGCGATGCTCTTCGTGTAAACAAATTGAGCTTAGGTACTTTGTCAAAACATTGTTAAGTCACTGCCCGCATAGCAGCAGACGTATAGCGCAACGGTTAGAAGCGCCGACTGTCGTTTGGGCGATCGGTTTTCGATCCTGGCTTGAGGTAGTTGCTCGTTTAGCCGCACTGATGAGCTGTGAGGCAGCGAAACACTAAACAGTAGTGTATATTGATGGCTATATATATATATATATATATATATATATATATATATATATATATATATATATATATATATGACAACAGGTGAAGTGGTGTATAACTAAAATAAAAAAGGCCGGCATATGTAACACGGGAATCAGTTTATTTCACTTTACAATGTATCGTTTGTCTTAATTAACTCATTATAGTGTTTGTTTTTAATAGATTGAACGCAATTTTAAAATACTTGAAATAAATACTTTATAGGTCAATAAAATAATAACAAAGATGTTGATATCAAGTCGAATAGTATATTCTTGGTATATTTGTGATGACATTTAGCGTTACAGGTAAGGTTAATTCACTTTCAAATTTTATGTTGTCTTTTGTTAGTGCACGAACTGTTTTAAAATTTTCTCCATGTGTCAAAATCGACAGATATTGCAGTTAAATAGTTTTATTTAGAATATTGACTACGATTCTTATCTGCTTCTTAATTTGATCAAGTTTGCCTGACTCTGTATCTATTATTTCTTTTGTTTCTACAGTTCACCGCTTTGTAGCTAATTTTGTTACAATTGCTCCATGTCTTGTTTTACAATAAACGCACCGTCGTCTAATGGTGTCCTCCGCAACGACTGCATTCTCTGTTTTTTCGATGGAGGTTTTTTTTTTTTTTTTTTTAACTTATCCTTAATTTTTCAAATACAAGCTGTTATTAGAACAAGAGATTATTTGAAATTCAGATTTGCGTCGTGATTTCTCGAATCCTCGTCGCCAGTTGTAGTGATCATAGGTTAATAAAAAAATAACACGGGCGCGAATATCAAGCCGGGCAGTACAGTTTTGGTAAAACGTTGTACATTAATAACCCGGATAACGAAAGTATTTTCTCTCGCCGTTATTTAGCCCCCTCAGTCAGTCACTAGTGGTTCACTGTATTTTCTTTTTCTACCAAGGTAGTCATCATTTATCAAGGCCCGGAATCCACTCGGGGATAAGGGTTATTGTGTGTAGAGTACGCTAGTGTTAGAGATTTGATAAACTGTCTTACTTAAGGAGGCGGTTCATCAGGAATTTGTTCACATTGGACTTGAAGATGTCCATGTTGTAGTCAGGTGGAAAACAGGCAACTGGAAGAGAGTTCCACAGGCGTGCACTTCTAAGAAAGAAGCTTTGTTCATTGAATCTACGTTTTAAGTTTTGCACAGATAAGGAGTGGGGAAATTTTTTGACAGTGGTTTCAGCTAGGCGGGTGTTTATGGGAAAAAATGGCGAGGGGGGACCAGAGATTGGAGCTCAGACGATGGTAGTAACGATAAAACAAAGACAGGCTCGCAACGTCTCTCCTGTGGGAGAGAGGTTGCAGGGAAGAGAAAAGTACATCACCCACTAGGCCACGAAGTCTATTTTGTACTCTGTCAAGGCAGGATAGGCTGTTTTTAGCAACTCCTGTCCAGATGTGGCATCAGGACTCCATCCTAAGACGTACTTGGCTTTTATACATATACAGAATTGCATCAAGGGTAAGATATCTTCTGGAGGGGTAGAAGGATCCTACCATTTTTCCAGTGACCTTGGCAACTGAGTTGATGTACGTATTCCATTTCAGGTCAGGAGTAAAGGTCAAGCCCAGAAGCTTATCAAAACATGGAGCTTTTCCTAGACGAGAGCCACCCATTTCAATTGATGCCAGATGGGGATCAGAGCGTTGATGATGTAAAGATAGGAGCTCTGTTTTAGATGCATTAAAAGTAACCAGTCACCTCCTCCCGCACTGTACCACGCGCTCAAGATCAGAGGAGAGAGAATCAGAGAGAACTTTATCGTTTACGACCGTTGATGTGTTGCCATAGATGGTCGTGTCATCAGCATAGATGTCAACGAATGATTTAAGTGTGTGTTTGGGGAGATCATTAATGTATATCAAGAAGAGAGTTGGGCCTAGGATGGACCCCTGAGGGACTCCAGCATTAATATTGATGGCCTCTGATTTCTGCCCATCAACTACCACTTTTATGAGCCTATCGGAGAGAAATGATGTTATGATCGAGAAAACATTTCCAGTTATACCGTAGCTGGAAATCTTGTGAAGTAGGCCCTTATGCCATACCTTATCGAACGCCTTTGATAGGTCAAGAGCAAATGCCATAGAGAGGAAGACTTTTTCAAGAGATTCGCTAATCCTATGAGATATCCTAGTTAGCACATCTGCTGTAGATATGGCAGAACGGAAACCATATTGCATGTCACTAAGAAGGTTATTTCTGTTGAGGTGGTTGACTACTTCTCTATTTAATATGGATTCCAGCAGCTTACTCATAACACACAGGAGACTTATTGGTCTGTACTGAGAGGGAGATGACTTATCACTTGAGTTAGCTTGGCGACATCACGCACAGATATTTGTATGTTGCAGAGCGTGTTGTCCGTTATAGGAGGAAATACAGGGAGTTGATGGTCATTGTTGCATACGGTAGAATTAGCTGCAAAGTTCTTGGCAAAAAGTTTGGACTTGTCTGATGCTTACAAGATGACCTCAGATCTATTGATAATGGTTGGGATAGAACGCACGCTTCTGTTCAGGATCCTGTTTGCTATTTGCCAAAACTGGTGGGAACCAAGCCGCTGATCAGCTACTTTGGATTTGACGGACTGAGCATATACCTCTCTTGCATTTTTTATTACTCTTTTACAGTGATTGCTAGCAGTCCTGAAGGAAGCTTTTGTCTCAGTGCATCTATTACGTTGGTAGCTATGGAAAAAGTGATTTCTGTGCGCGATGGCAGCAGCACATTCTGGGGAGAACCATGGCTGGCTGTTTGGTTTTTGTTGGAATTTTTGGATGGTATCAATCGGTCTATGCCTGCAATTAGCCATTCGGTCAGGTCTAATACTATGGAGGGCACATCTTTTTTAAACATAGAATGCAGTGGTAGATCAGATATGAATGTACGGAAGCTACCACGATAGGATCTAACACAAGGTCGGAATGTAGGATAAATAAGCCAGCACCTCTAAAAAAAGAAGCAATCTAGTCCTAAAAATATACGTCTGAGTAGCACCGTCCGCATTCTCCGATAAGGGTGCTTCAGGCACGAAGCGGTAAACTTCTGTTTCCAATGCATATAAGAGTGGACCTTCTAGGGCAACCCAGAAGATTTGCCTCCGTACCATAGCTAAGAGGCCACCGGAATAGCTCAGATTCTACCAGATTGATTGTCACACGCGTTCCATTCGCCTGTGGTTCGTTCTACTCTCTCTGAATTGTAGACGAATTTATTTGAGTTCCTTCATACAAAAAGTAAGTTTAAGATCACAAGTAATATAAACACACACATTGAATTGAACTATAGACTAAATTGTTTTAAAAAATAGAACACAGTTGCTTGAAGTAAGACTATTTATTTGCATTTTTTAAAATTACTTTTTTCTCTACATCCCAGCGACTATTGACGTTGTTATTTTAGTTTGTTGCGTGATTTTACTTTTTTTTTTGTTTAAATTGTTCCGTTGAAGGGGCGGCTTATTATGCGTATCATTTTGTATTGAAAGCGTTTGCTCTTGTAATATACTTTACTATTTTTTAATAGATGTTTCCAAACCTGTTAAAGGCATAATGATGCGATTTTGCAATTTATGCGTTGAACGAATATCATAAAGAAATCAGCCGAAAATTGAAGGAGAGTAAGATAGACAAACAGCATTTGTGAATGGACGTACAAGAATATAAACTAACCCAAACGTATTCTGCAGCTTCTGGTGAAAATATTTAATAACATAAACAGGACGTGGCACTGATATCATTTCCTTTACAATTTGACGTTGTGTTAGTGGATGAAATATCAGCTAAAATACACAATTAAGGAATACTATTTGTATATGACTTTGTTCATGATATTAGAACATCCTGCTCAAAAGGATTGGTTAAATTTGTTATGTTCCACGGTCCTGGTATTGTTTGGCACTATAGGAGCGGTTATAACTTTGTGATTCATTCAGATGCCATCTTCTTTTTCGGATGTAAATTTTGTTTAAAACATTAACTACGCTGTTAAATCTGATCAGTTAAAATATTTGAAGAGTTTAACTTTATAAATTGTAATAAACTTGTAGATAAGATATAGTAAGTATTAAGAGACGAGGGAAGAAGGTGTCCTGGATAGAAGTAAGAGAGTCTGGTGATTATATATATATATATATATATATATATATATATATAAAGTTGAATGTGTATGTGTGTGTGTCTGGTCACGAATAGGCTCCTATATGGTTGACTATTTTAAAAAACTGATTACATATTATGATGGAAGATGTATCGAGACACAGGAATGGGTATGCTTGATCTGGCAGAACGGTGGTTCATTAAAATTGAGGGGTCTGCGTTCGCGCCTGGTCCACAAAGTATGGAAATAAAAAATTTAAAATTAAAAAAAAAACGTTTACAAGTGTTTTTTTTCTATATACGTACATAAGAATACTTTGATAAGTATGTTTCAACTTAAATAGGGGTGGTATAATAAAATTGTGAGGTCTTCGTTCGCGCCTGGGCTCCATAGAATGGAAATAGACACAAACTTTAATAAAGACTTTTCATATCTATCTCCGTAAGTATACTTTGATACTTATGTTTCAGTTTGAAGAAATATGGTAAAATAAAATTATGGGATGTTCGTTCGCGCCTGACCTCCATAGAATGGAAACATGTCACAAAGTTTAACAAGGTTTTTTAATATAGATCCACAGAATATTGTGATAAGTGTTTGAGTGTGAACCGGTATGGTATAATAAATTATGATGTTTATCTATTTTATTTTTACTTTCATCATAGTTTACTTTGATTTTGATACCCCCAAGTTCGAAGCTATCTCTTTACAATCCTTCCTTTTTATAGTCTATCATACTTTCATAAATCAGAGTGCATTTTCTGTAGGCTGTTTTTGAACCCAGTCAACGACGGGTACTTTTGCTAATATATATATATATATATATATATATATATATATATATATATCTGTGTGTGTGTGTTCTAAAAGTATTAAGGCACCAACTCGGCACTTGAAATTTAATACAATGTACATGGAATATTTTCACTAATTTTATTTTTTTTACATGGAAGTCACCATAATCAAGGCCCGGAGGCCACTCGGGGATAAAGGTTATTACGTGTACAGTAATCAATGGGACAATATCGTAGTAATTGTTAGTAATGGAGATCTGATAAAGTGTCTTACTTAAAGGGGCGGTTTATCAGGAATTTGTTTATGTTGGACTTGAAGACATCCAAGTTTTAGTCAGATGGGAAACAGGCCAACGAAAGAGAGTTCCACGGGCGTGCACTTCTAAGAAAGAAGATTTGTTCATGGAATCTACGTTTTGATTAAGGAACAGATAAAGAGTGGGGAAAATTATTGACAGTGGTTTCAGCTAGACGGGCGTTTTCATAAAAGATTGGCGAGGAGGGACCAGAGATTGGAGCTCAGACTAACACTTGCCATGGAAATAACGATAAAATAACGACAGGTTCGCAAAGCCCCTTCTCCCATTGTACCACGCACTCAAGATCAGAGGATAGAGTATCAGAGAGAACTTTGTTATTTATGGAATTTGATGTGTTGCCATAGATGGTCGTGTCATCAGCATAGATGTCACCGAATGATTTAATTATGTGTTCTGGAATCAGGAAGAGAGTTGCGCCCAGAATGGACCCCCAAGGGACACCAGCATTAATACTGTGGGTATCTGATTTCTGCCCACCAACCACTAATTTATGAGCCTATCAGAGACAGATTATTCAATAATTGAGAAAACATTTCCAGTTATAGCTTTTTTATTGAAGATTCTCCAAATACCATCAACAATTTTAATCGAATACGTTATTTCAGTAGAGATCTTCGTCTCGCGTTTACGTACTTCAGTAAAATGCATACATTTAGATGTAATGTTAAACATGATCTTGTTGCACAACTCACTCAGAATGACTCTACAAATCTAACATCAAATTAGAGTAGCTCCTTACGTCTCAGTGACAGTGACCTATGCAAATATGAATAAAATTACAAAAAGAAAATTACATTATCGATAAAAATAAATTTGTATTCGTTTAATGCTCAGTTCTAGAAATGGGACGTACTACACTCAATCGAAAATGGAAAGTGATTAAACTTGTTATCATAAATTATTCTCTGGAATATTCCCTTTCAAGAAAAACAAGAAAAAAAAACTTTTCCAAATTACATACTCAAGTTTTCACTGGGGGAAACATGTAGTGGGTGGACTTTATGTATTATATAAGCGATTTTGTATTTCGATTGGAAACACAAGTGTGAGATCATCTTACGGAACACGTGTAGAAAATATTGCTTACCAAGCGAGCAAATTACAGGAAATGCCCTGATAAAAAAATATTTGAAACCAAAAAAAAAAAAAAAAAAAAAAACTGAAAAAAAAAAAAAATTAAAAAGACACTGATAGAGAAAAGTTTAACATTTTAACTGAAAACAAACACAGATGTTTGTCGTTTTGTAATTTGTTTTCTTTTGGCGATAAAATACATTTGTATTTTAGCGAAATTAATCTTCAG
Organism: Euprymna scolopes; assembly: GCF_053919585.1. Taxonomy (NCBI): domain Eukaryota; kingdom Metazoa; phylum Mollusca; class Cephalopoda; order Sepiida; family Sepiolidae; genus Euprymna; species Euprymna scolopes. The sequence goes on along the minus strand of NC_136486.1, from coordinate 130,945,908 downwards.
AGGTAAATAATTCCTTGAATCTTGGGCAGATTGCATCGGAAACCGATTATTTTTCTGCTCGGACCAAACGTATTTGCTGATTTGTAGCACGTGCATTTTAAACCATTGTAATTAATTTTATACATTAATTATCATATTATCATTACTAATTATCATATTATTATTATTATTATTATCATTATTATTACCAATTATCATATTATTATCTTATTATTATCATTAATTGTTATATTTTTAATATTATATTAATTATTTTATTATTTTATTATTATTATTATTATTAATTATCATATGATAATAATAATAATTATTATTAGTCATTATATTATTAATTATTATTATATTAATTATTATATTATTAATTATCATTATATTATTAATTATTATTATAATTATTATTATAATTATTATTATTATCAATTATTATTTTTATTAGTAAAAAAATTATTATTATTATTAATTATATTATAATTATTATTAATTATCATATCATTATTATTAATTATTATATTATTATTATTAATAATTATAATATTATTATTAATTATGATATTATTATTAACTATTATATTATTATTATTAATTATCATGTTATTATTATTATTATTATTAATGTTATTAATTATGGTATTATTAATTATCTTATTATTATTAATTATATTGCCATGATTAATGTATAACCATTTCATGAAGACAATTCAAGTATCATTAATATTTTGTCCGCAATATAATCATCTATGTTAACTGAAAACCACTTTTATTAAACAGAAAGAGTGAAATTTTCCGTGATGATAATCTCTGTATTTACACAAAACTATTGACCATTCACCCAGAAGAATTTCATTGGAACATCCTACGACATCCTGAATACTCTCATGTCTCAGCTGTATCCTATAATTACTTATTTCTAAGATTATAAAACTATATGTTAGCATAACTGCAAGAGATTGCACATGCATTAGATTCAGATACAATTGTACAAACTCGGTGACAAATAGAATCAAGTTATCGACTGCAAAGCTTGTTATTGTAATGAATAGAACATTTCAAAAATACTCATTTTCTATATGAAATTTTGAATCAAAATAATGCTTTCGCACAACCATAATATATTTGAAAAAAAAATCGAAGCATCATAAATAGTGATACGTAATCAATAGCGGTTGGTGATAAAGACATGACCGCGAATTGTCTGCAAAATTGGTAAGAGAGCACATTTTAGATATCAACTAAAAGGTCATGTAGAGTACTGCCACTATAATTTTTTTTAAATTACATGGAAAGCCAACGCTTGTAATCATCCTTAGTTTAAAGGAAAAATATTGTTGTGAAATAGAAAATAATGTGTAAGAATGATTTAAGCAAGGGGAGATAATTAGCAATCTGCAAAAGCTTGTTGTCACTAAGATTCTAGGATACACCAGCGAATTTTCCAAGTGGGTGCTTATAGAACCACTCATCTACTGATATGAGTGCAAAGATTGCTGAGATCTTAGAGAGGCTTATTGCACCCCAAATTCTAGTGAAATCACATATTCGTTGTGGGGCGGAAGTCAATGGTAAGTGCTTACTGTAATAGTGCAAAGTTTTTTTGCAAAGCTTATTAAAAGAGGTGAAAAACTTCAGGAAATCAGAGTAGACTTGTTACGCTAAAAATATCACTAAGTGTAATCAGTAAGTAATTGCTGTCGGTGGCCTGTGTGATAACTCTTTGTACTAACAAATAATAATAATAATAATAATAATAATAATAATAATAATAATAATAATAATAATAATTCTCGAATTATAAGTCATGTTAAATTTCAGAAGAGTTCCTGATGGGTTGTTATTCTATACAAGTCTTGGAGATGAAGAATTCTCGGTGGGCAGCTGTTCTGTACAGGTTCTGGACTTTATAATTTTGCAGTCAAAGAGTAAAAGATCCTTGTCGCGTTTACACACACACACACACACACACACATACACACACACACACACACACACACACACACACACACACACACACACACACACACACGCGCGCGCACACACACACACAAATATGCGCTGGAATGCTAAAAATATTTATTTTTATGAAGCAATTCTGGTTTCTGATTGGCTGATAGAAGAACGTGAATTAATTTGATTTGTCAGTTCCCATCAGCAGTTTTTAAACAGAATCCCCCTCAAATTTGAGGGAGTATACCTTCATTAAATATTAAAAAAATATTTCAACATAATAATAATTATACAGTTATTATTATCATTATTATTATTATTATTATTATTATTATTATTATTATTGTTATTATTATTACTATTATTATTATTATTATTATTATTATTACTACTACTACTACTAATAATAATAATAATCAAATAAGAAATGAAAGAGAAAGTTGGAAAGGAATTCTTCAGAGAAACAAGAAAACTCATAGAAAGTAAACTATATAGTAGAAACTTAATTAAAGGTATAAACACATAGGAAGGTTCCCTAGTAAGATACTCTAGACCATTATAGGTTTGACCAAAAAGAACTGAGATATCTCGACCAAGTGGACCAGGAAATGTATGACTATGCACGATGAACTACATCCAAAGGATGATACTGACCGACTCCATGAAATGTGTAATAGAAGACTGCATAAATGATACAAGAAAAGAATTAGAAAAAAAATCATAATGCAAAACATCGAAAGAACAATTACATTAATGCAGTAAAAGACACTGAAAAAACAAACAAGACAGAAACAGAAGAAACAAGGGATAAGGCGAGAAAAGAAAAATAGGAAGAGAACCAATTACATGGACGATTCATAGGATGACAAAAGATGGGATTATCGAAAACACTAGACCGTGGCTATAAAAAAGGAAACGTAAACAGAGAAACTGAATCTCTAAAAACAACTACACAGGATCACGCGAACAAAAATAACTACATCAAAGCAAAGATCGATAAGACACAAAAAATAACAAATGCAGACTTTACATATAAAGAGATGAAACAATAATTAACATAATAAACGAATGCAGCAAACTAGCCCCCCCCCCAATAAAAGGATATACGCAATCAAGTGAGAAAGGCAATACACTGGGAATTATGGTAACAACTGAATCTTGAACACCTAGACAACCAGTATAAGCGCAAACCGGTAGCGGTACTAAAACATGAAAATCACAAACCTATGGGACATGGTCATACAAACGGATAACCCTATCCAAGCAAGAAGACCAACGCCCATACTAGTTAGTAATAAGGAAAAAAACCTGCACGATTATAGATTTTGCCATTCCAGCAGACCACAGAGTGAAGATCTAAGAGACGGAGAAACGGAGCAAATGCACTGAACTGACCAGAGAGCTCAAAGAGATATCAAAGATGAGAAAAAAAGTTACAATAACACCGCTAATAGTAGGAGCGCTAGTGACAATACCGAAAAATTTTGTAAAGAAAATGGGAGAAATTGGAATCAAAGTAATGGCTGATAAGATACAACATAATAACATTAATGAAAAATGCTGAAATATTTAGAAAAACCCTGGAACGCGGAAACTAATACACATGAGTGATAGGCCAAACTGGTCATGCTACAGATGTAAAACACAAAGAGGAAAAATCATGATAATTGAAACTGTATAATTGTAAGTAACTCGCTACGTTGCTAGTGTCCCCCATTTCTTGTGGGTGTCACCATAAACTGGCGCCACACCAAATAAGCGAGGAGAGTAAATGAATGTGGAAAAACCGAGGAGAAAAAGCACGAGTCAGACATTCGCTGGATGCATGCAAAGGGGACTAGGATTTGGGGAGGCATTTTGCTACCCAAATTCCAGTAGATACCAATTATCGAAGCCAACGAGAAATCAATGATAAGCGGCTGTTGCGATAGTGTAAATTCATCTGCAATGGTTATCGAAAGAGCTAGAGAGTACTGGAAATCTGGGGAGACTTGTTGTCGCTCATATTCCGGAGAATGCCACAAGTTGTTCTCACAGAGAAATTTTTGATAATAGCCTGTGTGATTTCTCCTAGTGAGTAAATAATAATAATAATAATAATAATAATAATAATAATAATAATGATAATAATAATAATAATGATAATAATAATGATAATAATAATAATAACAATAATAATAATAATGATAATAGTGATAATAATAATAATGAGAATAATGATGATGATAATAATAATAATGATAATAATAACAACAATAATAGTAATAAAATAATAATAATAATAATAACAATAATAATGATGATGATAATAATAATAATAATAATGATAATAATAACAACAATAATAGTAATAAAATAATAATAATAATAACAATAATAATGATGATGATAATAATAATAATAATGATAATAATAACAACAATAATAGTAATAAAATAATAATAATAACAATAATAATGATGATAATAATAACAATAATAATAATAACAATAATAATAATGATAATAATATAAATAATAATAATAATAATAATAATAATAATAATAATAATAATAACTAGCGGAACCTGTGGAAATTACACAGCAGCATTTTTCATATGCAATAAATTCTTGGATATGGTACTAATTATGTTAATATTTTTCATCATTTGTAACTCACCATTTCGTCCACCTCACTAAAGTAATAACTTTGATATATTGTGTAGGCTGATTATTTCATTACAAATACACACATCAATTAACTCACATTTCATCATTTTTCATTCTTGGATATGTTACTAATTTCGACAATATTATTTTTATATTTTTAAGCAACATTATCGCCCAACCTTACTAAAATAATAACTTTGATATATTTGCTGGACTGCTTATTTCATTTCAAACAAACCAATCAATTAATCTCCATTTCATCATTTTTTTTATAATTCTTGGATACGTTACTAATTTCGGCAATCATTTTTCATAATTTGTACCCACATTATCTCCCCCTCCTTAATAAAATAATAACTTTGATGTATTGTCTGGGCTTGTTATTTCATTACAAACAAACTAATGCATGAAATCACATTTCAACATTTTTCTTAATTCTTGGATATGTTACTTATTTCGACAATCATTTTTCATAATTTTAACCCATATTTTTCGCACCTCTCCCTTTACTAAATAATAACTTTGATTTATTGTCTAGGCTGATTATCTTATTTCAAACACACCAATCAATTAACTCACATTTCATCATTTTTTATGATTCTTTGATATGTTACTAATTTCGACAATCATTTTTCATAAGGTAAACACACCCTATAGCTCCCCCCTTACTAAAATAATAACTTTGATACATTGTCTGGTCTGATTTTTTCATTACACCACACTAATCAAGTAACTCATATTTAATCATTTTTTATTATTCTTGGATATGTTACTAATTTCGATAATCATTTTTCATGTTAAATACACCTTATAGCTCCAACCTTACTAAAATAATAACTTTGATATATTGTGTGGGCTGATTTTTTTCATTACAACACACTAATCAATTAACTCACATTTCATTATTTTTCATAATTCTTGGATATTTTACTAATTTCGACAATAATTTTTCATCATTTAAACCGACGCCATTACCCCCCCCTTACTAAAATAATAACTTTGATATATTTTCTGGTCTGATTATTTCATTGCGAACGCATTATTGCATTAAATCAAATATTATCATTTTTCATAATTCTTGGATATGTTACTAATTTCGACAATCATTTTTCATAATTAAAACCATCCTTATCGCCCTCTCTTACTAACATAATCATAATAACTTTGATATATTTGCTGGACTGATTATTTTATTATAAACACACCAATCAATAAACACGCTTTTCATCATTTTTCTTAATTCTTGGATATGTTACTTTTAATTTCAACCATAATCTTTTATAATTAAAACCATCCCTACGGCCCTCTCTTACTAAAATAATAACTTTGATATATTGTCAGGGCTGATTATTTCATTACAAACACACCAATCAACTAACATTTCATCATTTTTCGTAATTCTTGGATATGTTACTAATTTCGACAATAATTTTTCATAATTTTAGCCCTCCTTATTGTTTTTCCCCTTACTTAAATAATAATAGTTGATGGCGAGAAAAAAATAGTAAGCGGTTTATGCGATAACGCAAAGCTATTTGTAATCGTTATCGAAAAAGATTGAGAGTACTAAAAATCAGGGATTACTTATTGCCACTCAGAATTTAAAGAATATCACCGTGAGCAACCATTGAAAAGATATTGTGCGAGGACTCTTAGTAGGTAAATAATAATAATAATAATAATAATAATAATAATAATAATAATAATAATAAAGATATTACCTATAATAGTAGAAACACTAAAAACAATTCCGAAAAACTTTGAAAAAAGAATGGGGGAAATTGGAATTAGAGGAATAGCTGGAAAGATACAGCGAATAACAATAATGAAAGCAGCTGAAATATTAAGAAAACCCCTTGGACGCGGAGACTAATACACATGGGCCACATGCGCAGACCAGACGAGCTGCTGCAGAGACAAAACATAAAGAAGCGTTACATGGAACCAAGACTATTGAAGTTGCACGTCTATCACCTCTCCCCTTCTATTACCCAATCACCGCCCCCTCAAAAGAATGAAGCTAAATAAGTAAGGGTCAAGGATGATGGAAAGACCGAGGAGAGAGCACTCCGCTGGCCACGTGCGAAGAGAATTGGGACTTTGGAAAGGCTTACTGCCAATCAGATTTCAGTGGAGAAATGCACATGCTAGTGAGAAATCAATAGTTGCGATAATGCAAATTCATTTGTAAATGTTTTAAGCAGAGGTTGAGAGTACTGGAAAACTGGGGAGACTTGTTGTCACTTATCTACTAGGGAACACCGAAGGTTGTTTTCAAGGAGAGATTCTTTATGACCTGTGTGCAAGCTCCTTGTGAGCAAATAATAATGAATGACAAAAGATTGGAATAAATGACAGACCTCCGCTGAAAATACTTGGACATGGATGCGATAAGGATACGTCAATAGAGAAACTGAATCCATAACAACTGCAGCACAAGATAACTCAATAAGAACCAACCACATTAGATCAAAGATTAGCAAAACACAAGAAAACAGCAAATGCTGACTCTGTGGACAAATCGAAAAAGAACCAATAAAATATATAGATCAGATTTAGTTCTGTTCGAAAAAAGAAGTAATTGCTGAAGACGGCTTTAGTATCAGTACATTTCGTTGAAAGACATAGAAAAAAATGATTTCTATGCGCAATGGCAGCGATACTTTCTGGAAAGAACTGTTAGCGTTTTGCTTGAGTTATGCATTTATATATACAGAATATCCTGTACATCTACAAGGACCCCATTCACTCATGTTTGTGATGATGTTGCCGCACCTGGGCTGGCGCATCTGCTACTAGTCTTTCACTTCTAGACAGTATTAAAAATGAGTTCCCAATCTAATACGTTCCGCATTGTCAACCAAACTCTAATCTGTGTCCGATCGATTAAATGTGACATCTATGTGCCTATTTTATAAGTATGTTAATAGGTGCTTCGACAAATTTCAAGCCTTTACACCCCCACGACGTAAATAACATCGACTAACCCGACAAGCAGCAAAATCCCACGGCTACACTGTTAAAATCTCTAGATACCGGAAATAGTTCTTTTACAATTGTGTCTTCCCTTGAACTGCTAGACTTTGGAATTCACTCCCGGATCCCTTCTTTCCTGACTGTACATACAGAAGTTCAAGTGTAATGTGAACATACATCTTGCTGCTAACCTCAGAACATAGTACGTCTGAAAGTTTTATCCCAAATAGTGGCTCCTTATGTCCGAGTGGAACAGTGCCTTATTTTGGATGAAAAACTATATTAATCTGTGACATAATATTAAAGTTTGACATTATATTAATATGTGGCATAATATTAAATTTTGACATTATATTAATCTGTGGCATAATATTACACTTTGACATTATATTAATCTGTGGCATAATATTAAACTTTGACATCATGTTTATCTGTGGCATAATATTACACTTTGACATTATATTAATCTGTGGCATAATATTAAACTTTGACATCATGTTTATCTGTGACATAATATTAAACTTTGACATTATATTAATATGTGGCATAATATTAAAGTTTGACATTATATTAATCTGTGACATAATATTAAAGTTTGACATTATATTAATATGTGGCATAATATTAAAGTTTGACATTATATTAATCTGTGGCATAATATTACACTTTGACATTATATTAATCTGTGGCATAATATTAAACTTTGACATCATATTAATCTGTGGCATAATTTTAAACTCTGACATTATATTAATCTGTGGCATAATATTAAACTTTGACATTATATTAATCTGTGGTATAATATTAAACTTTGACATTATATTAATCTGTGGTATAATATTAAACTTTGACATTATATTAATCTGTGGTATAATATTAAACTTTGACATTATACTAATCTGTGGCATAATATTAAACTTTGATATTATATTAATCTGTGACATAATATTAAACTTTGACATTATATTAATCTGTGGCATATTATTAAACTTTGATATTATATTAATCTGTGGCATAATATTAACTTTGACATTATATTAATCTGTAACATAATATTAATCTGTGACATAAAATACATCTGTGACATAATATAAATCTGTGACATAATAGTAAACTTTGACATTATATTAATCTGTGACATAATATAAATCTGTGACATAATAGTAAACTTTGACATTATATTAATCTGTGACATAATATGAATCTGTGACATTATATTAATCTGTGACACAATATTAATCTGTGACATAATATTAAACTTTGACATTATATAAATCTATGGCATAATATTAATCTGTGACATAATATTAATCTGTGGCATAATATTAATATGTGACATAATTTTAATATATAACATAATATTAATCTGCAACATAATATTAAACTGCACCAGACAGATGAAAAGGTAGGATGAGCACTATAAATAACTTTGCTTGTTTCTTTGCTGTAAAAATAATCTTATTAAAGTTAAAAGATCAAATCGTCTGCATAATGAAAATTAAAAAGAAAAATGTTCCTGTAAAATATCTCGCGATTAAGGACTATGTTTTACCTGCATCAATAATATAAGTGCAATTTACTAATTCTCAAATTCTTGTTCTGTATTAGTTGGCGATGGAGCGAACAACCTTACTGACAAGAACTGCGACAAGCTATCTCTCTCTCCCGATTCAATTTGGTACAAGGTAGGCATGTTCGAGATCACTTCTGTCAATTCAGGCCGAGCCCCATATGGTCGGTTGCGGTTTGGATTCATGAGGACACAAATAATAAATGCCGTCCATGCGATGGTTTCTTGGAATCCAGAAAAAATGAAACCAATCTTTGAAAGATTTTACTTATTTTAGTGTTCATTAGAATCACTATCCGAGCACGTATGACCCAAAATAAATATGGCGGACAGACACCGCTACGTGGCGACAATATAACAGCGCTTTAACACAACAAAACGTATTGGTGACATTATATTTCGTAAAAGTGGAGATTATATATTGAAATTATGTATTTGAATATCGTTGTTGAAGACGTCTTATTCTTCTTTTTAATAACAGCCCTTGTAAAGTTACATAAAAAGCACATATTCCTTTGGGGTTTTACATTGTTTTTGACATATGACATTTTTTTCTTTATATATAGTCGTTACTTGCACACCATGGGAATGCCACTATATGTGTGTTTATAAAAACAACCATATCTCTTTCTCTCTCTTTACCGATTCAGCAAAACTAGAAATACTTAAAATGCTTATTAGTCATGCTTATTAGCAACTTCTTGTCAGTGACGTAACAACCAGAACACATAGCTCTCTCGATTTCTATTAGAAAAGTTTATTGTAGTAAATTTTAATTTGCAAATGTGTTGATTTTTCCTCCTTTTTTCTTCTTATTATATTTAAGTCTCTACTTTTTTTCATTAATTACATTTTTACACACGCTTATTTTATCCTTTTAATTTTTATCTGTATAAGTTATTATTAAGATCAATCCATTTTTTTATATTTTTTATGACACTTATTTTATGCCTCATATTTAAATATTATAAAAAAGATTGCATGGGCCCAACTTCAGAGTATCGGTTGCTTTTAATTTAAAATTATAATAAAATATAAAGTAATGTGTTAAGAAGAGCGATTAAGACGGGATAATATAAAACATGATTTATTATTGTGTTTATATTCAACCATGAAAAAAGAACAAAAATGATAACCGTTTTACTTCTGCAGACCAAAGTATGCAATAATGTATTCAGGAATAACAAAATAAAAGTACTTAATTTGCTTTAGTATTCCTAACATTCATATATTTCTGTAATTTAAGCCCAAAATACTAAAACTATTTCAATTAAAAAATGATATATGCAAATTAATGCAATTAGTTGCTAACATTTGAGCATTCATCAACCCAGCTACTTGCATTTTCAATTTAATTAATTAATTGTTTATTAAGACAAACATTTGGAACCAACCAATTTAGTAACGATAAACATTCCGCGCGTCTAAAGTCTCAAAAAGTCAAGAAGAGGAGTAACCTCATCCTTGCCAAACACTAATAGTACATTTTTTCATTAAAAAATGTTAATATAATTTATCTAAATCTAGTTATTCCAATTTATACCGGAGATATCTAAGAGCATAGAAAGCATTTTAAAATTAAGTAATTTTTTACGATTTTAAGAGAAGTTCTGGGTGTTTGTTTTTTTTAAATATTTGTACTTTAAGCTAATGTATTTTGGGTGAAAACATTATTATGTACAATATCATGCTGAAATTGGTATGAATGTCCAAAACTGCGAAAAATGATTAAGTAGAAAAATAATTACTAGTAAAAATAGAATTTATCGAAATTCGAGTTTAATTGTATATTTTATGTTAAAAAGTTGTGCGAGAAATTCAATATGTATATATCTATATATCTATAGAAATTCAATACTGTATATATCCATATATCTATATATTAATATTGCTATTCTTATTAATTGCTTATTACTGTATATATTATATATTATGCATAATAAATGATTCCCATATCCTCTTAAAATCTATACGATGTCTACTTAGTAATTAATTGCCTCCAAGCATATATGCTGCTTTTTTCCGTATTTTATTGTCTATCCAGAAGAGTTATAGTAACTTGCAGAAAAGATATCAGACTGAAGAATGCCTCGTATCAATCTGACGTCATGGGACAAAGGAATGTTACATTTAGACCAGTATTAAACGAAATTATTATTAATTCTGTAAATAAAGAAAAAGATTTACAACGAAAAAAAGTCAGTAGATTATGATAATACATAATAGATTTACTTATAAAGGGGAAGCGGAATTTGGATATATTAGTACTATGATTAGGTTAAGGTTTGCTTATCATATAAATAATGACTTGACTTTGGGGAAAATAATAACAAATAATCGTCTTAAATATACATTAATGCGATGTAATAAGATAATTAGAAAGAAAATGATAGATGAAATTGTAGGAAGTAAAAAAAAAGTGAAGGAAGAAGAATCAAGCATAACACCAAGAAAAGCGATAGAAGCGAAGAAAGGATGAAATAAAATTTAAAAAAAAGATAGAAAAACGAAGCGAAAAATAAAAAAAAAACAATGAAAATATGGAAAAATAAAAGAGAAATGAAAGAAAAACATGTAGGCTGAACAAAGCAAAATTAAGAAGAAAATTTTTAAAAATTATACATGAAAAAAGAAGAAAGCAAAAGAAAGGAAGTAAAAAGAATAAATGAGAGAAATAGAAAGCCAATGAAAGTCAGAAAGTAAAGGAAACAAAAGAAAACAAGAGAAATTGAAAAGAAATAAATAAAGAAAGAAAATGAAAAGGGCACAAAAAAGATATAACAATCAACTGAAAGATAGCAAAAATAGGCATCGAAAAAAAGTATGCAGAAGACAGAAAAGAACAATGCATGAAAGAAAGAAAATACAAAAAGCAAAAAGAAGAGAAGACAACGAAAAAAGAAAAGGAAAAATTATAGAGAATAAAACCAAAAGGCAATTTAAAAAAGAGGAAGAAAAAGATATAAAATACGAGAAAAAATAATAGCGACAAAAAGCAAGAAAGAAATGGACACATAAAAAGATTTTTTTAAAAAGTGGAGAAAAGCAAAAAAAAAAAAAACGCGTAAAAAACAAAACTTTTAAAGATGGCTAGAGAATAACAGAACAAGAGGGATTTTACAAACAGAGGGCGTAATGACGTATCTAAATTGGATCAGAGCCGAAATAAGATACCCAACGCTATCCACTTGTTATACAGGGTGACCCCCCCCCAAAAAAACAAAAGCTAAATGGAGGCCATCTAGAACATATGCTGTAGAACGGAGGAAAAAAAGGCCAAAGACCCTAGTGTTTTGATGTGATGTTTTGAATATAATAAACTAGTTATGACCAAAGTGTCATTTTATTCGGACAAAACACTAAGAAACGGGACCTAATTAAAGTTGGGGCCCGTTTTTTGGGGTCACCCTGTATTTCGTTTATTTTCATTGTGACGGGTACAACTGGCGAAACCACGTGAGGGTTCGCCTACATTTTTGATGATCCTAACGATATCATTTCCTAGGATAAGCATGTGATAAAAGAAAAAGTTGGAGATGGAGCGGTGATAGACTAAAATATGCTATGGTAACGACAAATAAAACTGAAAATAACTTTTACTTTCTTCCTCCATGTTGCTAACATTAAACTTAGTTTCCATGAACACAGTAGATTTCACAGAGCTTTCCCAACAACGAACCCGTTACCGTGAGACTGGTTCTCTGCAAGCTATATCATGTTCTTACAATCCATTGTCAATAAATAATTGTCATATAGCTTTTTCCTATTGAACTAAAAGTTCGCTTATTCAATTCATCATCTTTAATCTTCTCACAATATTTTTAATTAGAAGAATCCATGAATATTTCACAGTTCAATCCCTCATCTGCTATATTTTTCAATCGTGCTTTTAAATATTTTTATGGAAATCTGTCACCTACGCAGACTCCACAATATGTTGGTACCACTTTCATTAATACTGAATCATACTTATCTAAGTATTCTATTTTATTTTGTTTCAGAGTATAGCTAGATTTGAGCGCTTATCGCTTAAACACTCGTAAGAGTTTGTAACTTAATTTGGTAAATAATGGCTAAGCAACACTGTGACATCACTTGCACAACAACCGCCGATAAGGGTAAACTCCTCTTTAGATTCATCAGTCTATCTTTGCTCCAATTTACAGATCATCACTCCCTCCTATGTCCTGGATTTCATTAAAACATTTAAACTTTCAAAGCATGTGAGAAGTACGATCTACCTAATATATTAATAAAATGTTCTCTGCCAAGTTAGCGCCTTTCTCCACAAGCTGTATAACAAATGTTATTTCAAATCTTTCTTCTCTGACACCTGAAAAATTCCTCTTTGGTACCAATTTCAGGAATGGTGGTGAATGAACTAACCCGCAAAATGATCGCTCATCAGTCTCCTTCTGTTCCTTACCAATATCCTTGAATCATTAATCAATCTAGCGATAGTCCTACTCCCCCCCATATAAATGTTAAACTTCCTCCTAGCAATAGTATGGATTTAGACGAACTCATTCAAGTGCAAATATCCTAATAATAACCTTTACGTAATTTTGTTTATGGAAACGGTGTATTCAAATTTCTATTCAGTCTTGTCTAATCATGTGCTTCCTATTTTTCGCTTATTCAATTCATCATCTTTAATCTTCTCACAATATGTTTAATTAGCAGAATCCATGTATTCAAATTTCTATTCAGTCTTGTCTAATCACGTGCTTCCTATTTTTGTCTTGGACAGTAAACTATCATAAGAGTTGGGATATCCAGAAGAATGGCTGTTCAACATAGCCATATCAGTGAAATACTATACAAGTCCCCGCCCAGAACCAAGACTCCCCCTAAATGGGAAGAAATTAGTAGAGCAAAATTATGGGAAATAAAATTAATAAAAAGACGATAGTGTTTTTTTATTACACACACTCAGAACCCAACTGATTTATACACGAAATACCGTAGTTGTATTTTCTTTTGTGAATTGTTTTATTTATTTTGATACTTGTAAACCAGTGCTCACCTCCTCAGTAATCGGTAATATGAGAGACAACGACACGTCCAGAACGAGAACCAGAAGAAGAAACAAAGACGGCGTTTGGTCAGTGGTTGTCTAGTGGGACTCATATGATTTCACACAAGAGTAATAGATTCATCCTTAATTCTGGGCAAGTGTAAAGTTTTCAGTAAATTCTCTGATATGATGTGTTGGGTTTGGTTAGATTTCACATTGTAGACTCACGTCATCTTGTACCTGTAATTGACCTGCAAACAACAAAATAGGGGCTGGGTAAGGACCCAGAACTTACTGTTATATCCTATGACGTCCCTGACACAGCTAATATACAACTTACTCTGAATGTAGAGGCGAACAGCTCGCGATGTTGTCAGCATTAAGAACTCACGAAATTTCGCACAGACTGCCAATTAGTAACCATATTGTTTAAAATTTAAACAGTCATAAATTATTGTTTCTGAAAAACAAATGTTTTATTTTGCACGATTTTTCTGATCGCGAGTTTCTATAAACATTCTTTAACATATTTAAAAAATTAACGAGATGTCGCAGATCAAATTTTACACTTGGACAGTATTTATGATATCGACTTATTAATTGGATGAAAATAAGGTCCTGGATATGACCTTAAACTATATCCGATGGTGAGGTCCAAGCTTGCGGGATTTGGGGAGTATGGAGCCACTCTTTAATCGCCAGTGCTTTCAGGTCTATTCTGTCCCGGAGTGGTAGGACCTGTTAGCGTCCCAACTATGGGTTAAATAGAAACAGACTTGAAAAAAAAATATATTCTATTAAATTGATTTTCTTCAAAATCACTGATTCGGCATTAAATAACCTGAAATGCGTTGATATGCCGTAAAAATAAACAACCAACCAACTAAGTAACGGATTAAAATAAACTATTACAATGTGTGATGCTTTTACAATTCGTGCTTTCTCCATACAATTGATAATTTTGCTAGATACTTTGTATAGTTTCAAATATTAAATTATCCGTACACGAGACAATCAAGTATAGCATTTTCATATTCTTATAATTAATATATGTCATTAGCCAAAAACACTAGATCTCTGGTAACTCTACTTTTTACTTGTTTTAATATTTTGGGCGTGGTATGGAATTTATTCTGTTTATTTAATCTCACATTATGTTCTCACAGAGTTAGTGATTGCTCACTAGTGTTTCTTGAACCCCGAACGACAACATGTCTAATCATATTCTCACTTCTTTTTCTATAATCATTGCAAATAATTTTGCGTTATTGCAACTGCTGATTGTGATTGATTTCTTGATCATTAGTCTTCTATAGTAGTGAAGTGACAATAAGTCTTCCTTCGATTCGAGTACTTCCCGCACGCTTCTCGTAAAAGCTTCGACAGTTCTTCTACTATTCGCCTTTTTTATCCTCCTTGACCCTTCACTAACAGATAGTATGGTAATACCCGAGACTGGTACCCTCATATTTTGTGTTGTATATTTTATGGGAGAGCAGTTTCTGACATTTCTTCTCATTTTTTTTTTATTGTTCTCACTTGCGAATTCTCACGCAGGTAATCATAAGGGATTGTCCACTATCAACAACTAGTTTTCTTCGCTGGGGTCCAAATGAAATTAAGTATCCTTAGACTTGGAATACTCTCCGTACGTAAACTTTGCAAATTAATTGGCATAATCGCAAAAGCCACTTGCATTTGACTTCTCGGTCGCAATGGACATTAGTCTTCACTGGAATTTAGATGGTATTAAGCTTCCTCAAGGTCCCAGTACTCTGGAAGGTTGGTTAGTTAGTGGTTCTCGTCTCGGTTCTTCAATCCCCCTTTACCCCTTCTACATTATTTAGTGTGTGCCATTGCGATTCAGATATTACACTACCTTCAATGGGAGGCAGATAACTTTCAATTTGGCGTCTTCATTTGTTTTATATTATTATTATTATTATTATTATTATTATTATTATTATTATTATTACTATTATTATTATTATTATTATTATTATTATTATTATTATTATTATTATTATTATTTAGTCAAGCGTGTCCTCGTAAGCGATTACTCATTTGCAATTTTTTTTTACATAGGCATCACCACATTATCAAGGCCAAGAGGCCACTCAAGGATAAGGGTTAAAGAGTGTACAGTAGAAATTGGACAATAAAGTAATCATTAGTAATGAAAATTTGGTAAATTTGATAACTTATATGGAACGGCTCATCAAGAACGTATTTACGATAGACTTGAACACAACCATATTGTAGTCAGCCGGAAAGCAGGAAAACGGAAGACAATTTCACAGGCGTGCAGTTCTAAGAAAGAAGCTTTGTTCATGGAATCTACGTTTAACCCAATTTCAATAATTGTTACCCATACATTTTTGTACAATTGCAATAGCCGTTTATCATTGGCGATTGCCTTTCCCTAAAATCTGAATATAATATAATTCAAGTCATCTGTATCATTCCATTAGAGGTCTGAATAGTTATCCCCCTCTTTGGTAATTTTCTTAGCTAATCACGGACTTTTGTGAATTGTGTCAACTAAGTTTAGTGTAGCTATTTCTGCGGATGAGGATGGAAATGTGCCAGCTTTTATGATTTCTGTCAGTTTCAGTTTCTTTGGATTTGTGTCATGTTCTTTCTAGTACTTTTTTTTGCTCTATTTCTATTTCAACTGTTCTGTGCTGGATCAACACTACCTACGTATATTATTTCCGTATTCAAGCTTGATCCTAATCATTCTAGTGCTGTCTGTTGTATGATGTCAATTCTAACTTTGATTCCAATTTCCCAGAAACCGTTCAACAGTTATTGATATTACAAACATTTTCTTCCAGCTCAATAGTTGTTTTTAGATCTATGACATGTTCCAAGTATTTACTTAGTTTTCCGATTTCCTTGAAATTTACCGAAGCAAATGATGGGACGGCAACATTTGCAGTTTGTCAGGTCTTTTATATTCTAGTTGATTATGGTCAAGTGTTCTCATCCTGTTTGGTTTATCGCGTTGTATTTCAATGTTCTAGGTTATTTGAAAAGTTTGTCTTTTCTTCCATTTGTTTCGATTTATGTGTGTGCTACTTCTCTGAATGTTCAATGTGCAGATAGTATATTGTTAGCAGTGTTATTTATGTTTTGTATTAATTTGGGACTGGATTACTTTTATTACTTATTATTAATATTATTGTATTAATTTGGGACCGGATTACTGTTTTACTCATATGTTTTGCTGCTTCGTCTCTTCATCAACAAAATATACAT
Source organism: Euprymna scolopes (assembly GCF_053919585.1). Classification (NCBI taxonomy): domain Eukaryota; kingdom Metazoa; phylum Mollusca; class Cephalopoda; order Sepiida; family Sepiolidae; genus Euprymna; species Euprymna scolopes. Next base: position 130,928,495 of record NC_136486.1, on the reverse strand, counting down.
TTACATAACAATATCACTGTCGGATTGATCTATCTTAATTTTTATAGTTTTTTTTTTCTGATCACGTTTTTATGCAACTCACAATAGCAATTTTGTTTCTATGTGCTTGTGATTTCGAGAGTCTCTTCTTTGGTTAACGTAGAAATCAACTATGTGCCTGTCTTTTCTTTTAATTTATTTTATTACATTTTCACCCTAAACAAGGCACAGTTCCACTTTGATGTAGGGGGTTACAATCAGGGACATAAGTTGCAGGAATACTATGTAGAGAGTTGAGCAGCAAAATGTCTATTCACATTATATTGAACTTCTGAATGTGACTACAGTTGGGGAAGCAGGAACCCGTAAGAGAATTCAAGAGTTTAGCAGTTCTCGGGAAGAAACTGTTAGAGTAGAAGGCTTTCTTACATCTAGAAATCTCTACTGTGTAGGGTGGGGATTTTTTGCTTGTCGGGTTTGACGGGTGTATTTACGTCGAGGGGGTACAAGGGCTTGTAGTTCGTCAGAGCATCCACCACTTATATACTTGCAAAACAGGCAGAGGGATGCAGCATTTAGTCGGTAGGACAGATTGAAGCCAAGATAACAATTCAAGACATATCAGGTTGGCGACTCTCTTTTGAACCTGTCCAGGAGTGAAAGACCAGTAGCAGAATCACCGGCCTAAATGTGACAACAATGATCCATACATAGGCGAATGGTGGCTTTGTAGAGATGCAGGATACTTACAAGTGTAAGTAACTTCTTGCACGGTAGAGAGTGCCCACTTTCTTCGCAGCGGCCTTGGTAATGGTCTTGATGCGTCTATTCCAACTCATGTTGCCTGTAAATGTTACGCCGATGAGTTTGAAATCAGTACTTACAGGTAATGTATCTTTAGCCATAGCTATTAATGGTTGGGAAAGTTTCTTGTAATTATTGAAAGGAACAAACTAAATCTTGGCAGTATTAAATGTGACCATCCATTTTTGTCTCCGTTCCACTACAGATTGGAGGTCTTACTCTAGTCTTTCTGCGTATTGCCTTAGATATATGTTAATTCATTTTCCCCTCTTGCCCGTTATAGAGCGCGGTGTTATGAGCAAATATACTCATCTAAGAGACAATTTGATCAGGGAGATCATTTATTAATATTAGGAATAATAATGGTCCAAGGCTCGACCCCTGCGATACACCCGCAATTTTGCTTGTCGCATGACGTTTTTGCAAATCTATTGCTCTTTGTATTATTTATGTTGTTTATGCTTTTTACATGACACAAATATAGCAATAAATAATGATAACTATTGAAGCAGTAAAGTAGAGCTTCTCGTATAACAATAACTTCATTTTATCTGGCACAAATTAATTAACTGTGTTCTTACCAGTCGGGAATATGTCCTTGACGATCAGTCCGACAGACGATCGATCACTGTGGTTTCTTCTGGTCTTACTTTTTCTGACTGAAACTTTTTTTCAGAATCAGGTGATTCATCCTCCCAGGCTTTACGCTATTTTAGAGAAACAGTTAGTTTATTACTAATCGCTTGTTACTTCCGTATCGAGCAATGACGGGGCTGTTCAAGTATTTTTCTAGCCAGTGCGCTCATTCCATTGCGGTTGGTTTCCAAAACTGATTTGTGTCTAAACTACTGGAAAGGAAATAAATAAGGTAATACAATAAACATTTCCTTGCGTTAAATTTTTATGTTTCCTATAAAACAAACGAAAAAAAAATCTTATTACAGTAGGACTCCGGGGTGGGACATTAAAACTTAGTAACAAAATACAGTACAGTATATAATGCACATGTATATAATCAAATAATATTATGAATAACACCTTACACCTAAGCAAATACTATGACTAGGGGCCGGAAAAAAACATCGTATTTCACATCGTAACCTGAAAAATACATAATCTACAGCCTCCGTATCCCGGGGTTCTACTGTACTACTAAAATGGAGGTTAAAAAAATTGTCAATAATGAAGGAGTTTCTAAATGATGCAGAATCATTTTCTCTTGCTGCATAAAAATGTCTAATCCATTTTTAGTAGATCAGTTTCTTTTATTGAGATATGCACAGTTTTTATTTTACCTTTATTCCCCAAAAAACACCACGCTTAATTGCTTAGATACTTTGTTTTCGTAATAGCCCTTCGAGGTAACCTTAAAGTAACTAGTGTATCTCTAAATATGCAAGTTTCATCTTATCATGACAAAGTTTCATATGTATCAATTCTAATGCGTTATATGGCAGGAGTGATGTCGGCGATGTTCATGAGGATATAGACTGAAAACTTAGGACTGGAAAGTCCGAAATTTGTTGATACTAAAACTTTACATTCGGTATATATACACACACATATACACACACAGAGACACATACACACACACACACACACACACACACACACATATATATATATATATATATATATATATATATATATATATATATATATATATATAACAAGATCCTTCAGTTTTTGACAGACTATGAATACCCACGAAGGGTTGCCTGTGCGTGAAATGTTTGTGGCAGGAGGTGCGCAATCACCAACAACACCTCCCCTGAGTTGACATTGTTAAATACCAGTGGCAAGTGAAGTATATGTACAGGACGACTGGTAACAAATGTTGAGATAAGCGGAGAGCACATACAGCGCCTAGAATTCTCAAATGGTCATCCATGTGGTACTAACCAGCCTCAACTTTGCTTAACTTCGGTGATCTTACGAGAAACGGTATGTTAACGCAATTATTCCGTATATATATATATATATATATATATATATATATATATATATATATATATATGTTTATATATGTATGTATATATTTATATATATGTATATATATATATGTATCTCTCTCTCTCTTTCTATATATATATATATATATATATATATATATATATATATATATATATATATATATATATCGTACTCATGAAGGGAAGACTTTGATAATTCATGATTAAAAACGTTTCGAAATAAAGTGAAAGGGGTGAAGAGAAGAAAAAAAAATGGAGGAGTCAGCTGACCGGTTTCGCTCTCGTTTTCTTAAAGCTGTATCAAGGGATTTTTGTTTTTTCCTAAAAATAAGGTAGAATCAAAAATATATCTGATTTAAAATAAAATCACGTTGCATTACATAAGAGGTTTTACTTTGTAAAGGAACCTCGTTCAAGTAAAAAGAAATACCGTGTACCTTTCAAACAGATCAATATGGTTTAAACTTGCATAAGATAGAGGGTAAACACAATGGTCACCGATTTCTGTTAATATCTCATCATTGCTATTAGCTTTGTTATAATAACTTCACATACACTGGTTTCATTGGTAAAGTAGACTAGCACATGTAGTATTTAATAATACTATAGTGCGTATTAATGTCGTACATATTAAAACATATTTAAATAAACGAAATTTTATAATAATCGTTGTACTTATGTACTTTACAACTCAATCTCCGGCAACTTCGAGTCGGCATCTTCTAGCAGGTTAAGTAAGCAAACGGAAGATGCCGAAGCGATTATCCAACCAGATGTTTCAATGAAAGCATGAAATTTATCAAATCCAGAAAAAAACACATTTACACCGAAAACAATTTTCATAGACGTGAATCTCTTTTATCTATGTTAAGAATTTCTTGTCAATAGAAAATCATTCTTAACGCAGTGAATGTTAAACATTCGATTTTACTATAATTAATCCTTTAGCAATCGCTGCTTTAACATCTTGCTGCTGCATACAAAACCTACCGGAAGATTCCGATACGAACCTGTCGAGAATTGGGTCATAAACTGGATAAGTACTTTAATTTTAAACAGACTGTGGTTACTAGTTACAATTTCCTTTTCGTTATTTTTTGCTACTATCGTTCTCGTGACCACGAAGGTTGCAGGTCATGTTACAATTGTTCCATTTATCCTGTAGGAAAAACTAGCTAGGAGGCAACCAACCTTGCCGCTCGTAAAATACGTTTACAGTATTTTAATTAATACAGATTTTATATTTATTATTACGGAGCCAATTCTTTAATGAATATATATATATATATATATATATATATATATATATATATGTATATATATATATATATATATATATATATATATATATATATATATATATATATATATATCGTCATCCACATACAGTATTGTTTCATTGTATCAAAACTCATCATTGCGGGTAGACAGGCACTTCTAGCCAAGGATTTAACCCATTGACTCACGCAAGCGACACCCGCAAATGATCTCAACAAATGTCTATTTCAAACGAACATTCGTCCACCACATTTATAGTGCTCTAGAGGCTTGTCTTTGCTTACAAACAAACTGATTTCAAAAGTTTTTTAATGACTTGAGTTCTGTCTACTAGAACTGAAACCAAAACACTTTACACTTCAACCGTGTTCGCTACTGTTTGAGCTATATCGACAGATTGATAAGAAAACTATAAATTTAAATCATTTTTTATCTGATTAGTTTACGCATGCGCAAACTAATAAAAATATCGTCTGTGCGCGTTATACATTCATCAAATCTATATTTTATAAATCACCTTTTATTTATGGTTACTATTTCCTGTGAATTTTAATGCCATGTGGCAAGTCGTTTAAAAGTTTAGCGGTTAAATATTTACACACATACATACATTTACTATTACGTTTATATAGAATATACATTGTTTAACATTCTATTTCTGTACGAACCTACATTTGGTATTTGTACAATTGTTAGATATAAATTATATTCAAGTGAACGGCTGAAGCATGACAGACGGAATTTGAGATATTTAATTTCAAGTCATGAAGTGTTCTTAGGTTAATTAATTTTTTTATTTTTGTTTTTAAATTCCTAAAGATATACACTACTACTACTACTTAACTACTTTCAGCTTTTGTTTGTATTAATTAAAGCAATGTAAAAAACACACCTAAATATAAAAACATGAGTGAAAATTTACTGGACAGATGACTAAGGATATTGATTTAAGTTATTTACGGCTATAGGTGGAAACACTGTCTGTTTATAAAAGGGAAACTAGAACAAGAATTCTACAATAAACTAATAGTAATACAGAGATAATCATGATATATTTGCATAAAAAGCACATATTCTATATTTTTACTTAAACAGGTTTCGTTTTAAGATGGCACTGATTCGAAGTATTTAATTTAATCTGAAATATGTAAATGAATAAATGTGGATTTTCATTTCTATTTATATAAACAATTCATTTAGTTAAGTCTTGACTGATACAGACATTGGCGGCTATGACTTTCCATTTATCTCCCTTCATCTAGACATTCTTTGTTGCTCACTATTCAGAATCCCATTCACGCAGTCTCTTGAAAGTATTTTGGATGTAGGTCCATGGCTTTCTTTGCAGTTCTACAGGCAGTAGGCTGCAGTTTCTTTCTTTCTGTTCGAGCATTTTTCTTGACCATTGAGCCCAAAGTATTCTCCTCGCACAACGAGACACGCAGCAATGAACATAATTATTCCTGATTGCTTCTTATTGCATCAGCCACCTGCTTTCCATGACCTCAAGTTACCGTAATCGGGGTTGAGGGGGGGGGGCTAAACTTGGTTCACGACCGTGCCCAAAGATCTCTCACATACTAGCAGGAGAATAGACTCCTTTCTGTTCTTTAACAGTAGTGCTGTTCTGCTACCCTATACACCGCTTAGTATTCCAAAATGGTCACCCATCTGGTACTTGTCAGTTTCTTCGTTACTTAATTTCGGTGATCTGGCATGGACTGGTGCGTCTACTTGATTATGCTGTATATGCCAACTAGATTTACATCAATACACATTAGGTTCACTTAATTCGAAAATACCAAATACATTTTTTATTTACGCTATACATAATGATTGAAAAACCTATGCAACGCAGTTACTGCATTTAGATATTTATTTCATAAAAATTCTATATTAAATTTATAAGGCCTATAATTCATTTGTAAGTTGTTTCTCGTACTTTTTATATATAGAAGCAATGTTTTTATACCAATATTATTACCAGTAGTAATGTTTATTAAAGCGATACTATGAAATAAATTCAACTTTCAAATTATATTTAACACCACAAAATATAAGTTTATACAGGTTTTGTGAATATTGATCCAGTTTTATTATAACTTTTTTTCTCTTAAAAATAATAACTGCGAAAATAATGTTTCATTATTTCGAACTATATTTATCTTGAACTTGGCGACTGTTTTTGTGGAACCAACCGAGGCTAGCATCACACGCTTTTGGATATGACTGTTGTTTCTTTTGAGATGGGATGTGTATATAGAATCAGATTTTATAATTTTAGCAATTTTTACTCACTCTGGATCCGTGTTTGTATTTATTTAAAAGTATATGTGATAGAATCGTGTTCATTGAGTATATTGATTGGCTTCCGTATTCAAGAATAAAGATAAAAATAAGGATTAAAATGAAATTTCATATTATTATTAATTAACAAGGAGCTTTCACACAGGTCATCAGATTGACAATAACCTGTGGTGTTCCCTGGAAGCTGAGTGACAACAAGCCTTCCCAGGTTTCGAGTACTCCTCACCTCTTTCGGTAAAATTTGCAAATAGATTTGGGTTATCGCAACCGCCGCTTACCATTGATTTCTTGCTGGCAGCTGCCATTGGACTCCACTGGAATTTGAGTGGCAATAAGCCTCCCCAAAGTCCCAGTTCTCTCAACGTTTGTCCAGGTCAGTACTCTCTCCTTGGTCTTTTCATCCTCTTTGATTCTTCTCAGCTATTTGGTATTACTCTTTTTTGGGGAGGGGTGATGGGGAAATGGGAGAGGGGAGGGGACAGCCGACCTATAGATATGCAGCTTTAATGTTCTTAGTTCCATATAACCCTTCTTCATATTTTGTCTCCACACCAGTTTGTCTGGTCCGCTCATGTGGCTCATGTATTTTAGTCTCCACATCTAAGGGTTTCCCTTAATATTTCAGCTGTTTTCATTATTGTACTTAGTTGTATCTTTCCAGCAATTTCTCTGATTTCCAATTTCTGCCAATCCTTTTTCAAAGCCTTTAGGAATTGTTCCTAGTGCTCCTACTATTATAGGTATTATCCTGATTTTCTTCATCATCCATATTCCTTTCGGCTCTCTGGCTAGCTATGTGTATTTGCTCCGTTTTTCCATTTCTTTGATATTCACTCAGTGGTCAACTGGAACAGTAAAATTTTTTACTTTTATTACATTTTCACCCCAAACAAGGCAAATTGCCACTTTGGTGTAGGGGGCTACTGGAGTACTATGTAGAGATTTGGGCAGCACGATGTCGGTTCACGTTACACTTGAACTTCTGCACGTCAGTACTGTTGGGGAAGTAGGGACCTGGAATGGAATTCCAAAGTCTAGCGGTTCTGGGGAAGAAACTATTGGAGTAGAACGATCTTTTACATCTAGGGATCTCTACAGTGTGGGGGTGGGATTTAGCAGCCTGTCGGGTTTGTTGAGGGTGCTCACGTCGTGGGGGCACAAGTGTCTGCAGTTCGTCAGAACATTCACCACTATAATACTTGTAGAACAGGCAGAGGGATGCAACATTTCGTCGATGGGACAGAGGCTGAAGCTTAGATGCCAGTTCAGGGCATATCAGGTTTGCGACTCTCTTTTGAACCTTGTCAAGGAGCGAGAGACTAGTAGCAGATGCACCAGCCCAAATGTGACAGCAATACTCCATACATAGGCGAATGGTGGCCTTATAGAGGCACAGGATACTTTCGGGTGTTAGTAGTTGTCTAGCACGGTAGAGAGAGCCCACCTTTCTTGCAGCGGCCCTGGCTATGCCTTCAATGTAATTGTTCCAACTCATGTTTCCTGTGAACGTTAGGCCAAGGAGTTTCAAATATGTACTCTCAGATAAAGAGTCATTGGTCATTGCTATAGGTGGTAGAGAGGGTTTCTTGTAATTATTGAATGAAACTAGTTTAGTCTTGGCGGCATTGAACGTGACCATCCATTTTTGTCCCCATTCCACTACAGATTGGAGGTCATCCTCTAGTGTTTCAGCCATTTCGTTAGAAATGTGTTCATTCGTCGTCCTGTCGTACCTGCTATAGAGTGTAGTATCATTAGCATATATACCCATCTCAGAGGCAATTTTGTCAGGGAGGTCATTTATGAATATCAGGAACAGTAGAGTTCCAAGGATAGATCCCTGGGGCACTCCCGCATTTATATCATATTGTTTAGATGTACGACGGTCGAGGACAACCTAAGAAGGATTTAATTATGTTAAGTATTCTACCAGTGATACCGTATGATGTAATTTTTCTGAGGAGACCCTCATGCCATACCCTGTCAAAAGCCGTAGATATATATATAGAGCTACCGCTCTGCCCTCCCCCGCTTTGTCCAGTGAATGGTATATACGTTCAGAGATTACAGTTAGGATGTCTGCTGTGGAACAGGCTTGTCTAAATCCATATTGTCGGTCAGTTAGAAGTTTAGCATCCGTAAGGTGATGGACTAGAGCATGGTTAATTAAGGTCTCAAATATTTTGGCAAAAACGGGAGGAGGCTAATGGGGCGATAATTTGATGGGTCAGTCCTTTCGCCAGAATTCTTGAATGCTAGTACAACAGAAGCACTTTTCCAATAGCCCGGAAAGCCAGCTTCATTAAGGCATTTGTTGTAGAGTTTGGAGAGAACTGGAGCTACTTCGGCTGAGCATTTTTTTAATAGCAAAGCATGGATGAGATCGGGTCCACATGCTTTTGAAGTGTCAAGGTTTTTTATGATAGCATGCACCTGAGCAGGGGTGATTTTCAGATCGTCTAGCGTGGCGCCTGTCCGCATAGGAAAGTCAGGTAGGGGGTGGTTGGAAGGGTCCAGTGTGGAGTTTGAGGCAAAGCGATTGGCAAGCATGTTAGCCTTCTGTGTTGCTGAGGAGACAACCTCGTGATTGTTGGTTAGTGGGGGAATTGTTGATTGCCCATTATTTACTACACTGTTGTAGATTTTCCAGAAGTCTGGAGTTCCTAGTTTTTGTGCTTCGATAAGTTTTTTAATGGTTTCCTTAAATTCTCTCAGCTATCGCTATTTCTTTCTTAACGTTATTTCTAGCTTCTATATACTTCAGTCTGTTTGAACTGGACTTATGTCGGTTAAATCTGCAGTATGCATGCTGCTTTTGACGGGACTTTTCTTTTTTGATAATTATTTCGACATTCGGTCTTTATGCTGTGATGGGTTTATCTGTTTGTATGTCCATGTCCCATAGGATTATGTGATGTTCGTTTTTAAGCATTGTTGCCCGTTTATGCTTATAGCATGTGTATGTGCGTTCGAGATGCAGTTGTTTGCATAATTCCCAGTATACTGCTTTCCCCACTTGGTTATGCCTGTCTTGTATTTCTTTTTGGCTAGTTTGCTGCATTCGCTTACTATATGGTTTATCGTTTCGTCTCTTTGTCCACAAAGTCTGCATTTGCTGTTTTCTTGTGTTTTGTCATTTTTTGCTTTGATATAATATCCTTTTCGCATCCATGTCCAAGTGTTTTTTATTCTTCTCATCTTTTGTCATCCTTATGAATCTTCCGTGTAGTTGTTTTTCTTCCGATTTTCTTTTATCGTCGTATCCTTTGTCTCTCTGTTTTTTGTTTTCTCGTTTTTTTTTCAGGGTTTCTCGCTGCCATTATTATCCTTTAAGTGTTTTGCATAATGTACTTTTCTAATTCTTTTTTGGGTCATTCACACAGTCTTCTATACAAACTAGTCCTCTCCCGCCTTCTTTTCTTTTCGCGTAGAGTCGGTCAACATCGTCCTTTGTGCATGGTCATGAGTTTCCTCGTTTTCTGACCGGGCTGTTACAGTTCTTCTTTAGTCCAACCATATGAACGGCCCAGAGTGTCTTAATAGTTATACTGCCCATGTACTTATACCTTTTATTAGGTTTCTGCTACATAAATTTGTTTCAAGACGTTTTCATTTTTCTTTAGCTATTCCTTTACAATTGTCTTTTTCATTTCTGTTGCTTTGATGGTGTTTGCTTCTAGAATTCACAAATATTTATAGGCGTCTTTTTTGCCCCTAGTGCCCTCATCTCCGTTTGGTTGGGTAGTTCCATGCCATCTGTCGTCTCCAGTTTTTCCTTTTTTATAACTAGTAATCCGCATTTTCCATGCTAAACTTCATTTGGATGTCCTGGCTGAAGATCCTGGTAGTGTTTATAAGTGTCTTTAGCTTCTTTTCGGCATTTGCAAAAAGTTTCAGATCGTCCATGGTTAATTTTTTCTCTGTATCAAGAACTTGTATCCAGCTTGGCACTTTCTCAGTATATTGTTCAAATTACCATAGCTACGATGAATAGTAATGATTATAGTGAATCTTCTTGGAAAATGCCTCTTTGTATGTAAATTTTTGTTATGTGTTGTCCATCAGCTGTCAGTTCCCGTCTCCATGTTCTTATTGCATTTTCAATCACGTTGATATTCCTGTTTGACATTTTATACATTTTTAGGCATTCTATTATCCATGCATTGGGGATCCTGTCGTACGCTTTTTAGTAGCCGATCCATGCTATGGCTAAATTCTTTCTCCTTCTTTTTACCTCCCTTAGGATCTTTTGATCTATGTATAGCAGGTAGTGTCCCTCTTTTTTCCTTTCTCTAATCCTTTCTGTTCCTATTATTATTATTATTATTATTATTATTATTATTATTATTATTATTGGCTCACAAGGAGCTTTCACACAAGTGATCAAAGATCTGATTGGAAACCTGTGGTGTTCTTTGAAAGCTGAGTGACAACAGGTATCCCCAGACGTTCAGCTATCTCCACCTCCTTCGATAGCATTGCCAAATAAATTTGCGTCATCGCAACAGCATCTTACCATTGATTTATCGTTGGCAGCGGCCATTGGTCTATACTGGAATTTAAGTGGCACTAAGCCTCCCCAAGATCCCAGTTCTCTTCGCGCTTATCCAGCGGAGGTCTCATCAGCGCTCTCTCCTCGGTCTTTCCATCCTCCTTGACCCTTCTCAGCTTTTTGGTATCACTTTTTGGTGAGAATGGTGATGAGACAATGGGGGGATGCGTGATGGGAGTGTAGAACTTGTAGATATGCAGCTTAAGTAGTCTTCATTCCCTGTAACGCTTATTCATTATATTGCATTCAAGGGTTTTATTAGTATTTCAGCCGTTTTCATTATCGTTAGCCGTTGTATTTTTGCAGCCATTCCTCTGATTCCAATTTCTCCCATTCTTTTTCCAAAGTTTTTCGGAATTGTTCCTAGTGCTCCTACTATTATCGGTATTATTTTGATTTTCTTCATCATTCAGATCCCTTTTAACTCTCTGGCTATCTCTGTGTATTTGCCCCGTTTCTCCTTTTCTTTTATACTAACCCTGTGGTTAGCTGGAACAGCAAAATCTACGATTTGACAGGATTTTTCTTTCTTGTTAATTATTAGGACATCATGTCTTCTTGCTTGGATGGGTTTGTCCGTCTGTATGTCCACGTCCCATGAGATTTTGTTGTTCTTATTTTCGTATACTGTTGCGGGTTTATGCTTGTACTATTTGTCTATACGTTTAAAATGCAGCCGTTTGCACAATTCCCACTGTACCGCCCTCCCCACTTGGTCGTGCCTGTTTTTGTATTCCTTTTGGGCCAGTTTGCTGCATTCACATACTATATGGTTTATAGTTTCCTCTCTTTGTCCAGAGATTCGGCATTTGCTGTTTTCTTGTGTTTTATCGATTTTTGCTTTGATATGGTTGGTTCTTATCGAGTTATCTTGTGGTGCAATTATTAGAGATTCAATTTCTCGGTTTATATGTCCTTTTCTCATCCATGTCCAGGTGTTTTCGTTATTCTTATATTTTGTCATTTTCATGAATCATTCGTACAGTTGTTTCGCTTCCCATCTTTCTTTTCCCGTTTTGTCATTTGTGTCTCTGTTTTCTGTTTTGTTGTTTTTTTTTCAGGGTCTTTCGCTGCCATTATAATCCTTTCAGTGTTTTGCATTATGTATTTTTCTAATTATTTTCTGGGTCATTCACGCAGTCTTCTATACAAACTAGTCCTCTCCTGCCTTCTTTTATTTTCGCGTAGAGTCGGTGAACATCGTCCATTGGGTGTAAGGCATTGTGCATGGTCATGAGTTTCCTGGTTTTCTGGTCGAACTGTCTGAGTTCTTCTTTTGTTCATCCTATAAACGGTCCAGAGTATCTCACTAGTGATACTGCCCTTGTGTTTATACCTTTTATTAGGTTTCTTCTATATAATTTAGTTTCTAGAATTGTTATTGGTCTCCTGATGTATTCCTTTCCAATTCTCTCTTTCATTTCTGTTGCTTAGATGGTGTCCGCTTCCAGAATTCCCAAGTATTTTTAGTCATCTTTTTCTTCCAGTGCCCTCATCTCCGTTTGCTTTGGTTGTTTTATGCCTTCTGTCGTTTCCAGTTTTCCCTTTCTTATAACTTGTAGTGTGCACTCTTTCATTCCAAATTCCATTTGGATATCTGGGCTGAAGATCCTGGTGGTGTTAATTATTGTCTCTAGCTCACTGTCCGTTCTTGCAAAACGTTTCAAATCGTCCATGTACATCAGATGGTTCAGTTTTCCTCTGAATTGAAGAACTTGTATCCGGCTTGATACTTTTTCAGAATATTGTTCAAGGGCATCATTGCTATGATGAACAGTAGTGGTGACAGTGAATCTCCTTGGAAGATGCCTCTTTGTATATTAATTTTTGTTATGTGTTGTCCATCAGATGTCAATTCCAGTCTCTATGTTTTCATTGCATTTTCTATTACGTTGATGATCTTGCTTGGTATTTTATACATTTTAAGGCATTCTATTATCCATTGTTGGGGAGGGGTCTCCTGTCGTACCATTTTTTGTAGTCGATTTATGCCATGGCTAAATTCTTTCTCCTCCTTTTTACCTCCTTTGGGATGTTTCGATCTATATATAACAGGTCTTATTGTTGTTGTGTTATTATTATTATTATCATTATTATTACTATTGTTGTTGTTGTTGTTTAGACAATTACACACACAGCTTTGTCATTATTACTACCCTCCATTTTTTTTCTTTATACTTTTGCGGTTTTAACAAAAGTGCGACAATAATATCAGGGTGTCTTCATTTATGCTTAACATCCACAGATGCAAACATCAATATATTACATATAAAAGAGTCCGGTGTGGAATTTTCAAAACCCCACGAGCTATTATTATTATTATTATTATTATTATTATTATTATTGTTGTTGTTGTTGTTATTATTATTGGTAGTAGTAGTAGTAGTAGTAGTAGTAGTAGTAGTACTCCATGAATCGTCATTGTTTATATTTTCCCTTCTTTATACCGCGGAATATAAATTACCTGGTTGCCCTACATTTGTACCTTTATATATTCACACAACATAAAAAAACAACAAAACACAAAAACAGAAGAGAAGAAACAACGAAGAGAGTATATTAGACACTAGGATGCTTTTAACGCATGTTTTTCTGTGAAGATTAAGCTGTAAGTGAAGAAATAATTAAGCCTGGAAAGAGGGCAAAAACTAAAAAAACAAAACAAAAAAAAACAAAAAGAAGGAAAAATATTACAATAAACACTTTCAAAATACTATTAAAAAAAAAGAGAAAAATAACAAAATTCGAACGCGGCAAAACCATTAATTCGGCACTCGAGCACTTGCCATGAAAATAACAATAAAGCAGAGACAAACTCGCAACATCTCTTCTGTGAAATAGAGGCTGCAGGAAAGAGAAAATGACATCATCTACGAGGCTACGAAGTCTATTTTGAACTCTATCAAGGCAGAACAAGTCTTTCTAGCAGCTCCTGCCCGAATCTGGCAACAGTACTCCATCCTTAGACGAATCTGGCTCTTATATAGATAGAAAATTGCATCATTAGTGAGATATCTATTGGATCGATAGAAAGATCACACCTTTTTTCCAGCGGCATTGGCAACAGATTTGGTGTATGTGTTCCATTTCAGATCAGCAGTAAAGGTCAAGCCTAGAAGCTTGTCAAAACATGAGGCCTACCTAAGACGAGGGCCATTCATATCAATTGATGCCAGGTGGGGATCAGAACGTTAATGATATAAAGATAAAAGCTTGATTTAAGATGCATTAAAAGTAACCAGCCACTCCTTCACCCATTGTACCACGTACTGAAAATCAGAGGAGAGAGAATCAGCGAGAACTTGGTCATTTGTGGTCTTAGATGTACTACCATAGATGATAGTGTTATCAGCATAAATGTCTACGAATGATGTAAGGATGTGATTTGGAAGATCATTAATCTAGATCAGGAAGAGTGTTGGACCAAGAATGGACCCCTGAGGTACTCCAGCATTAATACTGTGAGCTTCTGATTTTTGCCCATCAACTACTACTCTTATGAACTTATCAGAAAGAAAAGATTTAATAATTGAGAAGACATTTCCAGCTATACCATAGCTGGAGATTTTGTGAAGTAAACCTTTATGTCATACCCTATCAAAAGCCTTTGTCAGAAAAATCACTAATTAAAAAATGAGGACAGAGTAACAAATTAAGTGAAGCGAGAATAACGCATCCACAATGCGCTCTCTACTCTCCGTTAAAAATGATTTTATTAAGTATTGTACTTCAGAATATGCAAAAATATTCGAATATCAATATTTGCATTTCAAATAATTTCAAATAATTCAAGCTTTATGACGAGTTCGATAACATCATTGGCAGATGCCATCTTAAATTGTAAGCTTTATCAAACTATGGAAACCTATACCGATTACAAAAAAACTACATTAAAACTGCTTTGTTTTCTGATATTTTTACATCAACTATGAGTATATTTTCAGTTAGAATTTCAATTTATGTCTTCTCTTATAATTTCCAAATATTTCCTTATATTGTTCTCGGAAATATATTTTTATTTCTTATTTTATTTAGAATAAATTCTATTTAATTTTATAATAGAATTTATTTTTAATTTCATGAAATCTTTCCCTTTTCTTATGCTCTAATTAATAATAATTAAACCACAATATTTTCTAAAAACAGATTATACTGTATTTTTCCAGAATTTTGTAAAAAGATTTTAATATTATTATTTTCTTTTTTTGAGGCATTCAATATTTTATTGAATTTCGTCTGAAAATAATAGGCAGACGATCGCTTTTGGTCCACGGAGAATGTTGCCTTCGTATCATCATTTAATTGGTCGATTCGATTCATGTTATGTCAACACACACGCAGACAGTTTTTGATTTTGAGCGGTATTTCTTTAAATGGCATTTTTTATGTTGATGGGAAAATTGTAGCGTGTATCTGTTACCGTACGACAGGGGAATCTCGCTAAGTGATAAATTGCAGTAACAATTATTGTAAATGTACAATTTAAACAATTGCTTATGTTTTCTTGTATCGATTCGTCAAAGCGTTCACTATTTTATAGTATTACTAGCAATCGGTGCCCGGCGTTGCCCAGGTGTTTTGAGGTTAATGCTGAGACAAAAAAACGGTCAATTTTTTTAAACTTTGACCCCTATTATGACCTCTTAACATTTATTGTTTAGGGATCAAGTAAAGTTAATAAGTTAGATCCATGTCCAAGAAATCTATATCTAAAATATCACGTGTTTAGACCCAAAATTGTAGGAGGAGTTTGGTAGAGTTCTCAAAGGTCAAATCGTTGAATATTGACCACTTAATCGCCAAATTTCTGTTGAAAACCTATCACATCGATTTTCCCAAATCTCAGTACCCTGTATATCAAATTTCGAATCTCTAGGCTTAAAATTGACAGAGTTTTAGCGTAGGGAAATGCACACAGGCGCACAGACACACACAGACACTATCACTTATATATATATATATAAACATAAACATCATATATATAAGGATAATAGTACGCCATATATTTAACAAAAGACCATTATTTACTCAAGTGAAAGGAAAACCCGGGGGAAATTTACCCAAAAATAAATCTATATTTTTTTTGTGTGTATTGATAGTCTTATAAGCGAGTAATATATAAATCAGCCACCTTGATTCTTAACCAAACAGAAAGTTCTAGTTGGGGGATTTCCCACTTTTTTATGATAGCGAGGCCAAATTTCGCGAATTTGGCCTTTTTTAAAAGCAGTTTGGCCTTCAAAAGTTCTGTTTGGACTTTTTCTTCACCGATGAAATCTGGAGACGCAACGGGAATTTTCGGAAAAAAATGTTGTTACTATGCACATCTATGTATTGAAATACAATTTGTGGCAAAATTTCAGGAAAAACTAATGGATGGTTCTCTCGCAATAGTCCGGACAATTCGCTAAATTATCTCGTCAAAACCTTAAATCTCGAATCTTTGTGCATTTTTTTTGGGGGGGGGGTAATTTGGCATAATAGTGTCCATTTAATAGTATTATCTTGAATAAATAAAAAAATAAGGAAAATTACCAAAAAAAACAAACAAGAACAACAAAAGTGTGCCGTATTTTTAAAAGTTTTATTGCGTTGTTTTTATTTGTTTTTTTTATTTCATCGGTGAGGAAAAAGGCCAAACAGAAATTTTGAAGGCCAAACTGCTTTAAAAAAAGGCCAAATTTGCGAAATTTGGCCTCGATATAAAAAAAAAAAAGGGAAATCCCCCTACTTGAACTTTCTGTTTAATTAATAATGACTCGCTTGTAGCGTTGATTTTTTTCTTTTTTCGCTATAAAAAAATAACTACTTGATGAAATTACGTGATTTTTTCTGTAGGAAAACTTTATCCCATGACGAGTACGTACAATATATATATTTTTTTAAATATTTCCATTTTTTAATGTCAATGGAAAACTGCACAAGTAACCAAACCCGAAATGTAAAGACCATGAGTGAACGCGCGTTTTTTTTTTTAGTTTAGTTTCATAATGGCGGCCGTGATGTCGGAGGTTCGATTGTTAGATTGTAGTTTCGTATTTTTTTAATTTGTAAATCGCAAGTTAGGAAAAAATTAAACCCTTCCAAGATGGACAATAAATAAAGCCATAATATTTTATGGTAAAGGTAAGAGCGTAGAAACCATTGTTTTTTAGGAGATGTGATTATTGGATTAACCAATCAGAAATCGTCTGTGGCACACACATCTCTGTTTTTATAGATATACTAGCAATCGGTGCCCGGCGTTGCCCAGGTGTTTTGAAGTGTATGCTGAGGAAAAAAAAACGGTCAATTTTTTTTAAATTTCGACCCCTATTATGACCTCTTAACATTTATTGTTTAGGGATCAAGTAAAGTTAATAAGTTAGATCCATGTCCAAGGAATCTATATATAAAATATCATGTGTTCAGACCTTAAATTGTAGGAGGAGTTTGGTAGAGTTCTCAAAGGTCTAATTGTTGAATATTGACCACTTAATCGCCAAATTTCTGTCGAAAACCTATCACATCGATTTTCCCAAATCTCAGTACCCTGTATATCAAATTTCGAATCTGTAGGCTTAAAATTGACAGAGTTTTAGCGTAGGGAAATGCACACAGACACACACAGACACTATCACCTATACATATATATAAACATAAACATCATATATATAAGGATAATAGTACGCCATATATATATAACAAAAGACCATTATTTACTGAAGTGAAAGGAAAACCCGGGGGAACTTTACCCAAAAATAAATCTATATTTTTTTGTGTGTATTGATAGTCTGGTACTTATACAGTTTAGTGACGACATTAAAAAATGGAAATATTGAAAAAAAATTTTATTGTACGTAACTGTTATAGACTGAAGTTCTCCGAAAAAAAATTTCACTTCATTTGATCAAGTAGTTTTTTTTTTACAGCGAAAAACAATGATTTATCACGGCTACGTCAACGTGGCCATTTTGGAAATGTTATTGCAGGCCCAGGAATTCCCCAAGGGCAGGTAACTGCCGCACATAGCAGAATACCTCCATTTTAGGCCAATCTAGCCCTTTCCCCCCCACCAGAATGAGATTTTTTTTTTTTTTTGCGAAGACAGATGCCATGTTTGGAGTGTTTTTTGTTTTTTTTAATTTGTAACAGAAGTAAATAAACGAAGTTTCGAAGTTATCCATGCGTGTCCAACTGGGCATGTTTCGAAAATAATCTCGTATAAAAATTCTTCAATTCTTTGCATTCTTCAATTTCTTTGCATATTCAATAGTATTCTTATTTAAAAAAAAAAAATACGCAAAAAAATTCCAGATTTAAAAAAAAAAAAACGTAAAAAAATTGCAGATGTGTTGTGCGCATCTCAATATGGCGAGAAAAAAAAGGCTAGATTGCGAAATTTGGCATAAAATGGAGGTATTCTGCTAGGTACATTTCCAAAATGGCCACGTTGACGTCGTCGTGATAAATAATTGTTTTTCGCTGTAAGAACAAACTACTTGATCAAATGAAGTGAAATTTTTTCTCGGAGAACTTCAGTCTATAACAGTTACGTACAATAAAATGTTTGTTTCAATATTTCCATTTTTTAATGTCGTCACTAAACTGTATAAGTATCGATAGTCTTATCAACACCCCTTTTTTCTATTTATTTAAAAAGAAAATACAACTTTATACAAATTCCCTATTAGTTTTTTTTTTCGGTTCTCTTATACGATGATCATCTTTATTTAACTATTACGTGTAATTATATTCATACAGATATTCTATATGATTTACATTTGCGTAATATTTGCGTAGAAATGAAGAAAATAAAATTTACTGTGTATTTATCGTGTTGCCATAACAACGTGACGTAGCCAAGGACGGTAGTGGACGTGAGTGTGTGTGCGTGTGTGCGCGTGTTTTCGTGCTGTATTGTTTGTAGTAGTAGTAGTACTAATAATCTGTCCAGCGTTTGCTTTCTAAATGGCGGACGTTGAGTCGGAGGTTCGATTTTTAGATTGTAAGTTAGTTTCGTATTTTTCTAATTTGTAAATGGCAAGTTAGGAAAAAATTAAACCCTTCCAAGATGGACAATAAATAAAGCCATAATATTTTATGGTATCGTTAAAAGCCTACGAACCATAGTTTTTTAGGAGATGTGATTATTGGATTAACCAATCAGAAATCGTCTGTGGCACACGCATCTCTGTTTTTATAGATATATAGATTAGGCTTTCTAAAAAAAAATAAAATCAATTCTTTTTAATTTTAAAGTTGAACTTTTCGTAAAAATAGTCCAAATATTTTTTCTCATGCTAATCTGAAAAATAATAATGATTTCTGACATATTAAACAGATTTCACAATTCAAAATACAAAAGGTGAAAAATTAAACACATTCAAAATCCATGGATTTTTTGTGTGTATTCTTCCTCATCCTCCCACCTACGCGAAGTATGCGTCCATGTTGGGATTTTTTTATTTAAAAGATAAGAGTGACCAAAAGTGAAGAAAGAGTGTTCCTGCATGCAATATATATATATATATATATATATATATATATATATATATATATATATATATATATATATATATATATATATGTGTGTGTGTGTGTGTGTGTGTGTGTTATTTGTTTTTGTTTTTTGCGATCCGTTTTGAATGAATTCAATTATTTACGAAAGTGCATTTTTTCCTAAATGCGAGTTGGAAATAATTTTCCCTATAACCAATTTGGTACACCCATATAGATAGCGGCATATATATTGTTTTTTTTTTAGATATAATATTTTATTTAAAAATAACTATATGTTTATGTGATATATAATAAAATTACACCTTTTATAAAGTTCGTTCTTTACTTAATAATCTGGAAAAATTTCATATTGATTAGATAATTATCTGATTGTTTGCAGACATTTCAGAACAAATTTTAGAAGCCACCTCCATTTTGTCCGTCGCTACATTTAATTTTTAATCAATTCCTGAAAAAGAAATATTAAAAAAAAAAACGCAGAAAGAAAATCAATTGTTCCGTTTAAAAACGTAAGAATTTTAAAACATTATAAAACTTATGTTATATTTTAAAAATGTTTCACAATAATATAATGTTTTTTACACATATATTATTTCTTCAGATATATTTAGATTAATAATTTTACGAATGAAATCTGCTTATAATTGTCAAGTATTAGTTTCAAATATATTTAAAAAGTAATCCATGTCTGTTGCTAAAATAGCTGATATGTAGAAAATAAGAACGATTCATGTGTTGAAAATGATACTACATAATATCACTGTTATGACGAGCGACGTCCTTAAAGTAGTGTTTTCTATCTTTTATCCTACCAAAATAATAAGGGATTGCCATCAGCATTGTTATGATGACTAAACTTATGCATTCATTAAATATAAAGCTTTTGGTGACTAAACGTATGCATTCATGAAATACAAAACGTTTTATTTCTTGCTTGCACATATTTATCGTGCGAGCTTTCAAGAAAACAACCAATGTCATAAACGTACGCCAGAAGCAAGGAGGCATCATTGAGTGCATTGCGGATGATGATGACTATGTGAGAGAAAAAAGATTTTTGAAGCAGAATAGGTCGCTCGTACTAATGGTACAACAACCATCTTTATAGCGCATATGCAAAACGCGTTTCGAACCCCCATAAACAGTCATCGCTCATAGCTGGCATAAATGCAGTTAAAATAATGGCGACAAGGTGAAAAATTAATTTCTGGGGCACATTTTAATATTACCATTCCATTTTCGTAGCTCTTCAGCATTTGGTAAGAAAAGCTTTTCAGCTTTTTTTAAGTTGCATTCATGCATATTAATCCGCCCAGAAATATGGACGACAATATATAGATACATTCTTAAACTATTTAATAATGCCATTCTTAAACTATTTAATAATAACAGTCATAATTATTCTTAAACCTAATCTCTTAAACAAAACAAAATTTCCAAATGTGCATATTCCTACCTTTCCTATGTTATGTTTATATTTTATCAGTTCATTCCTAATTCAGTCTGTTTTGAGCATATTAAATTTACAATTATTTTTAGGTAGTCTATTGTGTTATGGATTGGCTTCCCTGTAACAGAAAAAGATATGCGTCCAGACACCTGTGTAGAAACAATTTTATTCCCTACTAAAAATGTAATGCCGAAAAGAAGCAGCGTTAAATTATTTGAAATGATTGATTAATATAGTTCTATCTTTTGTATATAGATTTGTAAAAATATTTTAATAATCACAACAACAAAATATTGCCAAGTTAAGCGAACGAAAAATAAAACATCATTTTACAGATTAAATAAATTATACTAGAATTGGACTGAAAATCTAAAATCTGTAAAAATTCAAACTGAGCGCTAGTATCTTTTTCTTCATCGATATAAAAATATTTGATATAAAGCTACTTTTATGTACGGCATATTCATCTTAGTACATGGTATTGTTAGATAAGCAAAGTTAAGCGAGGTTAAGCCTGGCCAATTCCAGATGAGTGATAATTTGGGAATACTAGGCACTGTATCTGTTCAAGAAGGATGGTATATATAATACCACAAGCAGATGAACATTCATACACAAGTTTAAGCCACCCTTGAGAAACGTGTAGCATCTGTTTGTGTTCCTTTGATGTTCTGTAGGGTTGGCATATAGGCAGTGCATAAAGTTTCAACAGCTGCGGTGAAGGGAGTACATCTACAGAAGAGAGGTTCTGTTAAAAACAAACTGGATTGAACATATTTAGCAATCTTCTAACGATTCTCTCAGAACCAAAACACTCGCTTTCAATTTATCATTAGACAGGACGGAAGTAATAAAGCTAGAACACTGTCATGAGGATATTACTGCCAGTACGTTACCTTATCTTACATGAAAATAACGATACATAAAATACGTAAAATCACTAAAATGTCTCTTCGCGATCATTTGTTTTGGTTTTTAGTGTTTAACTATTCTAAGAAACTAAGCACCATAAAATGGAAAAATATATTATGTTCAGCTAAATTAGATAGAAATTTATATTTCATCATTTGCCCCAAAATACGTATATCGATCTCAAAATATGAAACTTCGAAAATTAAAGTTACATTTAAGCGTTCATAAAACGAAATACATTCTACGATCTCTTTGTCAATGTCTGTATTATTTGGATTAGACAGACTACGATTCTCATGTTGGGTGTTTTTCTCGTAACGTTTCGGCCGATGTAACCTCTGACCTTCTTTAAGTGTGTCTTGTCGAACTAGGAGATATTTATGTCGAACTTTGAAATCTCAACGGAATTTCAAACGAAACCTTTTATTTAATACATAGGTCCTTCAAAATACATGGCGTAATGAATAAAAGTCCTAAGTTATAATAAGTTCCAAGTGGTAGTCTTCTTAAGCTTGAAGTTTCAATTTTCTGGTAGGGTAATATTAAACTTGGCATCACTCGTACTGAAAATCTGTCATGAGTGACGGAACGAAGGTCATGGATGAAATATAACGTTCTTTACGAAATTACATGCAGATATTCGAGTTCGACGTAAAGATTCCTGTGGTAGACAAAACCCACGTGAACAAGGCCAGGGGGTTACATCCATTGAAAAGGTATGAAAAATCATCAAAAATTGGAATTCTGTAAAATCAATCCTCATGTAACAAAATTACAAAATATACTGCATGTCTTCATCATTCTAAGTTGTGCGTGAATATTGCTATAATTCCAATTGGAAATACCGCTTTCTAGTGTGGAAATACTGTGTACGCATCTATGCATACAATTATATATATATACTTTTTTTTTCTTAGAAAATGTTTAAAAAGGAATTAAATAAAAATGATAAAAACTCGTATTTTTATATCTAAAAACAGCACAGCTGGTATAGAGTGAAATTGCAGTGGGTATTTAAAAGAAAATATTCATATATAATGTAACGTCCTTATCTAAATTACCTTGCATATAATAAATAAATCACAATAGCAAATTCTAGATTCCAATAATATGTAGTGCAATACTGACTGAATAGCCCAAACAAGAACATCATCAAAATAGGTCGGCCATTTCCATCCAAGAATATTTATCCGGAATGTTTTTTTTAATCTCCCCTGAGATTTGTTCATGATCATGATCCATATGCACTGTAAAAATGAAAACGAAGGAATTCCTAAAATTCCAGACAGGTCATATTTGAATATTCGTTTTTAAAATAGAACAAATACCAGCCAGACGCAATGTTGATTGTTTGTCTGTGGTCAACAGTAACCCACATCCGCTATGTTCTGATAATGCACAAAATTTGCAAAATCCCGCCTCTGTCGATCAATTTAAAACTGAATATATTGGATAGGTATGTTTGCTATGGCTCCGAAAGGAAGTTTGAATGATGCAGCGAATGGTCAAATGTTTGAATTGATATTTTCATACCAGAGTGAAATGGTTAATGTAATTTTAGAGCTCTTTAAAGATTCAGAGCTGGACTGTTAGATTTCTCTCCTTTTATTAATGTCACAAGTTTCAAACAAATAAGAATATATATGTTACATTCCCTCCACTCTAAGATGATTTCTAATGGTTCACAAGATACAGCCAAATTAAACTATATGTGCAATCTTACTCTTATCACTGAGGAGATTTAATGTTACACAAATTACATCCAAATAAATATATATGTTCCATTTCCCCACTGTTAGAGGAGGTCTACTGCATCACAAGTTAAAACAAAATAAAACTATATATGTTACATTGCCGTACCTCTCAGAAAGGGGGCACTGTTTCAGAAATGACAACTAAATAAAAGTATATATACTACACTAACGATCTTATTAGAGGACGTCTAATGTCTCACAAGTGAAAACTAAAAAAAATGCCTGGACGTTCATAAGCGAAACTTCTGTCCCCTACGTTCATCGAGCAATCAACCGTATTTAAAACATTCATTTGATGAATGTTTCTACGAGTGAATTCAACCTTAAATTAACTTTGGACACAATAATGCAAAGAAAATGCGTGTTCGAAAAAAGAACCTTTGTATTGCCATAGTCTATTAGCAGTGGCAAACGTTCCAGTCGCGTATCTTTAGGGTTGTTGGTCTCCTAAGTTACCGTTGATGTTAAGACATTCTCTACTATTAGTGGTTGCTTCAAAAATGTCAAAGGGACTCCTTCTTCTTACTTTCCCTCTTTGAGAGCACGTGATGTTACATCCGCTTCTGGATATTTGATTGAAATGACATTTTTCTACACAGTCGATGACTCCATGACTCTGATATTCTGTGTGCATGTGAACGCCACCCTGTGAACACAAATCTGTAAATATATATTATCAACGTACCAATTTCAATTTTACAAGGTGACAATCTACTTACAGATGGAGTATTGCACAGAGCACGTTATTGAATGTCTGGAAAAGTGAGATCTATAAATGAAGTCTCAGGGTAATTAAAATATCACTAAGTACTTTTAAAGTAAAGGTCTTATCCGATTTCTCACCTCATAAATTTTTATGCGAGAAAGATAAAGTAATAATTCTGTGCAAGACCCATTAATATATGAGGTGCAATAACTAAGCATCTGAACAAGTAACACGATTTGAAGTAGCGGATTATATTTTGAGAACACGCCAAAAACCCCAAACAGTGATTAGTTTTGAAATAAGTTTGACTTTTTGCTTATTTAAGAATATGAAGCTACAAGGTTTTCCCCCAAACCACAGCAGAGTTGTTTCAATATTTATATCATTCAGAAACTAGTATCATACGATATATTCTGATTATGGTCATGGCACTTTTAGTTACGTTATGTGTTACAACATTGTTCCTAAAGTTGCAATTATGACTAATCAACAATAATGTTTTTCCTAGCGTAATACCGAAAATGATTTCTTCATCAACTTCAGATAAATGTCGCTAACATCTCAGGAAATATAGCACAGATATGGTATAACATGGCTATCAAGCAAAACCTTGCACAAAATGTACTAGAAACGTGTGTTTGATTTTTCTCTGTGATGTTGGTCGGTTTGAAATCTGGTGTTTAACTATGGAGCAACGGAATATTGGCAGAGAGTACTATGCATCACGATCATTAGTGTGAGATAAATAAATTTGGAAAACTTAGCCACTTAGAACATATTGTGAAAGCTGTAGGATGTGAGCTGGGAATTGCGACGACGATATCTAAGCAGAGACTAGCAGGAAGTTAATATGGATTCCGATAGTGTTCGCACAGCAAGATGTACCAGGAATCTACAAAATAGTTATGGCTAGATCCGTACCAGGCAATGCGGATTTTTGACAAAAGACATTGCGTGTTTGAGTAATGAATATGAAGAACACACTAAATGTAAATCTTCGCTACTCTTCATATTGTTGTGTTTCTGCTGTGTTTAAAAGAATAACCATACACTGATACATAAAAATATAGCAACACGTCTTTATTCTTTGTGATGGTATAGATGATTGGTTGATAAGAGGGAGATGTACATATACAAATTCGATGATTTGATTCTTCTCTGCCAAATCGGCAACCAACGACGGTATTATTTTTGATTGCTTGTATATAAGCCGTTGTGACAAGTCTAAACGCATTTTTAGAATTGTATCGTCACTGTACTGGTTAAACTTCGATTACATCGGTGAAACTTTTTGCCGAAAATGACGTTTTAAACATCATACTTTTAAGTTTTCTTTCTGGCAATTCAAAGTTTGTTGTTTGTAAATTCAAGTACCTGCTAGGTTTATATTGTTTTGTTTTTTATTCAAGTGCCCTATAAGTATATTTTAAAAGCATTATTGTTTTACAGGTGGAAGCTTATGTCAAAACTATCTTCGGTATACACGGCTTAGGCTTGCAGATATCAGGTGCATAATTTCTATTTAAATGACTTTTTGGTACATTTGATAATTCAGATGTAAAAATGAGTTCTCGGTAAAGTCAGTCTCAATATTCAATAATACAAGAGTCGCAAGAGTCGAGTTATATAAGCCAATTATCTTTTTAAAAGGTTCAACATTGACGTGCACTGATTCGGTACAGCATGCAGAACAACAGGTGATCACCTTACGAGAAGGACGAGGTTCAGCGCGCCATGTAAAAATACAAAGCTTCCTTTCCAAAATGGCCAAGTATTGCCACCTTACATTTTTCAAATGTGATTCAAACTCAACTTAGATGGTTAGAGCGATTTTCTGTTAAACTTTATTAGGCACTGGCATGGAAGCATGTTAATGCGGCTACGCCATACACGTAAAAGCAAGGTTCGTGTTCATGTCACAACTCCGAGAAAACCGAAAACTTCAACGAATTTACCGACCATAACATTCAGATCAAATTCGCTTGATTGTACATTTATGGACTACTATGTGTGGGATATATTTGTGACACATACCCATACTTACCGCCAATAATTAGTTGATTGCATAAAACTAGTGTTCATGTGATTTCTCTGGGGACATCGATAACACTGCACGCGTCAGTTTCAATTCACGTATTAGAGCCTTGAAAGAGGTATGTTATATGCGGCAAAAGTTCGTCTAAGTCATGTAGTTCGACATTATGAGACAGAATACGAGCTATCCGTCTCAGACATAATGCATATATACCAATAATAAGTAAATAAATAGCAGAGCTCTGGTACATCCGATCATCAGTAGCATATTTCTAAAATCATTAAAATATACGCATTATTTTTATCATACACTTTGTTAAACTTTCATACACAAAACAACCTTTAAACGAAGAGAATCACAGACTTTCACACAGTTGATTCTGTTAAAATATTTAATAAATATAAATTTGGCTGGAAACTATTCACATTCTTAGAAAGAATGCATAATAAAATATGGGTTACAGAATTAGACAAGTAGGTTAAATTCCTTTGTAAAACAACACAGAGCATGGGAAATTTCCTGGTCGTCAGAAATGGTTTAAAAAATGTGCAAATCGCGCATGTTGGAAACACGTGAGTTATGGTCACGTTTACCAGACATACCTGTGATTTCTCAATATAGGAAAGAGTTCGAAGTTAGTTAGGGGAGTGAGATCAGTCAGATCAGAGGAGCAGGGAGGTTCAGACCGATTCTTGGTTAGAGTCAAATCTCCCTCTAGAAGCGGGAGGGTTTAGAAATAACCATGTAACAACTTTGAATCTCTGAAATACAGAATCATTTCCGACCGGTCGAAGAATAAATGATCATCATGCTTTTCATAACTGCCGTCTTCTGTGTTCATCATTACAACGAGAAAGGTAACGTGTTTATATTATATGCACAACTGTCAAACATAAATGTCAAACTATCTCTCATTCTATCTATCAAGATATTCAAAAATCTCTTCTAGTTGAATTATAGGCTTGGTGCTCTTGTAGTTACATATACACTGTCTATTATATATATACAGAACTGTCTCTCTCTTTATATGTACCCTGTTTATGTCTCCAATATGCTATCTCCACAAACATGAACATCCGAAGACAATATGAACACTCACAATTAATATATATAATATTGAACATCCAACAACATGATCACACACATGAACACACTAAGACTCTTCCAACATGAACAACAACAAATATATAAGTCGTAATCTAAATAAGAACAACGTAACATACTCACATATTTGGTACTTAAAAATAACGCACACAATATAACAGTTGCTGATCGGCTTTTTCACTAAGAGGGATAAAATTCATGCATGAAAAAAATGGAGACTTGTTTCAGTTTAAAGGTTTTATTAGAGTGAGAAATTCGATCACGAAGGGAGAGATCAAAAGAGATTAAAATACTGTCAATTTTTATTAATTTTAGCCTTAAAAATGGTCAATGAACAGACAATCTCGACGAAAATTCACTTATATTTTGACATTTTCGTGTACGTCTGATTTGGTGGCTTTTTGACTTGAAATGCTAGCAACTCTGCTCTGTGCTACAAATGCGTAATGCAAGTTCTATTTAAATTCGAATCCTTAATTTCTAGCGTGCTTTGTTTAGCGAACTGACCTTTGAAGGATCAACGTTCAACATATACGGAGTAAGAATCATAAGTTATTATAAAAATACATCAATAGGCATTTTCACCAACACTTCGCAATAAACGTATTAAATTGAGAAATTAAGAAGCCGAGGTGTTCACAAATCCTTGAATGGACAAAACAGACAAAACCAGGGTATTCCGAGCAGATACAATAATGTATGGTTTTATATATATATATATATATATATATATATATTATATACATATATATATATATATATATATGTGTGTGTGTGTATAAATATATACGTGTATATGTATGTCGATCTTTTTATGATGATTATAAGTGGTAGTTGACAAGAAAGTTCTTACGGTGTTTAATTTTTAATTCATATGAACATATCTCCACTCAAACAAATATTAATTCATCGAAATAAACACTATCAGAATCAACAAACCTTTGCCAACGCAAATTTATTGTATTTCTGCTTATATCGTAAAAATCTTGCGTTCTGATGGCGATGAAGTGTTCCAATCATAAGTTAAAATAAACACAGACTGTTATTATAAATGAGATGCTTGAAAAAGTGGTAATCGGTAGATAAATGGTCTGAAAAATATGGCGGATGAGGTAAAGTTTCGTAGCCCAATTCGTTCAACTTCTGCAGGGTCGGTTTAGCAACGTGCGGTCGAGCATTGTCGTGGAACTAATTGAGCCTGTTCTGTTGAATAATGCTGGGTGTTGTTATCGGAGTTTCTGATGCATTTCATCCATTTGTTGATGTTGTAATGCTTTCGCCTGCATTAAAAAACTGTAATGGATGAGATTGGTGAAGATCACCAAACAGTCGGCTTGACCTTCTTTTGGTGCAACTCTGGCTTCGGGAAGTGTCGTGGATCTTCGTTGATATCTAACCATTGACTTGAGCGTCACCGGTTGTCGTAAGGAACACACTTTCCATCACAAGTCACAACCCGATCGAGAAATGGGTCGTTATTGTTGCGTAGGTGAAGGGAAGATGACACTTCATAACTGCGTTTCTTTTGGTTGTCGTTAAATTCGTGAGGTACTCATTTATCATTTTTTTTTTGTCTTTCTAATCTCTCTCAAGTGGTTGGAAATTATGATATACGTTAGTCTAATTCAGAAGTTACCGAAGAGTTGTGCATGGGTTGGTTCCGGCTATGATTCTTAATTGATCGTTGTCAACACCCGATTGGCGACCAATACGTTCATCATCTTCAAGACTCTCATCGCCGCCACGAAATGTCTTAATCTACCATTGTACTGTGCATTCAGTAGTGAATCCCAGGCCAAACAATTCGTTCATATCACAAGCTGTGTCAACATCTTTTCGGCTAAGCTTGAATTGGTCTTATATTCAATGTTCTGAAAAGAAGACATAATTGTTTTAAAACGGTCATAATGTAGACAGTTACAACGTTCTTTAAAATGATATAAAAAGTACAGGTATTATAACGAAAACTTATTTAAGAGATACATCATTTGAAATCAAAATTACAAATTCCGCAAGAACCTACTTTTTAACTTAATAGTAGGCCAGGGAATTAGTTTTCCTAAGAAAGATCGCCCATATTTTTTTGGACGTAAACAAATAATTATATATATATATTATTTATTTTATTTTATTGTTTTTTTAAGCTACGCTAATGTGCTGTAGAGTAGCGAAACACGTGTAAGTAGAGTACTGTTTTAAAAATAATAGGTAAGAGATGCTAACACCTATTATTTAGTTATTACTAAAATATCAACAATAAAAAATTGACAAACACTATATGCACTCGACTATGGATATTATGATACGAGGTTTGAACACTAGAACAGTCAAAGTACTCTGATGAGCAATACACGTGTACTTAACGTGCTGTTTGAAAAATAAAATAAAATAATATATATATATATATATCATATAATAATGCCTCTAAAAAAGGAAAAACATTAAAAATATCGATATTTCTATGCATTTCCTTTTTTAGTGACATTCTTTGGTCGCTTTTACTTTTGAAAAGAATTATCTCGAAATATTAAAACCTCTACCATCCCGGTTACATCAAGAAGAATGTTCATATTTACTGATTATCTTTAAAAATAGATATGCAATGTTAAATAAAATAACAAAAATATAACATTTCGTTTATCCTTTTTTTTCATACGCCACGTCAATACAACAGCCGATTCCCCGCATTGCTATAGTCTTCTTATACTCTTCCATCTCTCTCTTTCTCTCTCTCTTTCTCCCTCTCTCAATTTATATATATATATATATATATATATATATTAAATTCCCGATTTCGATACAATTACCGATTCCGACCCCGATTCTTTATAAATATCTAATTCTTATATGAAGTTGTTATTTTTCAACATTGCCATAACAAACACATGTAAAATATGCAGATATTTTCTCAAACGTAAAGATAACCTTGTGAGGATGATCTATCGATTTTAGCTTTACTAATAGCTTAAAATCAATAGCTATTCATTATTTTAATATTAATATCAGTAGTAGAAACAATTTTCATTACAGAAAATTAAATAAAAAAGCCAATTAAAGAATCGTTTTTGGTATCGTAAAATAGGCACACATTTTTCCGATTCCGATACCGATTTCGATACTCCAAAAGTTCCGAGGTTTTCGATTCCCGGTCTCGATTCCGATTAATTCTCCCAACACTATATATATATATATATATATATATATATATATATATATATGTGTGTGTGTATATAAATATATATATATATATATATATATATATATATATATATATATAAGAATGGACGAGTCTGTGTGCTTGTCTCTTGTAATACATAGAGAATAATTTCGCCGCATCATGGTTGTTTGGTATGTCAGAGTGGAGCAAGCAGTCAGAACATTCTTCCATTAAGACAATCATGCTTGTCTCGAACTGAAAACAATTTATAGTACAAATGTCTCCTTACTGTCGGATTACCTACTGCCCATAGATCCGAGTTATTTTTATGAAACGAATAGTTTTACTATAAGTAACAATGATAAATGTCACATAAGTATTTGCCTTTCATTCGTTTACCGGCATAAATAAGTTTGTACTAAGCTGGATAAGAAGTGAGTTCATAGAATTCCTACATTCTATTCTTGTAAAGCTATGCGGCTTCAAATCCAATATTACGAATTCTCTGAAGGACGTTATTTATGACTATTTGCGGCTTGGATTTGTTGCGTTTTATTTGCACGAAATCAACGATAAATAAAATCATTCAAATGCAATCTCAACGATTCTGAATTTCACTGTATTATTTTTTAGGCATAATTGTAATAAGAAAGAACTTATGTTTTCGTCATAACCAGTATGTCCGTTAATTTTCTATTATTCTCAAACTTTTTATTTATATCTATATCTCACACGCTCTCTCTCTCTCTCCATTTCTCTCTCGCGCGCTTAACATAGCAGTTCAAACTTAACAATGTAGGAAATGTAAGACGAACAACTAATAAGTAACCGTTATATAACTTCCGTTGTTAAACATATAAATACATATACTTTTTGAGAACATATTGTTTTATGGATGATTATATATAATTATAATAATTATCTTTGTTTCTTAAGTTATTCTGGCAGTACCAACTTATACATCATAAATAACCGCATATATATATATATATATATATATATATATATATATATATATATATATATTTATATATATATATACTTGGAGAATAAATTCACAATACGGTTAAAACAATAAAACATCTTGTGCCCTGTTGAGAAAATTAACTTCCAAATATAATTATATTAAACGTTACATCAAAAACCTTTATTCGAATTTGGATCAAAATCCATAACGCAATTTTGGTTTTAACTTTAAGCTTAAAAATTCTTAAGAATAAATTAAAATTTAGAGAATCTTAATTTAATCTCAATACTTTCCTCTAGAAAACCATTTAAAGAACACCAATAAAAAATTATTAATACCCATAGTTAAAATTTGACGACAATACAAATATAAAATTAAGTTTATATAGCCCATATTACTACTCTGATTTCAATCAGGTATACATCAAATTCATAATGATCAGTTAATTCACCACATAAAATTATATCAATAGATACACATAACAAACTCTGTATAAAATAATAATATTAATCAAAAACGGATTTATTCCTACTTGCCATAATGTGAAGTTGATATAAAGTCAGTATAATGCAATGTGATTAGAAATAATAATTATCTCTTCAGTGCGATCGGCACCCTTTAAGATGTCAAAGATTTATCGCACGAGTGACTGCTCGATATACGCATTATATTTAATTTCTGCATCTATTGTGTAAGCAGAGGGTACTTCTTGCGAGGATAGCTTACTAACATTAAAGATAAAACCTAAAAAAACTGTCATTAACCCTCAAAATCTACAAAGATTAGACTATTCCTGTAATTACCTGTTCACTGTTGATTGCAATGTAATGTGTGTGTAGTTCTAGGAGGTCCACCCTTCCATTCTTGCCTTTTCTCTTTGAGAAGGGTAAGTTTATTGCTAATCGCTTGGTACACCTTTACGCGGGAATGCTTACAGGGCTGCTCATGCATTTTTGGCCAGAGTACTTTTTCTTAAGGGTGCTTACTTTTCAACCCCACTTCCTGACTCATGTGTCACAATTATTGCAGTAGGAGAAAACTAAATAACTAATTGCTTAAATAATTGCGGAAATCTTGCTGAGCAAAATATAGGAAAATTTTGATTTTTAGGCCCCAAACTTAAAATACTCAAAAATAGGTCAAAATAACAAGTATTTGAAAATATATTAATTACCCTTTAGTATTTGAGACGTGGATTGATTATTCGTAATATTTGAATTCTTCAAATTACCGTTAGGTGTTATTTTGACAACATCTCGGTCGATGTGGCATCCGATCTTATTTGTACATTGTCGAACTCGGGAATCTTTTTTCGAACTCGGAAAGATAGTACCATACCCATACAGACAACTGGTGAGTACTACAAGTTTGGCCTCGTATTACGAAACCTTGTTTAGGAGTCAGAAATCTTGCAGTCGGTCGTTACCGGTCACCTTAACATAAAGTGACGTCATTATGTTTTATATTTGTTTAAATTACCGTCAGCGATATACTTCCATTCTAATTACATAGAACATTTCTTTACAATATGTTAAAACTGTTACTTCTGATATTAGAAAGATGTTGACAGTAGTATGAAGTAAATAAACAGGTGCTAATAGGCATAACAATATAAATATATTTATTGGCCGATCGTTATGTGCGCATTTAAAGCTATATTTGTTTCCTAAAAGTAAGATTTCTTTTTATATTGAATATTCGTATTATCTGGATTGTTCGAACTACTGTCCTCATTTTCAGTGTTATATTCATAAAGTTTTGGTTGATGTAACCTCTGGCGTTCTGCAGGGGCTTCTTGTCGAACTCGGGAATCTGCACGAAATTTCAAACCGAACAAGTTATTTAATCCAGGGGTAGTATGCTCACGTTCAATCAGCCATAGCAAGATAAAGGTCCTAAGTAATACGCAATTGTATTTTGTACGTCGCTGGCACTAAAGATTAGACTCCCATCATCCAGAAAAGTGTAAACTTATGACGCAATTTTTCAAAGTAATTTATCCACTTTGCCATGGGTGCTTGTGCATCTAAAGAAAGTCGGAGGTTACATCGACAAAAAAGGTTGTGAAAAGAGAAATCCAGATGAGAAAATAATCTTTTTATATTAATATTGAATGCAATCGAAATATAATTGTTTAGTCACAGTCTATCAGTCGGTTAGTCTTATGATTTCTAAAAGTTCTCATACGCGTTTTCATATAATTCTGCATGCAATTGGATGATCTGAAAAGTCACTCAAATGGAATGTATAAAAACAACTGTTTCTTTTCTCCAGAGTACTTCGCCTACGAAATACCAATGTTTAAAAATATTTCTACACTACTTTTAATTCGAACTCCTATAGCAGTGCTTATAGAAATTACTGAAGCGTTCACGAAGCTTATTTATCAATCGATAGTAAAATATTTTGTTACGAATGGTAAATGCTCAGTTTCGTAAGTTTACATTAAAATTAATGTTATCTATTTAAAAACGCATTGTTAAAAAACGCATCGTAAAAAAATTTATAAATTTTATAATATTAATTCACACACACACACACACACACACACATATATACATATATATGTTATGTATAGGTTTCATTATTATTATTATTATTATTATTATTATTGCTGTTGTTATTGTTATTGTTCGTTGTTAGGAAGTCTTATTAAAAGTGAGTCTTAGAGAGTCTTATTAAGAGAGATGTTACGTTCTGTGTTCGTGTTATGAAGAGATTCATATATATAAAATGTTCATACTTAGAAGTGTAGTAGAAGCTCTTAGAGTGAGGAGACAGTGTTGAGACAGTCTTAGTGTTCACATTGTAGATATGAGATGTAGAGACATTGTGTATGTGAAGACATTTAAAACATAGGATATATAAGACATATAATGACAATTTCACTTTACCTTTTGGTAGAATTACAACACAAAGACGACGTTTATAAAAACACATGACGCGTTTATTTCCGTGGACCTGTCGGTGGTTTTCTTAGTCAGGAATTCAAAGTTTTACATTCTATTTTTCAAAGGTGATCGTCTCGCTTCTAGACGTTCGACTGTCCATCTCTGGACTCCAGATTGTCGTCTGTCGTCATCAGACTCTCTCGCTTAACTCTAAAGTTTCTAACTATATCGAGAACTTCCCATTTTCTATGACGTCATACACATGTTAAAACATGTGCCTTCTTTCACGTGTTCTGGAAATGCGTGTCCAAAACATTTTTCTTTGTTTACAAAAGGAATTTTTACCTATATTTCCAGTAACCCATATTTCCAATATGTTAAAAACATGTTTATTAAATTACCCTATAGCTGCATTCCTCAATTCAATTTCATAACAGAATTGACAAATGCACATTCCTTTTCTTAAAACTATTTTATCTCTAAGCTAAACAATGTTTTGTTTTTACATTCCATTTTCTAATTCTCTCTCGCAATCTATTTCTAAACCTAAATTACGAGGTTCGAATTTCGTCTATTCTATTTCATTTTTACATTTAACTAATTCCCTATTTTTATACTTACATGAAAAGGGAACAGCCATTATCATGTAACACACACATACACACACACACACACATATATATATATATATATATATATATATATATATATATATATATAGTGATTTAAAGGTTATGAGGGTTTTTTGAAGCATGAAAAACGATGTTACTTTTCGTATTTAATATTTTTATTGTTATTTTTTATATTTCTAGCGGACCTCCGCTCTTGGTCACAAAAAAGTATCGAAATCAAAAAGAAAAAGAAAACCGTTGAAAGAACTGGAGATTTGTAGCGTGGGCAGCGTTCATTCCTAGCAATCATGTTCGAAAAAGTTCAGGTGAATTATTTTAGCCGTTCGTGGGAGAGGATTGTGCTTTTTAATGTTTTTTTTTTTTAATGTTGCGACGTAAACGCGTTTAATTCAAACGGCAAAAATGAGACGCAATTGATTTCAATACGCATAATGAATAGAAATGAAATTGTTAAATGGTAAAAATAATTAATAGTTATGAATAATAATATATTATTATTATTATTATTATTATTAATAATAATAATAATAATAATAATAATAATAATAATAATAATAATAATATATTCCTACACACACCAGTGAAGAGATTAAGATATAAGGTAGAAAAATGATGGAAGGTAGAAAAGAAGAAAAGAAAGCAGGGAATAAGGAAAAATCAAAAACGAAAACTATAAATGATTTATTGGTGGTGATTATAGATTGGTGATTGGTGGTCATGGAGAAAGACATGCCTTAGAATCACCACCAATAAATCATCTTCACTGATGTGTTTAGGAACGCAGGAATCATAGTTGTGGGGCGGGGATATACAATTGGGCAAGTTAAGTCGTACATTTTCTAACTACATAAAAAATCCTAGTCAAATTAAAAGCATTTTTATAATCGAATAATCCCGATTCAATCTAAAATCCCTTTTAGCATAGATATATCAAATCAACATTCCTCTACTCTTTGAACCTATACCAACTAGTATGTTAAAGATTACGGGCAGTTATCAAACACGCATATGAATATCTTTCTGTTTAGTTATTCATTACCTCTACCTTGAACGTTACCGACCATCCTTTCCTATTCATTCCTATATATAAACACAGATTCAAATAAGCACTCCTATTGGGTTTTATTTACATCCAACTAAATCTTATTTTTCATAACATTTAAAGGAACATCCTGATATTATCACCCTATGACGAGAAAAACCTGATATTTTCACTACAAACCTTGCTTTCTTATAAAGTGGTCCAACTTAAGTTCTCTAGTTACTGGTAACTAGCTGACCGAAACATGCTCATGAATGTGTAGCAACATATTACTGCTTATGTAAAAACAACTGAAGAGTGTATATATACCTGCATGCATATATATATATATATATATATATATATATATATATATATATATATATATATACTGATGAATACGCATTTTCTTTAATTATAAATTGTAGTATAGTAATGACAGGGGAGATTACTCATATTTTTACTTATTTCTTTTAGATATTTTAAATATTTTTCAAAAACAGATCGTAGATATCTGCGATCTTTATAAGTTGTTTAATAACCTCGCCCAATAAAGCTATGCATGAAGACGCTCTCTTTCGTTTGTTATCTCTGTCTTATCTTTATGTACGTCATTTTTTTTTTATTCTTTAAAAAAATCACCGCTTGATTTCTTTAACACATCTTTTTCTTGGCGGATTCTCGTTTTCTGTTTATCTGGCATCTTTACAAGTATCTACTTAGTAAATTCAGTTTGTTTTTGTCATTACGGAAATCCCCTTTAACCTATATGCGAGTATTTTTCACCGGCTCTCCTTGATGTTTGTCAATCTAATAATAAACTAGTCCTTATCTTGAATATATTCAAATATGGTACTTTGCAAATTTTGAAATAGCGATTGATTATTTGGATTAATTTGATTATTATTATTGCTGTTATAATTTTGGGTGTTATTCCCACAAATTTTTGGTCAATGTAATCTATGACTTTCTTCATCTGTACATTGTCAAACTCGGGAATCTTTCAGTCAAACTCGGGAATCTTTTAGTCAATCTCGGGAGTCTTTCAGTCAAACTCGGGAATCTTTCTGTCGAACTCGGGAATCTTTCAGTCGAACTCGGGAATCTTTTAGTCGAACTCGGGAATCTTTCAGTCAAACTCGGGAATCTTTCAGTCAAACTCGGGAATCTTTCAGTCGAACTCGGGAATCTTTCAGTCAAACTCGGGAATCTTTCAGTCGAACTCGGGAATCTTTCAGTCGAACTCGGGAATCTTTCAGTAAAACTCGGGAATCTTTCAGTCGAACTCGGGAATCTTTCAGTCGAACTCGGGAATTTTTCATTCAAACTCGGGAATCTTTCAGTCGAACTCAGGAATCTTTCAGTCGAACTCGGGAATCTTTCAGTCAAACTCGGGAAACTTCCTGTCGAACTCGAAAATCTGAACAGAATTTTATACGGAATCCTTTATTTAAATCACGGGTTAACATGCCATCTTTCCGTCAGCCATGACCCGGTAGAACAGTAAAGTGTTTCGCAATGGTATACTTAGTATCGCCCGTTAAGTATTGAACTTTTAATTTTCAAAAAAAGTCACTTACAACTTAATTTTCCCTGTTACACCATGCGTCATTTCTGATAATTCTAGTATGAATTCTTGTTTTTAGATGAACAAGCTTACTACTTATCAATGTGGCTCTATACTCATAAGTACATGCTGTGTAATAGATTCCCGAGTTTGACAATATATATTTTGATAAGGTCTAAGGTTCCATTGGCCGAAAAGTTGTGCGAATAACACGTATCACTAAAACGATAATCCGAATAATTCAAATAATCCAAATGGCTGCCAAATATTTGCGATATGTTTCGTCTCATATTGCAATCGATGTAAGCGCAAAAATTATATGCTGTAAAATTTCTGCCGTATTCAATAATTGAAGAATATAATTCTACTAATTTCGCACATAGTATGGATTATTTTTCCTCGTTTTCTTTGCAAATATTAATCTGTTTTCTAAATTTTATGGATTTGTTAGCTGTGCAAATTATCATACTTTATTGTTTGATATGACTTTTACAAGGTAGGTGGATTGATTTTATCAACCTGAAACGATTAGTTTTGCTTTGTGTTTCTATTACTGCGGCGCAAAAGCTTTTTTTCCGATTTCAAATTTCATCTTAAAATGAAAAAAAAACAAACTTTATATGTTTTAAAAGCTTTATTCATAACAATACCGCTCTGTGCTCTCTATAGCTTAGTTTTATTTTTAACGTGCTCATAAATACTTAGCTTGTTTAGATATGAAATATCAATGTAATTCATCCTATATCTCCTCTCGTGATTTTAAGCTATCATTTAAATAGTTTTTCATAATCGAAATACGCGATAATCCGATGGAACCAGGCACGGAGAATATGAATGATGGGGAAAGATTTGCTACGAAAGTTCTTCTGAGAGATCTTTACATATTAGTACTGTGTGAAGGCGAGTATTACCATGGTGGAAGATGCCTCCCTTTCTGTTAAGTAAAGAATGTCATTTTCTTGCTCACTAGAAAAATATCAATGATGCTTTAATAATTTGTAAAGAAAAACTTTAAAGGTAATCATAGTGATATGTTTAATTATTAAGAATATGCATTACAATTAATTACAATGGTTTAAAGTGTCCTTTCTTCAAACCGGCAATATCTTTTGTGTTGGACTGAAATATAAGGCTTTTACAGTTTTAGCCTCGTATATTTGATTGTGGATTTAATATTCTACATATATGCCTCGGTATCCCTTGTCTATTAGATTGCATTAATGCTTTGGTGGACGTAAAAGAATATAGGTTACTTGAGGCACGCGTAACTGCAGAAGTGTTAATTCATGAATACAGTTTTGTTAGATTATGCTAATGTTCAGGTGAAAAAAAAAACAACGTTTACTCACACCTAAGAGAATCCTATATCTTGACAAAACTGCAATTCACCCATGCATTGAGTTGCCACATCTGAGCTGGCGCATCTACTACTAGTCTCACTCACAGAAAGAGTCCAAAAAAGAGTCCCAAATATAATGCGTAATTCATTGTAATTCAAGCTCCCACCTCTGTCGTATCGTCGCTATAGCGCATTACTGTGCCTATTTTACGAGTATTTTAATGAAATGTGCTCTAATTCACTCATACAACTTGCACAACCTCGATATAGATACGCCTGACGAATCCGATAAGCAGTAAATGTACAGCCCTATTCTGTTGCTGCTGGAAATCCTTTTACTTTACTAGTTTCCTTCCCTGGACTACTAAACTTTTTCATTCCCTCCGTGTTTTTCGCTCCCCTGACTGTAGTAACGTGCAAAAGTAATATAGACAAACAGTTCGCTACTCTACCCCCCACAGTACTGCATTAGACATAATACTAAATAGTAGCCTCTTACGTCCCAAATTACAATATGTCGTGTTTGTGATGAAAAAAAAACTTAAAAAGATAGAGAAAAATATAGATTATTTGAGAAAGCTGTTATTATAATAACACAGGTCAACAAATTTTTTTTTTCTTTGGCAGACCATCTAGGAGTGTTTTCTGGGGTTTTGAAGGTCGCTGATTACGAATATAACATTGGTTTTGCCAGATTGGCTCTAGTTTAGAAGATACCGATAGCCCAAAATAAGCCTAAACTGCTAAAATTCTCCCTGAAATACTTCAATATAGAAGCAGTAAATAATAATTTTCTGATATTATTGAATCATTATAATGATTATGTATATATTGAAGTATTTCAGGGAGAATTTTTATATAATTATTTATATAGGGAGAATTTTTATATAATTATATACTGAAATTACTTAATAACATGTTCCATAAATATAGTTGCAGTATAAATTAAACAGTAATTAAGAATTTTCTTTTTAATTCCACAGTTGAAAATGAGATCCAGAGAGAAAATGAGTTCTTCTAGAAGATGTTGCAGATATGAACCGGATGTCTTTTGTTACATCTGTGGACAGTATATGATGGCACAACAAAATAGGAATATTACAGACTTTGTCAAGAGGGCGTACAAAGCATACTTCGATATGATACTTGGTGACCAAGACAAGTCTTGGGCCCCACATATGGTGTGCAAAACCTGTGTAGAAAGTCTCCGCGTTTGGACCAACGGTAAGCTGAAGATGAAGTTTGATGTACAAATGGTGTTGAGAGAGCCCAACAATCATTTTGATGACTGCTACTTCTGTCTCAATGACATGACGGGGTTTAACAAGCACAAGAAAGCAAATTGGCAGTATCCGAGCCTGGATTCTGCTATCCGTCCTGTTGCGCACTCTGAGGATCTACCTGTGCCTGTTTTCACCAGTTTGCCTGAAATCGATGAAACCGAAGAGATTCCAGCTGATCTTTCAATATCAAGTGATGATAGCTGTAGTGACTATGAAGAACCCTCAAATGGCCCTCAGCTTTTCAATCAATCTGAACTTAATGACCTAGTGCGAGACCTTTGTTTGTCGAAGGAGCAGTCTGAAGTTCTTGCATCACGACTCCAAGAGAAAAACATTCTTGATTCTGACACAAAAGTAACATACTATAGGACAAGGGAAGGCAGCTTGCTTCGTTTCTTTTCTAAAGAAGACGACCTGGTCTTTTGTAATGACGTTTCTGCACTTCTTAACTGCATGGGGATCTCTTCATAGATAGCTCGATTGGCGTCTCTTCATAGATAGCTCGAAAGCAAGTCTAAAAATTGTACTTTTGCACAATGGCAATAAGTTTGCTCCTGTACCAATTGGCCATTCTACCAAGATGAAAGAAGAGTATGATGCTATCAAATTTGTTCTTGAAAAGCTGAATTACAACACTCATAAATGGCTGATTTGTGTGGACTTGAAAATGGTGAATTTTCTGCTTGGTCAGCAAAGTGGGTACACAAAGTATCCCTGCTTTCTTTGTTTGTGGGATAGCAGAGCAAGAATCCAGCACTGGAGAAGAGAGAACTGGCCAGAACGAGAAAGTCTCGAAGTCGGCACAGCCAACGTCATCAATGAGCCTTTGGTACCCAGGGATAGAATCATCTTCCCTCTATTGAACATAAAACTAGGGCTCATGAAGCAGTTTGTTAAGGCGTTGAACAAGGATGGGGATTGCTTCAAGTACATATGCAGGTAATTTCCAGGTCTTTCCATCGAAAAAGCTAAAGGTTGCATCTTCGATGGACCTCAGATTTGAACGCTCATGAGGAATTCTGACTTCACTAATCATATGAACACGGTTGAGTTAAATGCTTGGGTGTCCTTCACAGATGTAGTGACAAACTTTTTGGGAAATCACAAAGCTGACAATTACAAGCAATTGGTCCGTAAGATGCTTACTGCATACGGAAAACTAGGGGCAAATATGATCATTAAAGTTCATTTCTTGTTTAGCCACCTCGACAGATTTCTTGGTAATCTTGGTGATTACAGTGAGGAGCAGGGAGAGAGATTCCATCAAGACATCAAAACAATGGAAGAGAGGTATCAAGGCAAATGGGATGAGCACATGATGGCAGACTACTGCTGGAACCTTTTGAGAGACTGCCCAAAAGTTGCTCACAAGCGAAAATCGTATAAACGTCAATTTTAGTTTTGTGAATAAAATATTGTTTTGTGTGTTCATTGTAACTAAGAATCTAGTGTATAATGCATTGCATTAATTTATGATATATAACTGATTATGTAAATGTTTTTTTTCACTTGGAGAATTAAAATTCAGCAAATTTTTAGCAAATTTTTTGTATATCCTCGAAATCTATGAAAAGTGTTCAGTTATAGGATAAATGAAATGATGTTATATTTAACTTAACTTGTTAGATTGAGATTTTACACTGTCTTTGTGGTTTAAGATTATCATAAAAATCAATATCTGACATTTATGCACTATTTAGCCGTTTTTTGTACGTTTAGCTATGGTCGCGAATGGGTGATTTCAGACAAACGACCCCCCTGTGATATCTAAAAAATTAGAGCAAATTTGAAAAAAACTAATGTCAGATTCGGATTCAGCGCCCTTGAAAACCCCAGAAACCAGTCTTACTTTGCCTGCCAAAAATATTGTGCTGACCAGTGTAATATACATGTCTCACTCTTGAATAAATGATCGTTCAAAAATTACTCTTTGGTACTTATCCAGAGAGTAAGCAGGTTTTTTTACGATGTTCTGGCAGATTAGATAATCAACCAGATTATGACAAAATGCTCATCCACTGCAGTAGGTGACAGTTAATAAATTAAGAGAAAATATTTGTTCTAATCGTGCAACCATTTCCATCAGAAAAAGTAAATTATTTAAGTAAAGTAACAAAAAATCTAGCGGATATGCATATTATGCTACAGTCCGCAGAAAAAAAATCTTTAATTTTTACCAGGAATGGAAATTAATCGGAAGCAGTATGTGATGCTGAACATGTGGAGGAAAATGTATTGTGTAAAAAAAGGTTTCATAATTATCGCTTTCAGGTGCACGACATTGACACTGTTCGGAATCTAGAGTGAGAGATTGTCATCGGTTTGGAACACACTGCGACCGATGAGAAATTTTTCATCGAGACATTTACAAGGAGTACTTATTAGGAATCCCGAGCAGATAACAAAAAATCACCACCTAAAAATAGCCTCCAACTTAACCTTAACAGAAAAAAATGAAGTAGACAAAAGTGGCATTTGGTCATGAAAATGTTTTCCGCATCCTCTTCCGAAAATTTTCTTTAAAACATGAAAACAAAATATGTGCATTTGTTGCTACATATTTTTTTAACAAACAAAATTAAGATTTATTCATGAAACTATCCGTGTTGATTTAATTTTTCATTGAAATTACTGTTCAATACATTTTCTTATTATAATGTGTTTTCTATCTTTTTAAAAATTGATTAGGGTTCGCCATATTTTAGCGGTTTACATAAGCTATTGGAATATGCCGACGCAAAATCCATAAAGAAAGGGGACTTTTTCTGTATAAGTAACTTATTTTACATGCTCTTTATATTAATGTAAACAAATCCGCATTTGCACGCGTGTAGAAACCAGGTTTACAGATTTTGTTTACGTTGATTTAGGATTCATGTTCTGCTTTATTTGTCTCCCCATGATGGCTGAATTAAACACAAGTTCGGTTTTAATGAGATCAAAATCATGTTCCACAAAAAAAGAGGCATTATGGATTGGAACAAAATGCTTCAATCTTGAAAGATTTCGTTTTTATTGAGCGAGAACAGGAAATATGCACTATTGTATTATAACAGATAATATAATTTGCCCCTAGTTTTATTTTTAATCAAAATCCTAAAAAAACACATATTTAATTAGAAAATAAACGGAAGAAAAATAAAACGTATTTGATATTGGCACTATCAGAGATCGTCGAAAATATATTATTTTTTAGAAATGTCTTTTAAACCATTACATTATGTGAATTACCTGTCACCAAGCATTAAAATAATCTCGACATAATACTTCGGGGATATCTTGGTTTTATTCCTGAGCTAAAAAACTTTAAAAAGAGATTATTTGTAATCTACTTAAGCTTAGGGAAAGGAAAAAAAAAATCACACGGAGAAATGTCATGTGAATATGGTGATCGTTCCAGTATATTCGTTTTACTATGTATTAGTATTTCGATTCTCGGTTTTCAAAGATAAACAATATAAAAAGGGAAGGTTTAATACTAAACGAAATGCAATGGATTCAGAAAGTAAAATGTCTAGTTATATATCCCGAAAATGTAATGTTAAATCTCCATCTGATGATAGCGCTTATACATTGCCCTTATTCTATGTTACATTATAACCCAGTATCCATTTTACCCACAGAAGATGACGTCCCAAAATTTCCTGCAATAATAAGTTATGTTGTTCTTTATGAAAATCACATGCAATTAAAATGGTACTTTTATTCTTGTACACTCGTACATATTCTCCAAGCTCAAAGAAAATCATGTAGGGGACCTGATCTTAACGCATAGACGCCTTCAGGAATCATGTAACAACGGTATTAAACGGTATCGCATGCAAACAATTAGCCAGTGCATAGAAGCAAAGAAAAGAATGGTAAAAATTGGATTAGACTTCGAGGCATTTCCTTATAATATTACGAAGGTCTTTTCAAATAGATGTCGAGCTACAAAGACGGTAGTAGTTTTATTAACACGATCGATTGTTTATGTAATTCAACAACAATCAACGATGGTTGCGCATGAGTGTCCGGGGCGCGCTTTGCCATACGAGAATCATTTTAATAACAAAGCAATTTTTTTACAGAAAATGTTGAATAGCAACGAAGGCAGGAGTGG
This sequence comes from Euprymna scolopes, assembly GCF_053919585.1. NCBI lineage: Eukaryota > Metazoa > Mollusca > Cephalopoda > Sepiida > Sepiolidae > Euprymna > Euprymna scolopes. The sequence goes on along the minus strand of NC_136486.1, from coordinate 130,884,180 downwards.
TACTATATAAACGAGGGACTTTTTATTTTCCAGAATTTTTCTGCATAATCACCATTATTCTTAAGGCACTTTTGCCAGGAATTCAATAACGCATCTCTGTTTCTATCGCACGCCTATAAAAGGGGGGGCTTTCTTATAGTCTAACACCGTCAATATCTGCAACACAGAGACAAAATTTTCAGGTAATGAATGCTTTAGTTTGAATCATTATAGCAATGCAATTTGTAATTTGATTCATTCGGAAGGAAGAAGAATTATGGGAGAAATTACTTTTGGATACACATTTTTAATAAACTGATTGTAAAGGATTTTCGCTATGTTATTTTCATACACAACTTGTATATTGTACAACTTTTATTGTTAAAGAAATGAATTAAGCCATATAATCCATCTTTTATGTTTCTCATTAGAATTATGCGTGATGAAAGGTTAAGGCAAATTATTCTCACGATTCAATTTGCAAATAAACGCCATGCTCGGCTTTCAGCTTTTTGATATACCCCGTGAAAATAGTATATTTGTTTGAAGGAGCTAAGTGGTCTTGGCTAATCTAATCACGTAATACAATTGAGAAAGTCGCCTTAATAAACAGGTGTTCATGACTGAACCTTGTAATATCCTTAACCTTATCTTTGCTGACGTATCATTCGAAGTCTCTCCAAAGTTGTACTGACAGTCCGTATTTGTGGCTTAACCAGCTAATCATATTCTCCAGAAGAGCGATCCGAATTTACATATTTCCTTGCATCATATGTGAGTTTGTATCGCAATTTCATACTTGAAATTAAATTACAATACGTTAATCTTAAATATAATAATTGGATCTGACATCAGGGATTCACTATCATCACTTAATTATATATATTATCTCGTTCGATATAATCCCGAGGTTTAACTGGTGCTTCTTAGTTTAATCGTGTTTTGTGTATTATACATTTTGAAGTATCATATTCGAACGATTATTAAACAAAAATATTTCATGTTATCACATGTTTTAATAATAATAATAATAATAATAGTAATAATATATATATATATATATTTGTGTCTGCGCAAATAATTAACAAGAACACGGAAAGTAAACGTATAAAATATTATATTAGGCAGAAAAGTTATATACATATTTACATGTCTTCAGATATAATTCAGTTGGAGATAATCTGGCAGGTGGCATGTTGCATGTCTTACTGGAGGCAACATAGGCGTCTTGCCTATTTGGCGGTCGTTGAAGAACTCCCCCGGTATTGGTGATTGATACCTTTATATATCTCACTCACCCACCTATGTTAATTAGTGGGCGTCTCCACACACACACACACACACACACACACACACACACACACACACACACACACACACACACACACATACACACACACACACACACATATATATATATATATATATATATATAATATTTTATTGAAGTGTTCGCTGTATTACTTTTGTTTTTAATGATCTATTTTGGAAATTATATTTTTAAATGAACCGAAAATTATTGTTTAAGAAATACTCGTACGAAATAATGTTTGATTTTCTGATCGCAAAGTAAGAAAACTGGATGATGCATGTAAAAGAGAGAGTTGAAGAGGTAGAAGAAGAAAGAGAAAACGAAGAAAAACAAAAGAATTTAATTATATTGAAGAAGTTAAAATTTAAAAATTAAAGAAGGGGAATAAAAAGTAAACAAATGAATTGATAGAAATAATATATGATGAAAGTAATTAGGAAGAGATCTGGATTAATGAGTATAGAAATGAGTAAAATAAACGAACAGGATTAAAAAACAGTAAGTAGAAATAAAAGAAAAAAAATCTGAAGCCCATTAATATTTCGAAAAAGAATAAAATATATTGGCAAATATTTGGTTGTAAAAAAGAAAAGTTAAGGACGAGTAAGTAAATGAGGAAAAAGAACAAACAAGAAAATGACAGAACAAAAAAATAACAGAACAAAAAAATAACAAAACAAAAAATAACAAAAGAAAAAATAACATAAAAAAAACAAAGACCAAACATAGAAAATGGAAGCATAAAAGTAAACACATTGAAAATTAGCAACTGAGTAAAAGAATACTCTAAAAATGTTCACTCAATTTCTTCTTATCACATTATTACAGCAATTAGTACATCGATTATGATCATTCACATCCATTATTATTTTCCTACGCCAAGAAAAGACTCATAATTATGGCAATCATAATCATAATAGAGGATCACAACCAACATATTAAGGATATTAATAGTTCGTTTTAAGATAATTTTGAAGTGAAAAATGCCACACAGACGATTACACGATGCATAATAACCATAAACCATGACATTTCCTAATATCTAAATGCTACTGTGGACTCTTCAAGATTAATTTATTTTAGTTGATTTTCATTGCTTCGTTTTTTTGTTTTATTTTGTAGCAGGAGAAAATAATTCAGTTTGCTCCATTGTGTTTTTCTTCATTCAATATTGTTTTGTAGAGCGACTCGAAAGTTTTGTTGTTTCTATTTAAAATGAACAAGGATAAAGAACTAAGTGATGCAACGATATATATGGATACAGTTTAAGAAAAGTGAACAATATAAGAACACTATACCTGTTGCTAGAAGATCAGGATGTATCAAGATACTGGCTTCTAGAGTTAAAATACACTAGACATTGATGCTGTTGTTTTATTTCATTTCCTTTGCAAAAAACAATAAATTTATGCAAACTCACAAACAGAAATCACTTTTATTAACAAAACAACCAAGCCAAGCAAAACACCAAATAAATTATTCGAAGATATAAAGAACTTGAAGAGTAACTCATTTACAAAAAATGACGAGATCCGAAAAAAAAAAAATGAAAACGGTTGATATTCCGCCAAACAAAATTACCAAACTGAACGCAATAAATAAATATTTGAACTCGTTTGAAAATGAAACCTTCTATCAAAATCGTCGAATTCGGAATCAAGTAAGCTGAAAAGAGTTGATACGCTGTAAAACAAAACAACAAAACCTAACCTACGAACACTAAAAATAAAATAAATATTGTGTACATTGTGATTCTGGAGTTTTGTTCTTATGTATTTATCTCTATAAGAGAGCAGAACTAGAAAAGTTGATACATAAAACATAATTAATTCTGTTTATTTCCTCTATTTACTTTCATTGACACTGACATAAATTAATAAGTCTATGAAAATCTAATAAAGTCTATGAAAATCGTATTTTTCCGGGTTCCGACCATTTGTTATTCGTCCGATGTTATTATTTTTAGTAAAAAGTAATATAACGTTGCATTTAGTCTTTTTTTGGTCCTAGATTAATGAAGGTTATGTCCTTTTAGACTTAGATACTTTTGATTTCTGTTTCAATTTAGAGTTCTTGTTTTTGAAGCCACCGAATATTTCCCAATATTAAATCATTTTGAATCGACAACAAAATAGAAAGAATTCTCCTGAATGTACAGCATCCGGTTAATAGAATCTCACGCATTTCTATGAGGCTAAACGGTAAAATTGCAACTAGAGTATTAATTCTAAAACCAGAAGGTATATTTAGTTCTCAGAATTTAGTAATATAATATTTTTAAAAAAGAATAGTTATTGATCGTCAACCACAGAAAAAAAAACTGGGGAGATTATTTCAAACAGGATAGGTACTATGCACTAAGGCATGTACACATAGACACATCATAGCAGTTGGATTTATTACATAAGTAACGAGTATCAAGATGTTTGTTTACATTACATTTAAATTGTTTCATGTTGAGAAAAGAGGGAGTAGAGAGCAAATCTTAAAACAAATCAGCCTAAGAAAAATAGAAGTATTTTCGATATTTAGGTATATCTACAGAAGAAAAGGATTTGTTACTTATAGAAGTGATGGCATTTTTAAGATGGATGAAATTACAACTGCAGTAAAGTTGTTGGAGCACATTCCGAAGACATTATTGTAAAACAAATAGAAGAATGCACCATTACGGAGATGGACGGAGGGCTGAAGGTTTTTGGTAAAAACCACAAAAACATATCCTATTTTAAGTAAGTATATATTCTTTTGATAAATGGTAATCCAAAGAGGTGCGAGTAGCTCAATTGTTAAGCTGGTTCTAATGATCTCATATAATGATATTTAGTGTTAACATGAAACATAAAGGCAAGGGAGACTATAAATAAGAATGTTAGCGTTTCTGTGGAACGCTTGACTCGAGAAAAAGAGTAATATTTTATTATCTCCCTTAGAAACTTGACAGCACCTTATATATTCTTATGAATATAATTGTTATATTTGTGTTGTGGGGTAAGCTGATATGCAATATACAGTTACATATAACACGTCGTTGTTCGTGATTATTGGCAGAATCATAACGGCTACTCCAGCTAAATTTTTTTGTTAATGTACTTTTTGTTCATTTTACTACTGTGTTTGTCTAGATTATAACGAGTCTGCGATATGTTTTTTTTTAAATATTGATCTCTAATGCGTTATTTTTATTTCAATTAGTTTTGTATGTCATTTATGTTATTATTTTTGTTAAAACGAACATATATTTGTCGGACATGTACACAAGTCTAAATATCTTAGAAAATACCAGTTAGATGTTAGCAGATATAATTCTGATAATCGACTCAAATATTTTTATAATTAAAGTCTTATTAAACTCAGACAGTGATTAAAATCTCCAGTATAATGATGTAATTTCTACCTGTGGACATCTATGCTTTATATAAAAAATAACATGATTATATTACTAGATTCATTATTATAGGGATTTTCGTTCCTGGGCTTGATAATCAAACATACAATTAGCGGACATACAATAAGTCCTATGGATAAAAATTCCGGTAAGTTGATGTTTTACTCATTTAAAGAGCGTAACTTTCTTTAACTTGAAAGTAATATGTTTCTATAATAAGTACTAATAACATAAATTATATCCTCTTCTTGCATATGAGGATATCAGCATCAACGATTGTCAGCATAAGTACTTTGAACACCTATTGTTTTTACATTTAGCTTATAAACAGTAATATTTTATGTAGTGTTTTCCAAGAATTTTCTAGTGCATACAAAAACAAATTATATGTATTGTGTTCTTCCTTGCTTCAGTATAGTTAAATAGAGCAGTTGTAATTATAATATTTCGGAAAATACACTTTCGTCAGATTTGTGTTCGACCTTAAAACGTTGATATTAGTATTTAATCGAAAAACTGGTAACTTCCATTTTCTTTAAATCAAAATAAAACTAATAAAGCTTTATTCAAACTAAAAATTTAAAAAATCCCCCACAAGTATGACAGCTCTGACATAGTACGTTTCACCTCGCCAAATAAAGTGTCACTGTGATAATATTTAACAAAATCGGCAAAATAAACAAAACAACCCATACTTTCTTATAAATGAAATAAAGGAAAACAGCTATGTACAATCCTGAATAAAATTGGATCCGTTGTGATTTGTATTTTAGATCAAATATTTTACAGTATTTAATTTTTGATCAACATTTGTTCAATTTTAAAACAATATAGATATACGCTTAAAAATGTATTATAACACGCATTTTTCATCTATTTAAATCAGGGTTTTCATTTTACCAACATTTTCAGTAATTTTACTCTTTAAATTTATCTTCTCAAATAACGAAACATTTTGGCGAATAATATTTTGAGCAGTCATTTCTCATGGTAATTAGCTACTTTCCAAACCTACGACTTGTTACAATTCTAAAATTAACCTTCTTAAATAGGCATGCACACATTGCTCTTAAGTAGCCATCCTGAGTTATTACACTCTCCTACCGTTTAAGGAATCAATTGATTACATGTTGTGTGACAGTATTTCGTTTGTGATGCTGTGCTGACCGATTTATATGTTTCTTCTAGCCACCTCAGAAGTACAATCTCCATCTTTATAACTAGTACTAAGTCTAACGTTGAGTTTTGGTAATAAACTCACGCAGTCATATAACCATTTCAGCTATCAATAGTATCATTTACTGTTCTTAGGATAAGTGAATATTCTAGCAGACAGCCCTGGCAGTCTGGCCGAATAGTCTCGGTAGTAACAATATCTGATATACGAATATTTTCTACTACAGAATGGAACGATGAAATTATCGCCCTAGCTTTGACGACATGATTCCATTTTCGTTTAAGGAAAACCGGTTTTCTATTTTTGTTGACAAAATGCATCGGTGGATAGCACGAATAACAGGGATGTATCCAGAGTGATGAAAATAAAGTTGCCGGCCACGATTAAAGTCTTTGGTGTGGTTTCATATGATGGACACATCAGGTCACCTCACATCTTCAATATCGGCTTGAAAGTCGACATGATGTATAACTGGATGTGCTGAAGAGTGTGGTGACCCCCTAGTGCAATCAGGTGGGCGCTGGCCAAACCTGGGTGTGGCAGCAGGATTTGGCGCCGGTCCACAATTCCAAAAAGACACGTGCTTAGCTTCAGAAGGAGTGCTACGAGTTTGTACACTGGTCCACTCCTCCCTCGACTTGGACTCGCTGAACTACTTTGTTTGGTCATCCGTCGAGAACATCACGAACATGACCTTCTACAACACCAAAGCTAGCCTGATCACAGCCATCGGCCGAATTCGCTGAGCTCTCGCCGGCGCTTGTGGAAAAGACATGCTCCCAATTCCGAACTAGTATCGAGGCAGTGATTGAGGCTGAAGGTGACTGCATTGAACATAAGCCAGCTCTACTACAGATTAAAGTTACATGAATTGATATTTTAAATAAAATGTTTTAAATACAGTTGTAGTGTTTTTTTCTTTAGGGCGACAATTTCATCGTCCCATGCCATATGTTAATATATTTATTTACTCAATAATTATACCCCTATACCACTATTTTTAACCCTTAACAGGACTATAAAATCTTAAAAGAAATTAATTTGCACGTATGCTTCATATTTCTTGCGATGCATGCTTGGTTTGCGATCACGGTGTTGTAGTTCAAATGCTATCGGATGAAAAGTTACATGTTTGGTTATTAGATGGAATGACTTTATCATTACAGTCACCTGCCATGTTTTTATAAAATATAGAGTTTAATAGACGGAATTATGCACTCACGCTTTTCGAAACGTTTCAATATAATAGCAACATGTGTTCCTTATATCATATCTGATGAATAGGATGTTTCGGCGTGTGATCTGTTTGATAATTTACTGTTTATTTTTTTGTTTAAGTTTTGATATATAACATTTTATTTATAATATAAGTATATGAAAACGCTATAAGAAGTTTATTCCTCAGTACAATTATATTTAAACTTTGCAGAATATGATAATCTATACACTATGTTCAATCTCGGATTTTTTTTTTACCACTATGAAGGTATTTGATTTTAATTGGAATAATCTTTTGTAATACAATATTGTTCCAGATCAAGCACGTTGCAATCAGATAATGTTTAATATACCACACAATTCATAAAACTTAACTTCATATAAGTATAGATTAATACTCGAGAACTTTATTTTGATTATATTATTGTATAAAATTTTGAAGCCCTGAGAATAACACACTCAAGAGCTGATGATATATGTATCGTTGTAACTCAACAGTTTCAAGATTAAATTCTTTTTTCTGTTGTTGCTGATTTCATTATTTCTCACATGTCATCGTAGAAATAAGTGAATTCGTTGGTGTAAATGTAAGACAATTAACGATTGCAAGTCCCTTTATCCAAACTGTCAACACAAGATTATCTGCCATTGAGTCATTTTTTTCCCAGATTAATTTTTTTCTAGATTTTCAGAAAGGATGCAAATAAAACGATGATGTTGATTGCACTGTTAAACTCTTAATGTACAAGCTGTATTTTACACATAATAATGATCATTATCTGCCATGACACACAATATTCTAGCAAAATACAATATCTTTTAGTAAGGAATTGGTTTCTTTCTTTCTTTCTAATATCTTTTAGTAAGGAATTGGTTTCTTTGGGGTTATGTTATAGAGAAAGACAAGAATGATTTTTACTAAGATATACTTTGTATTAACCCACACTAATCTGTAGACATGTCTGGTGTACTGTTTTCATAATTCGGTCTGGTAAATCTCTGTCATATTTGAGGGAGTTTTATATTCATGTAGAATTTATTCAGAAACTGAATATTTGTGGAACTATCTTCCTGCTAACGATTTTATGCCTATCTATAACCTTGGTGCATTATAGTCTAAAACAAATAGGCATCCGTTCTTGTTAGATACTTTCATTAAGTGGCTTCCCAGCTTGTCTGAATCGATTTCCACAGAAAAAAAAAACAAAAAAAAACAGACAAAACTTACTTCTAGTAAAGCATTATTTTACTAGACACATTCTGTTCCAAAGACATAATAATAAAAATAACCGTTATTATAGCATTGTGTCTCGATGTATTTGTTGACGCAAAGAACACGTGAGTATTTGCTATGTGGACAGTAATGCATAATTAACCTTGGCACTGACTTTTGGACATATTACATGCGTGCACTGTTTTTGAGAAAGAAAAGAAAGTAGTGAATATTAAGTTTTAATGCATTTGTTCAAAATGACAAAAATAAATGTTATTTCCTTTTATATGAATTGTTTTAGAGATATTCAATAATGAATTTCAATGAATTATAATGTCTACCTTGATAAACGAAGTCTTGGAAAAATCTAAAAATATTCGTATGTTCTTGGTAAACATATTTTCTTGAAAATAGTAAATAGCTTGAAATAATGCTGTTATATAATATAAAATTCACCAGTAAATAAAGATTATGTTAACTAGTATGGAACCTGTGAAAGCTTCCTTAAGTACATGCGACGACAACCTAACTACAGACAGTATTATACAACTAGCGTGATTCATGCGAGCTTTAAAGACCAGGTCGCTAGACTAAACGCGCTAGAAATGCAGGAGTCGAAATATTTAGAAATTACATCACGTTTTCGTGGCGTTGGGCAGAGTTTTGAGACAGTTCGATCGGGAAAACCAGACCAGACGTGCCCGACAATATAGAAATCTATATTATTTCTTCGAGACACTATCACTTCGTCGATTATTTTTCAAGCTAAGTACCAAATAAGTAAGAAGGAATCAATTGTAGTCTTTTCTTAAGATGGAATAAATTTTACTCTCTCTTCTCGTGAACGAATGTTCTCTCCTTAATGAAACCTTTAAAACCGCAAAAAGTCTTTATTGTTCCATGTATGAGTTTTATTCGCGTAAGTAAAAACGCTGATCAACATCGGTAGACGATGCAACAATACAGGTAATAGCACATATGGGAAACTATTATTAAATGACGACGACTAGATCGCGCATGTATGAAAATAAGACTTTTATGAACTGACTTGTTTTCTCATCGCTACTAGCGAAAACTCACGTGAGCACGGGTATGTATTTAAGTCTGAACTGTTGTTTGTTTCATGTTTATTTATAAAAATGTTATAATTTCTTTTTTTGAATTGATGTACATAGAAAAAGACAATAATCTTTAATATGACTTTATTTGGATTAACAAACACTTCTAGATAAAGATAAAATAACCGTTAAAAGATATTTGTTTTATAGAGCGACAAATATAATATTTAATAAGGCCTTATTTGTTCTCATACGTACTGTTCTCGAAGAACATAAGAATAGTGTTAGCTGATAAATTATTTGGACTGACCCATCCTGTTAATGAAAATGAAAACAACGAAACGCTTAAAAAAGGTATTACTTGTTTACAGACACGTTATTATAGATACAGACAGTAATGCCTTTTTACAATAGCCTCGTTTTCTTTGGTGCATGCTGCGTTAGCACAAATGATATACTTCAGTAATGTAGAATTAACATAGGTATACACTGTTCTACATTAATACCTCTTGATACAGTCTTAATATTTACCATATCGAATACACTATTCTAACGTTCGGAAAATTTTAGTAAGGCTTTGTTTGTCGTGACTTTGAAAGATCGTGTATAATAAGGTGTTATTTGCCTTGACGCATAATGTTATGGAAAAAGTCAATAATACAGGTTGATAACGCAATATTTACAGGGACTTACACTTTTCTAGAAAAAACTACGTGTTATTTGGAGATGCATCACCTTCATGGACCTTATTCTTGTAAAAGACTAGCATAACTAATAAGTCATTAGTTGAGCTGGCGCGTGCCCTTATTAATTCAAGTATCATCTTTAGTTTAACATTATTTATCTTGACGCATATTATGTTTTTGCGATAATCAAGAGAATTCTTTGCCAATACATTGCTTATTTGGTTGTCTTTTTTACGAGATATCAACCCTTTTTCCGATTAGTTAGTGCTGTATTCAGCCATTTTTGTAAATGTTTTATGTTTCAAATTCTTTATGTCTTCAAATATTTATCAATGGTGTTTGTTTGTTTTTTGTGTGTTTTTTTTATTTCATACCAATCCATTTTGAGTGATCTATTTCCGGATTCTGTCTTTTTAATAAAGATCATTTAATCCACTGTTCTTTATATCTTCTAATATTTATTTATAGTATTTGGTTTGGTTATTTGGTTACGGGGTATCATAGGTATTATAGGGTAGTAGTCCTTTATGAGTGAAAGTCATTTTGTTAAAATACTTTATGTTTTAAATTCTTGATATTTTTTATACTGTCTGCTTATTTTGTTTTGCAACGTATACACAATTTACGAGTTATATTATGCCGAATACGGCCATTTTCGTAAAGAGGTTTTTTTTTTTATTACGTATCAAGTTATTTATATATTAAAATATTTATTCATAGTGTTTGAAATGCTGGTTTCATCTTAGAGCATACCCACTCTTTTCGGTTTAATTAATGTCACATCAAGTCATTTTGGTATGAGAAATATTCTTCGGGTTTTTTATATGCTCAAATGTATATTGATAGTATTTGGATTGATTTTTTTTTGTAAATGGATTTTGTTGCTTTTATTTCTGGCTTTGTAGAATATGGTTTACTACGGCATAATTAAATATCAAAAACACAAAAGTAGATGATTCGCATAAACTCCGTATAAAAATTACATGCATATCATTACTTGGTTGACAGTTGCGTCTTTAAAGTTCAAATTCCTGTTATTATGTTTAGGTTAAACTCAATATCATTGACTTGAATATATATATCATACTTTAGTGTAATTGAGCCAAGTCCGGGGTAATTGCGCCAACTAGTTAAAGTGCTTCTTTGACAACCACGCATATAAAGAGCACTTATTTTTTAGTTCGAGCAATTATCCCCCGCATTTGGCGCAATTACCCCAAAGTAAAGTAGTGATTGAGAAAACTATTTATTTTGCTTGTAAAAATGTTTGCTAAGTTAACAAAACAGACAAATTTCGCTGTCAGTAGTTTATTTGCAACTATTTTTTACACAGGCATCAACACATTATCAAGGCACAGAGGCCACTCAAGGATAAGGGTTAAAGAGTGTACAGTAGAAATTGGACATGATAGTAATCATTAGTAATGAAAATTCGGTAAATTTGATAACTTATATGGAACGGCTCATCAATAACTTATTTACATAAGACTTGAACACAACCATATTGTAGTCAGCCGGAAAGCAGGAAAACGGAAGACAATTCCACAGGTGTGCAGTTCTAAGAAAGAAGCTTTTTTCATGGAATCTACGTTTAGGTTTAGGCACATATAAAGAGTGGGGGAATTATTGATAATGTTTTCAGATAGACGAGTGTTTCTTGCGAAAGTTTGGCGAGGGGGGACCATAGACTGAATCTCAGTCGAACACGTTCCATGAAAATAACGATACATCAGAGACAAACTCGCAACATCTCTTCTGTGAGATAGAGCTTGCAGGGAAGAGAAAAGGACATCTCCTACGAGGCTACAAAGTCTATTTTGAACTCTATCAAGGCAAGACAAGTCCTTTCTAGCAGCTCCTGCACAGATATGGCAATAGTATTCCATCCTTGGACGTACCTGGCTCTTATATAGATAGAGAATTGCATCAGCAGTAAGATATCTACCGGATCGATAGAATGATCCCACACTTTCTCCTGTGGCCTTGGCAACAGATTTGATGTACGTATTCCATTTAAGATCAGGAGTAAAGGTCAAGACCAGAAGCCTGTCAAAACTTGAGGCCTCCTGAAGACGAGAGCCATTCATTTTAATTGATGCCAGATGTGGATCAGAATGTTGATGATGTAAAGAGAGAAGCTTGGTTTTAGATGCATTAAAAGTAACCAGCCACTCCTTTCCCCATTGTACTACGTGCTCAAGATCAGAGGAGAGAGAATCAGAGAGAACTTGGTCGTTTACTGTCTTAGATGTGCTACCATAAATGGTAGTGTCGTCAGCATAAATGTCTACAAATGATGTAAGGATGTGATTTGGAAAATCATTAATGTAGATCAGGAAAAGAGTTGGGCCCAGGATGGACCCCTTAGGGACACCAGCATTAATACTGTGAGCTTCTGATTTTTGCCCCTCAACTACTACTCTTATGAACCTATCAGAGAGAAATGATTTCATAATTGAGAAGACATTTCCAGCTATACCGTAGCTAGAGATCTTGTGAAGTAAACCTTTATGCCATACCCTATCAAAGGCCTTAGATATGTCAAGAGCAATTGCCCTAGAAAGGTTGCCTCCATCGAGAGATTTGCTAATCCTATGAGATATTACTGTAAGCACATCTGCTGTAGATCTAGCAGAACGGAAACCATATTGAGTGTCACTAAGATGGTTATTTTTGTTGAGATGGTTGATTACTTCTGTTTTTACTCAGATTCCAGCAACTTACTCATGACGCACAGGAGACTTATTGGCCTGTACTGAGAAGGGGGTGGAGCGATCACCTGAATTCTTAAATACAGGGCATACTGATGAAATTTTCCAGGGTGATGGGAAACTATTCTCCTTAAGACAACGTTTAAACAGTTTTGTAAGTATGGGCACTAGTTCAGGTTGAAGTTTTTTGAGTACTATAATTGGAATACCGTCAGGGCCAGTTGCTTTACTGCAATCAAGGGTTTAGATTAGCTTGGCAATATCACGTACAGATATACGTATATCACATAGCATGTTTTCTGATACAGGAGGAAATATTGGGGGTTGGCGGCCTTGGTCGCAAAGGGTAGAATTAGATGCAAAGTTCTTGGCAAAGAGTTTGGCAAAGAGTTTGGCTTTGTCTGATGCTGACGAGATTACCTCAGGTCCATTGATGATAGCTGGGATAGAGCACACGCTCCTTTTCAGGATTCTGTTTGCTATTTGGCAAAACTGATGGGAACCAAGCCGCTACTCAGCTACTTTGGACTTAACGGATTGAGCATACAACTCTCTTACGTTCTTTATTACTTTCTTGCAATGGTTGCTGGCAGTCCTGAAATCGGTTTTAGTTTCCATACATCTATTACGTTGGAAGCAGTGGAAAAAGTGATTTCTGTGCGCAATGGCAGCAGCACATTCTGGAGAGAACCATGGATGGCTGTTAGGTTTTTGCTGGAACTTTTTCGAGGGTATGAAACGGTCTATGCCTACAATTGACCATTCCGTCAGGTCTGATACCATAGAGGACACATCCTTTTTAAACATGGAACGCAGATGTAGATCTGATATAAATGTACGGAAGCTATCCCAGTCAGCCATAGAGTATTGATATACTGTACGATGGAGAGGTACGTCTGGGGACTTATTACATTTCATTTTTATCTTAATTGATACAACAGAGTGGTTGGAAGATCCAAGAACAGAAACTGAACATAGTTCAGGGGAAGTTGTGAGAAAAAGGTCTAGTAGGCTCGCATACTGGCCGTCATTTTTGGGCACACGGGTGGGTTCGTGAACAATCTGACTGAGGTCATAGGCAATGGAGAAATCATGACAGAACCTTCCCTGATCATAGGTCTTGTTTGAGTGGGTCAACCATTCGACGTTGTGAACATTGAAGTCTCCACATACGTGAATGTTAGCTAAAGGATAAGCAGATAGGACTTGGTCAATTTTCTCAGATATGCTTTTAAAAATAGTAACTCCGCTGTTATGGGGGCGATAGAGAGTAAATATAAATGCAGAAGTGTGAGCTAAAGCAACCCGGAAGTACATATAGGGTAAGTTAAGATCTTCCCTGGAGATGTCCCTACCACATGGAAAGCCATCTTTAATATAGGCACATATTCCATGCCCATGGCGATTCTGAGGGTCAGATTTAGAAGTTAAGTTGGAGTATCCTTTAATTGCGAACTTTTATAGGGAAATAGCCTGTCCAATGCCAGTTTCGCTTAAAAATAAAAGGTCTGGTTTAGTCTCCTGTAATTGGGTTTCAACCTCTGGAAGATTAGAACGTAGACCCCTGATGTTGGAGAAGGAGACATGGTAGTACGTTGGAAGTTGGAGAACCGGGTTTAATCGTGTATTTTTTCTTGAAACTTGTCATGATGAAATTTTGGAATTTGTGGACTAGGTCGTCAAATTTACTTAGAGCAGGACAGAGAGGGGAAACTAAGAGAGAAAAAGAAACGAAGAATTTTTTGTAGCTAATGATAAGGTAAAGCCGTAACTATTACCCACTAATATGGCATCGAGAGGCCCCACCAGAAGCTACTGCATGGTTCAGAATCCATTCATCAAATGGCAATACAGCAGCCACAGTACTTTGCACCTGCTGATAGGACAACCTCATTAGTGGTTAATCCATGTTCGGGTCCCTGACTATCAGGCAGATAACGTCAGCCCAGATAAAACGTTTACCTCCAGCACCCCTACTATTGACATGGTTACAAGGATAGACATAGAAACAGAAAATTTCCGTCATCTCTGCCAACTGTTCGCGCAAAATACTGCCAACCTAGAAAACAGCTTTTTCTTCTCCCTTTGTCAGAAAAATCACTTATTAAAAAATGAGGACTGAGGGACAAATAAGGAGAAGCGAGAGTAACGGGAGCTGCCGATAACGCATCCACAATGCGTTTTCTATTCTCCATTAAAAAAAATTTATTAAGTATTTTACTTAATAAAAGTCCAACGGTCGTTTTTAAGGGAAAGTATGGGTGATAGATTCCCCTCTCACGAACTAAAAATGAATACAATTACCTAATCTATTTTTGCAATCAACTTGGTAGATAAATAAACATTTATGGACGAGAAAAAAGCTAGCATTTAACAAAACAGAAATTCATAAATTAAATACTGAAATAAAATGTAGTTATTAATATTTGAATCTAAAAATAAAAAAGTACGATTAATATAGAAGTCACTTATATCAACAAAAACACTTCCGTCTTCAAAATGCAAACTGTAGAGAATAATTTAAGTTTTAACCGCGTTCAAAAGACTTTTGTTTTTAAATTAACTGTTAAAGGAAAGCGTGATTTTATTCTGGACTTTAGCTACTAACGTTTTAAGAAACTTGCGATATAAAAGAAATGCGGATGAGGGGGGGGTTCTTCCGAAAGTTAGTTGGTGACGTTATAAGTAATTGCGAGATAAGATGGAAGCAGGAATTAAGACTGAAAAGGATAATATAGTGGATTGAGTCTATGCAATATTGAAGATCAACTCGGTATATAAATAAAACTTTATGGACGAGAAAAAAGCTAGCATTTAATAAAACAGAAATACATAAATTAAATACTGAAATACAATGTAGTTATTAATATTCGAATCTAAAAATAAAAAAGTACGATTGATAATTCTATACTTTAAAACTAATGATAAAAACATAATATGAAAAGATATTAGAACAACTTTGTCAATTTCCTACGAGAAAAATACGAAAGAAAACATTTTATTTTCAAAATAAAATACATATTACAATGCTATGAAAATCAAAAAAATTATTGCCCGAATACTCATTTCTTTTCAATAATTTTTAGCAGCTTAAGATTTGGAATTTTAGCGGCCGGTAAGTTGTTTGCAGCAACTTAAACTGCCTCCAAAGGTCACATTTGCTGTTAAAGATCCTATATTATAATAAATATCTCTCTTAAGGATGCTTTACAAGTTCTCAATGAGATTTCTGTGAGATAATCTTCCAAAAATACCTTTGCTTTCAACCAGCATTTAGTAAACTTTGATGCACGACTTGGTTCGTCACTTGGATGCACGATATGCGTATATATATATATATATATATATGTATATGTATATATGTATATATATATGCATATATATATATATGCAAATATTTTTAATCATATAAACAAGTATTACATACTGTCTACACTAAACATGCTAATGTTTCGGATGAAATTGATACATTAGAAAACCAGGCTAGAGAAAAAAAGTTTATATTTACTATTCAGAGCATCTTGTCCTTAAATTAAGAAGTGAAATATATTTTTTATTTATAAAAAAATAAAATCTTAAAACGCTAACTTGAGGTGGGGGGATGATACCAAGCGACATTTGAGACTTAAAAATAGATGGCAGTGTAGGGAAAGAGTATGCCAAAACTTTATAAAAAGAAGAAAATGGAGATAGAAGAAATAAGAAGAAAAGGAAATAAAGGGAAAAGAGAAGAAACGAAAGTCGTAATGGATACGCAAAGTGATCGGTATAGTACAGTAAGAAAAGGGGAAGTTTTGACCCAAGATGGCATGTTTATAAGAATTTAAATTAAGATGTCAAGAAAAGCAAACGAGTTAAAGGGTGGGGGAATAGTAAATTACAAGTAATAATAATAATAATAATAATAATAATAATAATAATAATAATAATAATAATAATAATAATAAGTAATGGTAAAAATAATAATAGTTATAATAATAATGTTGATAACAATAATAACGTTGATAATAATAATAATAGTAGTAGTAGTAGTAATGGTCCTAATAATAGTAGAATAATGATGATAATAATATTTATGATAGTAATATGATAAAGAAAATGTTAAAAATGATGATAATTGTAGTAATAATAATACTATTAATAAACATTGCGATAATAATAATAATAATAATAATAATAATAATAATAATAATAATAATAATAATAATAATAATAATAATAATATACAGGTAAACATAAAAATGGAAAATTAACAAGAGTACAAAGAAATTTCAAAGATTACAAACAGGATAGAGTTAAAATTAAGTGGTAATAAATCTAGGAAGGGGGGGTCATATATTTGAGGTTATAAAAGTAAATAACCAACAGATAGCTTAGATAAAATGTGAAATAAGGGAGGCAGAGGGGCAAGAGGTAGTAAAATAGAAGGTAGTAATAGGAAAGTCAGAGGTATATAACAAAACCTACATTATAAACTTGCCACCAGTCTCGACAGCCTTCGAAACATAGTACTTAACAAACTGCATATTTAAATAACTACTATAACCACAGAACTATTTACACCATTGTTCAAAGAAAAAATACTTATAATCTTGAAATATTTCGTTAGTCTACTCAGTATTAAAAACATACTAGAGATCTGTTTTTGTATCCCAGTAAAGACCGACCAGACACTTTGCATTACGTGTAAGTTATGCGAATCCTTAATAAATAAAGATGTTTTCAACTACTTCACCAAAAACAATATGTTTATCGACAACCTATCTGGACATGATCATGCAAGAGCTGTTGTTGATGTGATGTACAAAATCAGTAGACCTATCGTCGTTATAGCAAAAGCTTTCGATAAGTTACTGAACAAATGCTTGCTTCATAAACGCGCTAGCTACGAAATATATGGATTTTCATCAAATGTGTTATTGTCAATCAAATCTATTCTTTCCGTTAGGGTCATAAATGTAATGTTTGATAGGCAGAGGCTCGAAAACTCATCGTATCTATTAATGATCATCAAAAAATATTCTGAGATACAAATATTCTGAGATACAAATCGGTAGCAGCACTTCGAAATTCATGGATCATTTTGATTTGCTCTCGTATGACTTGGAGCACGTGCTTTCAACACGTGAAAATTCGTGTTAGCCTTAACACTTTACAAATCAAGCTTCTCACTTTAAAGCACCAATGTTCAAATATTCATTTTTCATATTGAAAGTGGACTTTTTTTTTGTGAGGCAACTTTTTTCTTTGATAAGCTTCTAGAACTGATTACAACTCCAGACCTGAAATTGAAAACTTACAGCATATATGTTGCTTTAGATAAATATTTGGAATAGGTTTCGTTTACAAAACTGATATTAGGTTTAAGGCTGCTACGATTAAGAAAAAGAATCTTGTCCGCATCGACCTGTGGCGTAACATTTATAAGTTCTAAGAAATAATCAGTTCTAAGTGACTGTTTTTTAAAAGTTGAGATTCAATCGTCAATGGGGTCCATAATAAGAATGCACCAGACTCGTACCGGGTGATGGTTATCATAAATGCATAAATAACATTTCCGGATTCGACACGATATACATTAATAAAGTTGAGGTTGCATCGACCGCGATATTGTGAGAATAACTTCCAAGATGAGAAGATTAATCCATTAATTCATCTGAATAATTAGCATTGACTTTGCATACATGACTTCTTTTTGATTGACTAAATACTCATTGGCAGCTATATATATATATATATATATATATATATATATATATATATATATATATATATATGTGTGTGTGTGTGTGTGTGTGTGTGTGTGTGAGGTCATGTCATATCCTACTGATATCATGTAACGCAGTACTACCTGCCTCATGGTCGCGTCACCGGCGACTAAATTGGTTCCACCAACAGACTTGTTTGGTGAGGAGGGTGGCTAGTCTACATGAAGGATTAAAAAACAAGACCTTCCAAAGTGCGAATGAACCCTTTTTCGGGGTCAGCGGCCGACTAGCACCATGTGTGTTTGTGTGTATGTATATGTGTGTAAGGGTAGAGAAGGCTCCTGTAAGCCGTAGTGAAGGCAACCTTTCTAGGAGAAGCAAATCTCTGATTTAAAAAGCCATAAAGCGGGAGACCAGTACCCGCATTAAGCTGGTCTGCAGTTTAACTCGTTGCTGGCTATCTTGCTCTTGCTGGTTACTGGATCTCAACATTTTGAACCGAGAGAGAGACTTAGCTGTCGTACAAAGGTAAGACTTTGTAACATCATCTGTGTATAGATACTCCATCAGGTAATTGTCTATTAAAATGGTCCTGTGGCGATGAAAGTTATTTTTGGGCTCATGGACTTTTAAGTATCTGAGGGAGTGGCAGTCGTCTGACAAGACGTTGCAATCATCATATATATATATATATATATATATATATATATATATATATATATAAATAAATGATAAATAATATTATTGGAAATAGTATTCCGACGAAATAGAGAAATAAAAAAGAAACAAACCAATTTATGTCTTCATTAACGTTTTATCTTTATTGCGAGACTTCTGGCTGAATGAAATGAAGAAAACAAAACACCAGTACAAACATTTGAAAATTGTTTTTGATGTAATTAAATATATGACCCTGTTCCATTTCAGAAACGGAAAAATCGTTGGAAATTTTAAAAGGGGGTTGGCATAGCGTTGTGAAAAAGAGTAAGATTTTATTATAACGTCATATAGTCATTGATATATTTAAAAATATATGATGAAATTAATGTCTCTCTCGCTTCATATATATATAATATAATATATATAATATATAATATATATAATATAATGTATATATAATATAATATATATATAATATAATATGTAATATTTTTTCTTTTTCCATTTTATTATTTAATTCATCTAAACATTTTTTTCATATATTAGTAAAAATAGTAACCGCCTTAATTTACATTTTATTGGGGAAGTCGTATTATCCACTGAAGAGCCATGTATTTAACAGCTGTCCTGTTTTTAAATCTCCGAAACAGCTTCATGGTAAGTAGCTGATGATCCCCGTTTTCTATTTACAAAATTTTAGTAAAGGTTTTCTCTTTTTATCCTTATGTAGTTAAATTCTGTTTTAAAATTGAAGACTTTTGCGAAGACTGCCAAGCTCTGGCATTATTGGGCACACATTGTGCAGACATGTGCGCCACTAGCAGCACATTCTTGATGTTCTCTTCTATGTATAATCAAATGCCGCTTTAAACCACCTGCTGTTTTGTACGTTCGCCCGCAGTTAATACAGGTTAGCTCTGGCAACACAAGACTGCTTTTTGACTCACTGCGCCAATGAGCAGTCTGATGCCTCATCAGCCCAGATCTGCACAGACATAATCTTCCGCACATCTCACATTCTAGTCCAATTTGGCGCCTCGCTCATCCACGGCTCCTTTAACCCCCCCCCCTTTACGGATATCGCGCTTCAGCCGCTCATACTGGGCTCGATCCGCCTCAAACTTGTCCACACCAGCCTGCAAAGTCCTTCTGCACTCCGCGACCAAAAGCAAGACTCTCCAAGGTTCTCTCATCTATCTCACATTTTTTAAGGTGGACCTCAAACAATTTTTGAATCTCATTTTAGGCTTTTGAGCCAGACGTCTTCCCTCGGCGAGCTCGCCATAAAGGAGTTGTTTGGGAAGTCGACTGTTTAACATCCTCGTCATATGTCCTCTCCATCTCAGTCTATGTTTGATAATGTGAGCTTCAATGCTTAGACATTGGGTCCGTTCAAACACCCCCACATCACTAACATACATTTGCCAACCCACACCTAAGATTCGCCGTAGGCGCATCTGGGGAAACCGCTCGAGACGTCTCAAATGCTTCCTGTACTTTGTCCAAGTTTCACAGGCATAGAGAAGAGCAGAGAGAACGCATGCGGCATAAACCTTAATCTTAATTGGCAGCAAGATCCCATGACGTCTCCCCAAACGCCCGTTCAACTTTCCGAAGGCATCACTTGCCCTGCTGATCCGTAACGATACCTCATCATCCAGGGAACCAGACATACTCAGTGTGCTACCCAATTATACAAACTTAGTGACAACCGCTATCCTTGACTCACAGATATAAACTGATGGCTCATAGTATGGCATGCGCGGAGCAGGCTGATACATTAAGACAGTTTTTTTTTCAGATTGATAGTCAAGCCCAATCCACTGTCCCTCGGCATCTTATGAAACCACACTGCGACTCAGGCAAAACAACGTCAGCAATGTGCTCCTGCATTCTGTCTAGCATGATCCTACAGAGCGCCTTACCGACTACTGACAACAAAGAGATCCCTCTATAATTTTCACATTAATTTCTGCTACCCTTCCTCTTTTATAGTACCACCTCAATGCACCCTGCCAATCTTGCGAAACACACTCATCCCACCAACAGTCTGCAACAAGCCTGCTAAGCGTTGCATCATCTTGGGTCATTTAAAGATCTCCGCATGCAAACGATTCAGGTCAGGAGACTTTCCATTGTTCAGCTTATGGACAGCTGCTTCAACCTCCTGAAGAGAAGTAACCCCTGCCAAGATATCCTTGACCGGATTGCTAGAATCGACCTAAGAACTCCTGATCAGGAGGTCATCGAAATGCTCCCTCCATCTATTAAGAATGTCGGTAGGATCTCAAAGATACCCACCACCCCTCGAGCGCAAAGGAGTGATAGGTGATCTGAATGGTCCGTAAACCGCGCGCAGTAGGCTGTATAAGACCTTGGTGTTGTTCGAATCCAAGACAAGCTGTATTTCCTCAGCTTTCTGCCTCCACCATTCATCCTGCATGTTTCGCAACCTCCTCTGCATCTAGCGCTTGATTGCCTTAAACTTGTCCCTCAATCGATCTTGCTCACCATCCGTCAAACCACCCCCGAGATAAGCATGCAATTCCCTGGCCTTTAATCAAGCAAAGACTGAATTTCAGTATCATTCTCATTGAACCAATCCTGATGTTTACGCTCACAATAACCTAATACTTTCTCACATACCTCATCGACAGATTCCTTAAAAGCAGGCCAAGTGTTTTCACAGTCAATCTCTTCCATCTCCTTAACTAGTTTCTCCCTCATAATATTGTCCCTTAGACCTGCAACATTAAGTCGCTTTTGGATAGCCACAGCAGGTTCCCTCATCTTCGGCTTCAGAACACATTAATCTTTGCACGGACCAACCGATGGTCGGTCCAGCGTTTTGCACCCCGCATGACACGAACACTGCAGATATCCCTCATCTCAAGTTTTCTGACTAACACATAGTCTATCAATTGCCATTGTTTGGAACCAGGATGCACCTAGGTCGTCTTGTATTTGTCCTTCTGAAGCAACACGGTGTTACTGATTCTAAAACCCATCTCTGAACAAAACTGCAACAACATCAGACCATTGCTATATCACTTGCCCACTCCGTGTTTACCCAGCACATCCCATGTTTCAAAATCTATTCCCATCCTAGCATTAAAATCTCCAAAAATGAACATCTTATGAGCAGAGGGAATGCGTCTAACTACATTGCACAAAGCAAGGTAGAAAGCAACCTTTTCATCTTCTGTTGCATCCAGAGTGGGTGCATAGACACTCAAAAAAGTTGTATAACGACCATTTACCAGAGGTAACCTCATAGTCATGATCCGGTCACTCATACCACAGGGAAGTTCTTCCAGGCTAGAAAGAATTGATTCCTTTATAGCAAAAGCTACGCCTGATTCCGCTTACATCCATCCGCTCTACCACTTCAGAAAATGGCGTAGGCCCCAGCCAACTCAGAAAACTGTCCCTCATCAGCCAGCCTGGTCTCAGACAGAGCAACTATGTCCATGTCATAACGTTGAAGTTCCTTAGATACAAGAGCAGATCTACGCTCTGGACGCATTATTGTTGACGGCAAGTCAAGCAGCGACCTCACATTCCAACAGCCGATGGCCATTTTCATATATTTTCTTGCAGTAGCATGATGACGACCGAATCCAGGCTGTGGAGCCCTGAAACACCTGCCGGACCAGGCCTTGGAAATTTCAGTTCCCTTATTGCCATTTACGTTCATAACCATATTTTCCAACTTCATTGAATGTTTTGCCGTTTTAGGCTACAGCCAGCCTTTTTGCTATCAAGACACACGAGATGGTAAAAAATGTATCTAATTTATATCAAGCGATGCTTTTATAGTGAGGAAAAACTTTGCACCGAGACACTCCCACTATCTAAACACCTGCCACTTTGATCCAAAAAGAAGAGCAAGACAACATCATTGGATGCAGCAGTCACCGCAAGTTTTATATCAGAGTTTTCCTTCTCCTAGAGAGGTTGCCTTCACCACGGCGTTCAGAGCCGTCTCCACCCACCTGCCATTTGATCCATGACTGGAACTTAGGTTGCTGGGCACCAGAGCATATTCCACACGCCGATGGGTCATATATGCCGCAGCTTATAGGGCCTAAGCTCCTCTGGAGGTTTCTGTCAGGGTTACCTCACCCTTAGGCTTTGGTTAAATAACCTTGACCCACAAGGCAGTCGAGTTCCAATTATACGGCGCAGGACACTCGCCGTTTATCAGAGCCACGTCTGCGTGGCAGTGGTATACTTACATATATATATATATATATATATATATATATATATATGTTTGTGTGTGTGTGTGTGTGTATATGCATATGCGTAAATAATATATATATATATAATTATATATATGTGTATAAATAAAATTAAAGAATATGGATGGATTCTAAGAGATACTTATCAAGATATAAGAAGCTCAATATACGGATGGGGAGCATAACATACAATAGAATTTAAGACAAGATAAAGTAGATATAGGTATATATACATTTTTGTAAGTTTAAAAAGGAAAAACATTAATTAAAAAGGGTTCTTAATACTCAGTTATTTCGATAGCATAATGCCTCTAATCACAACTGGGAAAAGGGATAGAAATTAAAGATAAAGAACGGACGACGTCTAGCTTAGCTAACATTAACTTTAAAATAAAGATAAAACTGATATGAAAATAGATTAAGTATAAACATAATGATGAGAGATCAAAACAAAGGGACACAAAGTAGCCGCTATATAAGTATTAGGTTATTCTGAGGCAAGAGGAGAGCGATGAACTTGACTAAAATAGGCTGAGTTCTAACAAAGGAATGCATGGGTGGGGTAGGGAAAATGAGTTTAGAAAATGGAAGTATGTATCAGTGGAAATAACAATAATGGCAACATTTCAATAATAGGTATGACACGATGGTCTTCTCAGGAAAATCGGATCATACGGTATCACCGAACGAATGTTTAAATGTATGTATGTATGTATGTATGTATGTATGTATGTATGTATGTATGCCCAAAACTTGCGACAAATGCGTCGGAACGTGGCGAAATTGCTATCATATTAAACTTCAGACTTTCGGACGACATATATCGAAAGATTGCATAAAAACATCAATTCTTTCAGGGAGGGATCTTTTTTTCACCAATATTTTCGAAAGCCATCCCCTCTTTTCGATTGATTATCCTTAATTTAAAGATTTCTCACTTTGTTGGGTTGGCGATGGGTACAACAATAAAGATGTCCTTTTTTTTCACGTTCTTTTCCTCCTTCGTCTATAATATACATTTCACTTGTAGTTTATGTTTGTATGTCTTGCAAAAACTTTCGACAGAAGAGACGGATCTTAATAAGGTCGAAATCATTTTGTGAGCTCGCGTCCCGGCCGATAAATATCGAAAAATTGGCCAAAAACATTAATTACTTCACCCTTTACTCGGCAGTTTTCTACAAGGAGGGGTCGATTTTTTTAGCGAACATTTAAGCAAGACGTCGTCACCGACTTCCATTAATTTCAATGCATTTGACTTCCGGTCGCGTCATGGAGACATAGGCTAAGACGTCATATTTTCTTTCACTTTTTTTTTATTTTCCTTAACACACACCTCCAAACACACGGGCAACGCCAGGCACCCAGGCTAGTCTATATATATAAAAGACAAAATGTGTGTTTGTGTGTGTGTTTGTGTATGTGTTTGTGTGTCTTGCAAAAACTTTCGTCACAGGCGACGAATTTTCATTTTGAAGCTGGAAGCTTAGGACGGCAAATAACGAAAAATTAGCTTTTTTTTACATAGGTGTCAACACTTATCAAGGCCGATAGGCCACTCAAGGATAAGGGTTAAAGAGTGTAGAGTAGTCAAAAGGACAATATAGTAATCGATAGTAATGGAAGTTCGGTAAATTTGTTAACTTAAGTGGAACAGCTCATCAGAAAAAACATTAATTCCTTAACCCTTAATGGGACACTTTTCTACATGAGGATTAGGAAAAAATCGTTTCTTCATGACAAGATAGCCATATACGCATGCGCACAAAACGGTCGTTTTTGAATTAGTTTAAATATAAAAAAACGGCCCAATTTCACTGACACGCTCTTAACTCACGTTTTAAGGAGCGGCGTCATTATTTTAAGGTTGCAAGTTCGAACGGTGATGTAAGATTTTTTTTTTCAATTTTTCAAGTTTTAATATTGAAAGAAGATGTTTTCCCATCACGTTCGCTGTCTTATTTGTTTTTTTTTCCGATTTTTTAAGAAGTTTAATATCGTTTTTTTATTTCATAATATTTGAACAGGGTTATTACTTCGCTTAATTTTTAGTTTCCATTTTGTTTTGATTTACCCCATAGCACGCACACACACACACACACACACACACACACACACACACACACACACACACACACACACACCTCTAAACACGATTTGTGAACGGTCGTCGTCTGTAGATTTATTTTGATCGACATTTATAAAATTCCCACTATTCCGCCCTCTCGCGTGTTTATCGTTTTTTTTTTTCGTATAAAACCGAAACTCAATCGAAATAAACGTGATTCGCTGGCTTTTAAAGGAAATCAGCTTTGATCGCTGTGGGGAATACCCTTCATATCAGACAATTGCTATTCATGAAGACACTGCCAGAGCCCCCCCTTGGGGGGAGCTGGGAGCTGAAAGCTTAACTGGCTTACAGCCTAACTTAAGTGCGTGATAGCCTGCATTAACTCATTCACTTAACTTTCACTTTCTGCATGTCAGCGCTTTTCACTCTCCGTCCCGTCGTGGCTGTGCGGTAAAATGTCACGTTTTCTTTTACTTTCTTTTCCACCTTCGCGTCAAGACTTCGGGATCGAGCCTGCCTGCCTACTACAACTTTTTTTTTCTCAACACACACTATCAAACACCCTGGCAACGCCGGGCAACCACGCTACTCTATTATATAAATCTCACCTGCTTGTTAGAGTGTGTGTATGTATATATGTTTGTAAGTCTGCCTAAAACTTTCGACAGAAGCGACAAATTTTCACAAGATTGATATAATTTTGAAGTTCGACTCCTCAGACGATAAATATCGAACAAATTGCCAAAACATTACTTCCTTCACCCTCAACTGGGCACTTTTTTACAGGGAGGTATTGCTTTTTTCGCGCCGATATTTTCAAAAGTCATCCCCTCCTTTCGATTATCTAGCCTTAATTTAAACCTACGTCACTTCTAGTTTGGCGATGAGCGGGACAGCTAACGTGTCACGTTCTTTTTTTAATTTCGTTGCCTGCTTACTACCCCTCTTTTTTTTTGCACTCGCAATTTTCTTCTTTTACACACACTCACTTTCTTTTCCGCCTTTGTGTCACGGTTTCGAGCCTGCCTGCCTATTACTACTTTCTTTTTGCTCAAAACACACTTCTAAACACTCGGGAAATGCCGGACACCCAGGCTAGTCTATAACATAATATCCCACCGGTTTGTTAAACTGCATACATGTATGTATGTATGTATGTATGTATGTATGCGTGTATATTTGTGTGTGTGTACATGCGTATTGGGGTAGAGAGGGCTCCCGTAAGCCGTGGTGAAGGCAACCTTTCTAGGAGAAGCAAATCTCTGATTTACAAAACCATAAAGCGGAAGACCAGTACCCGCATTAAGCTGGTCTGCAGTTTAATTTGTTGCTGGCTATCTTGCTCTTGCTTATTGCTGGATCTCAACATTTTGAACCGAGAGAGAGACTTAGCTGTCGTACAAAGCTAAGACTCTGTAACATCATATTTGTATAGATACTCCCTCAGACATTTGGGCTCATGGATTGTAAATGTCTGAGGGAGTGGCACTCGTCTGACAAGACGTTGCAATCATCATGCATGCACGTATGTATGTATGTATGTATGCATGTATGTATGTGTATACTACTGGGCCACAAAAAAGTCTTGTGTTCCCAGATATAACCTGTGTCAGCTGTGTTCGGACGTGAAAAACAGCAGGCGGTTTGAAGCGACATTTGAATATTCATAAAAGTGACCATCAAGAACATGCTGCTAGTGACGCACATATCTGCACAATGTGTGCCAAAGAATGCCAGAGTTTGGCAGGTCTCAAAAGCCACCTTCGTGCGGCCCATCACTGATTTGTTTCCATGTTTCTGTATATATATATATATATTTATATGTGTTATATCAAGTAATGGCAATCATCAGTTATTAAGGCCTGCAGGTCACTCGGGGATAAGGGTTATTGCGTATACAATAATCAATGAGATAATAACGTAGTAATCGTTTGTAATGGAGATTTGATAAAGTGTCTTACTAAAGGAGGCGATTTATCAGGAATTTGTTTATGTTGAACTTGAAGACAGCAAAGTTGTAGTCAGGTGGAAAACAGGCAAACGGCAGAGAGTTTTACAGGCGTGCACTTCTAAGAAAGAAGATTTGTTCATGGAACCTACGTTTTGATTTAGGCACAGGAAAAGAGTGGGGAAAATTATTGACAGTGGTTTCAGCTAGACGGGTGTTTTTCGTGAAAGATTGGCGAGGGTACCAGAGATTGGAGCTCAGACGAGCACTTGCCATCGAAATAAAGATAAAACAACGACAGGCTCACAACGTTTCTTCTGTGGAAGAGAGGTTTCAGGGAAGAGAAAAAGGCGTCCCCCACTAAGCTCGAAGTCTATTTTGTACTCTGTCAACGCAGTATATGCTGTTTTTAGCAGCTCCTGTCCAGATATGGCAGCAGTACTCAATCCTTGGACGTACTTGGCTTTTATATAGATACAGAATGGCATAAGCAGTGAGATATATTCTGGAGCGGTAGAAGGATCTAACCATTTTTCCAGCGACCTTGGCAAATGATTTGATGTACGTGTTCCATTTCAGATCAGGAGTAAAGGTCAATACAAGAAGCATGTCAAAACATGGAGCCTCCCCTAGACGAGAGCTATCCAATTTCAATTCATGCTAGATGTGAATCAGAGCGTTGATGCTGTAAAGATAGAAGCTTGGTTTTAGATGCATTAAAAGTAACCAGCCACCTCTTCCCCCCCACTGTACCACGCGCTCAAGATCAGAGGATAGAGAATCAGAGAGAACTTTGTCACTTACGGCCTTTAAAGTGTTGCCAAAGATGGTCGTGTCATCAGCGTAGATGTCGACGAATGATTTAAGTATGTGTTTTGTGAAATCATTGATGTAGATCAGGAGGATCCGTCGCTTCTGTCTAAAACTTTTACGAAGCATGCAAACATACATACATACATACATGATGGCAGAAAATTGTTACAGCTTTACCTTATCATGTGCTACAAAAACAAGAAAAAACAACAACAACATTTCCTGTCTGTTTCTCTCTTTCTTTCCCTCTCTGTCCTCCTCTAACCTGTTCCACAGATCACAAAACCTCAACATGAAATATCTAAAAAAAAAAACACGAAACCTAAAACCCAATCTTCCAACGTAGAGCTCTATTACCATGTCTCCTTCTCCAACATTAGGGGTCTACGTTCCAACCTTCCAGAGGTTGAAACACAATTACAGGAGACGAAACCGGACATATTCTTCCTAAGCGAAACTGGCATAGTTTCCCTAGACGAGGTCAAAATTAAAGGATACTCTAACTTAACATCTAAATCTGACCCCCAAAATCGCCATGGGCATAGAATATGTGCCTACATTAAAGATGGCTTTTCCTGTGGTAGGTATATCTCCAAAGACCCTAATTTACCTTATGTGCTTCCGGTTTGCACTTGCTTACACCACGGCATTTATATTTGCCCTCTATCGCCCCAACAACAGTGAAGTTGCTATCTTAAAGAGTATATTTGAGAAAAAAGGATGTGTCCTCTGTAGTATCAGACCCGACCGAATGGTTAATTGTAGGTATAGACCGATTCATACCATCCAAAAAAATTCCAACAAAAACCTAACAGCCAGCCATGGTTCTCCTCAGAATGTGCTGCTGCCATCGCGCACAGAAATAACTTTTTCCATAGCTACCAACGTAATAGATGTACTGAGACTAAAGCTGCTTTCAGCACTGCCAGCAACCACTGTAAAAGAGTAATAAAAATGCAAGAAAGTTGTATGCTCAGTCCGTCAAATCACCCTAGTAGAAATAACCTTCTTAGTGACATGCAATATGGTTTCCGTTCTGCCAAATCTACAGCATATGTTCTAACGGTTATATCCGATAGGATTAGCGAATCTCTCGACAAAGGCTTCCTTTTTAGGGTAATTGCTTTTGACATATCAAAGGCTTTCGATAAGGTATGACATAAGGGCCTACTTCACAAGATTTCCAGCTACGGTATAACAAGAAATATTTTCTCAATTATTAAATCATTTCTCTCTGATAGGCTCTACTTCTTTATTTAATATGGATTCCAGCAACTTACTCATGACACACAGGACTTATTAGTCTGTACTGAGAGGGAGATGACTTATCACCTGAATTCTTTAATACAGGGCATACTGATGTGGGTTTTCAGGGTGTTGGAAAGCACTTCTCTTTAAAGCAACGCTTAAACAGTTTTGTAAGTATGGGGGCATGTTCTGGTTGAAGCTTTTTCAATACTATAACTGGAATGCCGTCAAGGCCAGTTGCTTTACTGAAATCAAGGCGACTTCAGGCAAAGGTATGTTGCCCTTCCTACTGTTGTATTCATCCCCTCCTCACGGCACTGCCATTATTTTTATACATTTCTTCAAATTCACGGTTTCCAGCCTGCCTGACTACCACCACTATTTTGTGCTCAACACACACCTCCAAACACCCGGGCAACTCCGAGCACTCAGGCTAATCTATAATATAAATCTCACATGTCTCTTTAAATGTATGCATGTATTAATGTGTGTCTACCTAAAATTTTCGACAAAGGCGACAGTATCGTTTTGAAGCACGGCACTTCAGACGACAAATATCGAAAAATTGGCCCAAAACATTAATTTATTCACTCTTAACTAGGCACTTTTTACGAGGAGGGGCTGATGTTTTCGCCGATATTTTTGGAAGCCATCCCCCTTTTTCGATTGAATAGCCTTGATTTAAACCGTTGTCATTTCCGGTTTTGCGATGGACGTGGCGGCAAAGACGTAACTTTTTTTTCACGTTCTTTTCCTCCTTCGCAATACGGGTTCCAGTCAGCCTGCCTACCTACTACCATTTTCTTTTTTGCTCAAAACACCCGGGCAACGCCGGGAACCAAGACTAGTATCTTATAAGTATTAAATTGCATGTTAACCGTTAAGCACACAGGTTAAATAGACGGATGGAAAGCAAATTAGTTCTTTCTGAATTCTAAATGGAAAAAAATGGATAATATACCTTATTTTCTTTTCTTCTCACTCTTTTTCAATAGCTAAATCTCCCTTTAAATAAAGAATGGAGAAAGAGAGGGAAAATTCAATCTCGTTTTATCTCCATGTCCATTTTCCTTCAAACAGATTCTGACGCCAATATGAAAAGAGGATGCCAATCAAATCTACAAATAATAGCCTTGCTATAAAATTCCATTAGGGTGCTTTTAATATGTTTTTTGTGAAAGAATATATTTCTCATCTGCACAACAAAAACATTCGTCCATCTATTGTAAGCAGTTAAACAGTCTAATAGAATTACCATTTCCCATTTGTGAAACGGAGAATTTCTGGTCTAAGAAGCCACTTGTTGAGATACGCTTTCATCAATACGGCATCGTCAGTGATTAAAAAAGAAAATGTCTCACGGGGGAAGATAAAAGGAGTAAACCAGAAAAATACTTCGCTTTATAAAAAAAAAAAAAGAAAACATATATATTCGAATTAGTCTGTCGAAACATCCAGAGTTCCCACAAATTATAATTAGATTTCCGCTTAATATTTGTCGAGGGCGGTCATTTTTTAAAAGCGCAGATAGAAAGAGCAAATGTTCCATCCGTGGAATTTCTTTGGAATATTATCTGTGGAAACTCGAATTCAACTCTTATTGTCAAGTATATTTTTTGTAAAATTTTATTGGGGTGTGAAAAAATAGTAGAAGTAATTTGGAGAGTAAAACTGATTATATGTCTAAAAAAGTATATATATTTCCTTTAATCAGTTTTAAAATTGATGTCAATTAAATGCCGCCATTAATATCATATCACATTCAAACTTATATTAATTAAATTTGTAACTGCTATTGGCAACACTTAGTTATTCTGGGGGGGTCTTTATGATTCTATGTACCATTTAAGGCGGAACAATTTATTTTGGTCTGATTCTCTTCTACTAATCCTCTTGAGATTGTGCATAATATCAAACACCTATTCCTTATAATTCAACAAAGGAACAGGAGATACATTGGTTGAAATCTGCACTGTTTCCTCTTAGCTGAGGTATGGCATTGGTCCGGTGTAATTATAGGAGGTTCACTCTTTCATGGTTTTCTTTCTTACTTTGAGAACGGATTAGTTATTGCTAAATGCCTTAGGCACCCCTACCGTGTAATGCAGACAGAGCTGCCTATGCAAATTTTGCAGGTCAGAGTGCTTTTTCATTCAGTAGAATAAACTGGCAGAAAACGTTTCCATCAAGTCTAATCATTACTAGACAAGTTAAAACAGAGGGTAAGTGGTGCGGATGTTGTTAGACAGAAAGGTAGGAACCTGGAATTTTGAAAGCAAGGATCCTAGAGAAAAGGCTCTCTAACTCATCAAAATTTGCCTGAGCAGCCCCGTAAAAATTCATTCGTGAGGTGCCTCAGATAAATAACTATGAACTAAGGCCTTCTCTTCTAGGAGGTCCACTCTGCCAGTTTTTGTCTTCTTATTATTTCGTAAGAAGATAAATATTGGAAAGGTGAACATCCTAGAACTGCGCAATACGATACTTTATCCCGACAGAGAACAAGTCAGGCATACCAAAGACCTTGTCGTTCTGATTATGATATTAAATTGCCACATGAAATGTAGTGTGGGTGTAAATAGCACTAGCTTTTACTTTTGTATAATAACTAAACTCCCACTAACAATCATTTTTCCCACGTATCATACAAGTATTTTATATGAGTTTATGACGCATACACTCAGATGTTTGTGGGCACATGTGCTTATGCTTGTAATTGGTATGCAATATTCTTACTGATGAAATGAATGATAGAAGAGTTCTTTTTGTAATGTCCGGATAGGCACCGTTCTCTATTGGTTTAAAAGTTTTTCATAAAGGACTTAGATTATAAGTGGAGTTTTGCCGAAAAACAACTGTTCTCGGAATTAGATAGAAAAATCTGGAGATCTTTATGTCACCCCTAGTATTGGTGAATAAAACTTGAAATATTATTTTTTGTAAATTGACATTTGGGGGGCATAAGTGGAATTATCTTATATTAACATGGGTATGTTTTGACAATAATTAGTGTTAGAAATTTAAGATAAATATTCATTTGTATTCTGTCAAAATTGCTTCCGTAAGAATTTGCTTTTTTACCAATGAAACGATCGCAGTAATGTATCAGCATGTTTATCAATATACGAGATTATCGATAAATAACATAAATATAGCTAAAATTATGTTATGCTATGAAATCTGCAAATTAATTAATTATTTATACTATTCGTATTGTTCAAATATTATTAATTTGTTTATTGCCGTTATAAATAAGAATAGCGTCTATTAATTTTAAACCGTTATAAACTAGAAGAGCGTATATAAACATTAACACATAATTAATATTTAATAATAACCCTCTTATTATATAAACACCCATACTACTATAAATTCCAACGTCCACTCCCTTCCACTACTCCTTCTTATCTAACTCCCCTTCATCTGCTACGATTTTTCCATTCTTATTTGGTATTATAACTCAGTCCATCTATGAATTCTGGCGAAGCTAGTCGGATATTTCCTCTTCTTTTGAGGAATTCCCCCAGCTGAAACCATATGTAAACTCATTCTGGACTCACAGTAATAGATTTCCTATATATATATATATATATATATTCTGACGATACGTCCCGGTTGAAAAATCCCAAAAGGGAATTTATCCCCGAAACGTATCATAAAAAAAAACTGATGTACGTGCCGGCTGCAACATTATCACAACCCAGCAGCACTTACCCAGGTTCAAGACAATACTTCCGTCTTAGAATTTCCTTATAATATTCACGGTTGATGAAATACCAGGCAATGAATAACGGAACAACACGGTTGTTTATATATTATACGCATGTCATTTATTATGCGTTAAAAATTCAATAATCAAGATAAAATATTAAAAGAAAATAATAAGAAAATAATAAGAAAACATGCAGACAGTGTCCAACGGGTCAAAGGGAGGCAACACTAAACAAAACTGTTCAAATGAACATAGCCTCTTTCTTTACTTCCCTTTTCTTTTTATCTCTTCTTTTTTTCGCGTGGAAAATGGTTGAGCTATGTGAGGAAGTAGAGATCTTTCAAAATAAAAAAAAAAAAACAGTTCAATTCAGCAAGTAAGGGGGTATTGAATAGTACTTAACTGTGATGGCGTGCATTCAACCGATGATTAGGTATCCGATAAAATTCAATGTGCTGATGTTATAATGTGAGGCAACCCCATTTCGCCGACACGCGAGTCGATATCCTTCGAAGTTCGCTTGTCCATTTCTCTTCCCTCGTCTTTCTTTCTCGCTTGCTTCTCAACCACCGAAGTTCGGCTGGGTCTATCCCATATCTTGAACCAAGGTGATTTCATAATTCTGATGAATTCCCTTTTCGGCTCCGAGGATAAGGCTCAGTTGAGAGAGTCGCCACTTCACCGCATGAGTCGCGCTGCTGCTGTTCAACGTGTCCTTTCCACTCGAGGATATGCCTCATCCCGATGTCTCTAAGCCAAGGTGTTTTCATAGTTTTTCTGTGTTCCATTTTGGCTCCAGGCGGAGATAATGTTTGGGAAGATGACATCTAAATCATAGAATAAATATTACATTACACTCCACTCCCGCTTCTAAAAAGAGGAAGTAATGCCTGAGTGGATCGTATTCACGACAAACAGACATATTCCACACCATTCGCTCCATCAAAGGAGGAGGTAATTCATGAGAGGATGATTTCATAACAAAAAAATACATCACCTCATCCTCTGAACAGTTGAACATAAGTCTGAATTAATAATTTTTTTCTTATAATCTAAAGTAAAAACAATCTTTTTTTCTAGTTGAGTTGACATGCAAAAGAGGAAATTTCAAATCATGTTGGCTGATGTCTGTCGCATTTTTATTATCGACATTCGTTCGACAATGTTATCAGCTCCATTCTATCTTTTTTAAAACTGCTTGTTGCTTCTTTTCCGTGCACGCCACTCCCGCCAAAACGGGGTTTTCTTTTCCTCCTACTTTTTCTCCCGCACGCTGCTTCGTTTTTGGGGTGGGGGTGTCTGGATGATTTCTCGTCGTGATCTTAGCAGATGGTTTTGACGAATCACTCGGTGGGAAGTGGGGATGGCTTCCTTTTATGGGTAGACGCGTGGATATTTGGTTGTCGTATGTCTCGATAGCAATGGAGTAGTGTGGGGGTGTCAGGCCGATAGATATTCAAAATGAATTTAAATGAGGGAGATAGGGGAATGGTCACTTATGCATTATGCCCTGTTTTCCTGTAACAATATATATATATATATTTATATATATATTTATGCATATTTATATATATATATATATATATATATATATATATATACCCATCCCATATAATGACACACATTTGACCAGCTTAATTGGAAGTATAAACACGTTCGTGAGGAATATGAGGTGGAAATTCTACATATGTATTTTTCTTTATTATAGGTTAAAATTTAAATACAAGCGAAAATGAAAAGAACTAATAATTATGTAAACGTATCAAACGCATCGGAAAATAGTTTAATAGTCCAAAAAGATTTTGCTTTTAAAACATATTAGCGTTAAAATAATTTGATATTCAATATATAGCAATATATTCGGAATATAATGCGAGTTTAGAAAATAAAAGGTATATCCTATGATGTCGTATAATTTTCTTTAAACCGCACACTCTATGTTCCTCGTCTAAAAATTTCTCAACTACGCAATTCAAACTATTAGTATCTGCAATTTCTAAAAGCCAGTTATAAGTAAACTGCTAGTTTATGTACAAAATGATTGAAAACAGCTGCTTACTCTTTGACAGGACACATAGAGTCAGGAATACTTTTATTTTGTTCCAACAAGAATTTCTCCAGAGAATAAAACGTTTATGGCTTAGATAAACCCTATAGTGTGTTTTTCTGCAAAATTAGGTGCCATTTTTATTATATAAACGATAGCGATCACCCTTTCTATATATAGTTATTTTTGCAAATGTATATCGCAATTAAGCTATACACACACGCGCGCGCACACGCACCCTCACCCATATATATATATATATATATATATATATACACACACACACACACACACACATATATATATATATATATATATATATATATATATATAAGAATTAAACAATACTGTAGATCTAGTTTTTGAAGGTGGCAAAGGAAAATATATAGACTTTTCAAACTCTAAAGCTTTCTGGTGTAAAAATAAAACCGCAAACTAGTGTTTCCAAAAGTATTTAAAAATACTTATAAGTCATCTTATTAAATAATGTTATTTTCAAATAGAGAAATAAAATATTACTCCAAACTACATGTATCCCAGTGGGATTAGATCCTTAGATCTTGTACTATTTGGGGC
The DNA here is from genome assembly GCF_053919585.1 of Euprymna scolopes. Classification (NCBI taxonomy): domain Eukaryota; kingdom Metazoa; phylum Mollusca; class Cephalopoda; order Sepiida; family Sepiolidae; genus Euprymna; species Euprymna scolopes. The sequence goes on along the minus strand of NC_136486.1, from coordinate 130,848,411 downwards.
AAATCTGTATTTACATAGACTCGAGTGCACATACACGTAAATATATGTATATATATATGTATATATATATATATATATACATATATGTCATCACAAATAAAAAAATATATATCTAAAACATATATTTTCATTGTTGTAAGAGATATATAAATGATAATGATGAATTTGAAAAAAAATATACATCTTATATATGCAAAGCAGTTAGAACTGAATTGTGAACATAGAGAAAACAGGTAACGTATCTGGATTTAGATATAAAAACTGAAGATAGGGTTTTTCTTTATAAAATATTTGATAAAAGTAACTATTTACCCTTTCAAATAGACGAGTCTCACAGGTAAGGAAGAGATTTTTTATTACATGAATAGGCTAGTCAAATTAAGAGTGGGAAACTAGATCTAATATCTGTGACATTTTTTGTTCTTGTGATTAAAGGAGGTGGTGTTTTACGCACACTATTGAAGAGCCATGATTTAATACACTGGTATTGTTTTTAAATCCTCGAAACAATGTTTCATGGAAAACAACTGATGATCTCTTAAATTAACATTAGGACTATTACGAATTCGAGAGAGCAAGTTTATGCATTGATTGCAAGTGATTAAATGACTAACTGATTAAATAGTTATCTAACGAATGATAAAAAAATAAAAATTAAATAAGTTTAAAATAAAAATATTTTAAAGCTTAAAAAACTTCTATAACTATATATTTCCATAACTATATATATATATATATATATATATATATATATATATATATATATATATATATAACTACTTCATTTTCTCAAATAAATTAATATACGAAAGTATAAATTTATGCGTAAACTTTAAGTATTTACTTCAGCAGTGCTTAATACGTAGGTAGAGCTAGTTAGTAAGTTATAAAATATATATGAAGAATCCTAGAGTTGATGAAACGCGGAATATTCAGTGTAGCTTAATCGCCATATATATTTTATAACTTATATATATATATATATATATATATATATATATATATATATATATATATATATATATATATATATATATCTTTTGAATAACACCGAACGTAGTGCCATTATTAAGTGTTGAGGGTTAGTTTTTTTCTTTCTGTAGTTTAAACATAAACCATAAAAAAAAACAAAAAAGACCAAAATACATTTCATCTAAGCTCTAATTGTATGTTTAACAAACATAAATTAGATAAAAGGGATAAATAAGGGGTGGGGCAGAAAAACCCAATCGAGACGTCTTTCAGCCAAACCTTTTCAAGATTAACGTTGGCAGCGGAGAGAAAACATCGTTTAAAAAACGTGGCCAAAAGATGGAGACAACCTATCAAGATGTCTATTTATATAAAAATTTGACAGCTGTTTTCACAGTGCTTGATTTTTTGGTTTATTTACAAATAACTTTTTTTCCGTTCGTTATTTCCTATTTAATATATTTGCTGGCAGATTAAATGCGGCATCGGTTTCAGTACATCTATTTCGTTAAAAGCAATGGGAATAGTTGTTTATGCGCGCCATAACAGGGCAAACTCTTGAAAGAAACAAGGTTGGCTATTAGTATTTCGCTGGAATTTTTGGGAGGGTACGAAGCGGTCCACACAGATAGTTAACCCTTCAGTTAGGTCTGATACTATAGAGAGCACGTTCATTTTAAACTTAGAATACAGAGGTATATCTGATATAAATGTTCAGAAGCTATCACAGTCAATCATAGAGTACAATGGAAAAGTACATCTGAGGATTTATTACATTTTTAAAAATCTTAACTGAGGCAACCGTTTGTTCGGCAGATACCAGTGGAGACAGAACGGAGGATGAGCAAGTTGTAAGAAAAAGGTATAGGAGACTTGCATACTGTCTTTCAGCGTCAGGCACACGGGTGGGTCTGTGAACAATCTGTGCTAGTCCATAAGCAATGGGTAAATAATGTAGAGAACATTCCCTCATCATCCGTTTTGTTTGAGTAGGTTAGTCATTCAATATTATAAACATATAAGTGCCCATAGACGCGAGTGTTAGTCGAGGGATGAGCGGGCAGGATATGGTCAATTTTCCCAGAGATGCTTTTAAAGATAATATACCCGCTGTTATGGGGGGATGGAGGGAAAATATGAAGGCGGTGCTGTGAGTAATTGATCTCCGGAGCACATACAAGGCAATGTTGGAGTTGAATCGTCTCTGAATATGTCCCTACTATATGGAAAGCCATCTCTAACGCAGGTACATATTCCATGTCTATGATGATCTTGGAGGTCATGTTTTGATGTCAAGTTTGAATATCCTTTAATCGTGAACTCATCCAAAGAACAATCGTCTCCTTTAACTTAATTTACTCCTAGAAGCTTGAACCGTAGACACCTGATCTTAAACAAGAAGTCCTAGTAATATGGGTTTACGTTGGAAGTTGAAGTTATTGGTTTACTTTTATATTGTTTCTTGAGACTTTTCATGTTCGAATATGCAGATATGTGAAACGAGTCAGCAAGGTTGTTAGAGGCAATCAGGCGGATAACGTCAACCCAGGTAAAACGTTAACCTCCAGCATCCTTATTAGTGTGACATGGCACAAGGATAGGAATAGAATATAAAAAAAAATAATAAATACTCAAGCGAATGCACAGGAGAATTACTGACAACTTAATATGCAGATTTTTCGTTGCCAGGAACATCACTCATTGTAAACGAGAAATGAGAGATAAAATCGGAAACGTGAGAGTGCGGGGTTACCGAGAACACATTCGCAAGTTATAATTGGTATTTTATGAGTATGAATGACGATAGATTTCCCTTCCAGTAGAGCCTTTAAAGAGAAAGAAAAGAAAGCATGGTAAACGGAATGTTGTTATATATTTATATAGGTACTAGTATGCCTCCCAGAATTGCCCAGTCGTATAATACGATAAAATATGATATTGTGATTAATGCAAATTTCGTATTTATTATTATATTATGCTAGCAGTTCAGCCCGGCTTGGCTCGGGCCCTATGTACTTTTTATAACTTGCCCCACGTTTGAATACACTTTATGTAAGATTTCAAATGTTTAGACCAAAATTTGTCTGAGTAATTTCGTAGAGACCGTAGAGGTCATTTTTTTAATTTGACCCCAATTCCGACCCCTTAACATTTATTATTTTGTCTCAAATCAAAATACAAAGTTTTACCCATAGCTAAGTTACATATATCTTAAATTTCAAGTGTTTAGACCCAACATTAGCGGAGGTATTTAGTATAGTCTCCAAAGGTCTACTCTTTCAACTTTGACTTTTTGGCAGCAAAATTTCGTCCCAAAACTGATTAAAATTATAGCCGCATGTCTGAATACCTGATATGTATAAATTTTAGATATAATACCCAATACTGGCTGAGTAGTTTTCTAGACACTGCAAAGGTTAAATCTTTTTAACTTTGACCCTTTGGCAGCCCAAATTTGCGACCCAAATCGCTTAAAGATTTGCCTCATCTCTGAATACCCTTTATGTAAAATTTCAAATCCTTAGACCAGAAATTGACTGAGTATTTGGTAGAGAAGGCCAAATTTTTAAAAACCTTGATCCCAATTTTTACTCCTAAGCATTTATTTTTTGAGCCTAAATCTAATTAAAATGTTTGATCCATGTCCAAGTAACCTACATTAAAACTTTCAAGTGTTTAGACCAAAAATTGACGGAGGAGTTTTGTAGAGTTTTCAAGGGTCAAATCGTTGAACTTTGACCTCTTGACAGCCAAATTTCTGTCCCAAAACCGATTAAAAAGAATTTCCCAAATCTCAATACCCGTTATGTCAAATCTCGAGTCTCCAGACCGAAAATTGACAGAGTTATTTGGTAGAGAAATGTACACAGACACACACACACAAACATACCCTTTTACTTTTATAGATATACTTGCAGTTCAGCCCGGATTTGTTCGGGCCCTATATACTGTTCATAACTTGCCCTACGTGTGAATACACTTTATGTAAGATTTCAAATGTTTAGACCAAAATTTGTCTAAATAATTTCGTATAGACCGCAGAGGTCATTATTGTTAAACTTTGACCCGAATTTTGACCCCTTAACATTTATTATTTGATCTCAAATCAAAATAAAAGTTTTACCCATGTCCAAGTTACCTACATCTAAAGTTTCAAGTCTTTAGACAAAAATTGACGGAGGAATTTGGTAGAATCTGCAAAGCTCAACTCTTTCAACTTTGACCTTCTGGCAGCAAAATTTGTGCCCCAAACTGATCAAAATGCTTGCCGCGTGTCTGAATACACGTTATGTATAAATTTCAAATGTTCAGGCTCAAAATTGACTGAGTAGTTTGCTAGAAACTGCAAAAGTAAAATCTTTTGAACTTTGACCCATTGGCAGCTCAAATTTCCGGCTCAAACCGATTAAAAAGTTGTCCTATCTCTGAATACCCTTTATGTAAAATTTCATACGTTTAGATTAGAAATTGGCTGAATGATTTGGTAGTAGAGGTAAACTATTTTTGACCTTTCACATTTATTTTTTTTTTTTTAGCTCAAATCAAATTAAAAGGTTTGATCCATGTCCCAGTAACCTACATTTAAAATTTCAAGTGTTTAAACACAAAATCGGCGGAAGAGTTTGGTAGAATTTTTAAAGGTCAGACCTTGAACTTTAATCCCTTGTTCCCTTGACAGCCAAATTTATATCCGAAAACTGATGAAAAAGATTTTTCCAAACCGCAATACTTCTTATGTCAAATCCCGAATCTCTAGACCGAAAATTGACAGTTATTTGTTAGGGAACTGTACACAGATATTTTCACTGATATATATATATATATATATATATATATATATATATATATATATATATATATATATATATATACATACATACATATATACATATATACGTATATATATATATATATATATATATATATATATATATATATATTAGATTGTTACGTACCTAGAAACTTTAAAATGTTACTACTACTTTCAAAATTTACATTGTTTATTGGTGGTTGTTTAGCTTTTACATATAGTGCTTCCAATACTTTTAATCTTTAAACGTTTGAATCCATATAGATGTTGTTTTGTATTTTCAACTAAAACTTTTCTAAACAGAGAATGTGGGCAGCCATATTGTTTTAGGTGTTGAGAAATTCAGCTTGTGTCAGAAAGGTGTAGGGTCAATCGTCTGGACAATGTATTAGTCGTGTGTCCAATGTAGCTATTGGTGTTAGAGATGCATTCTCTCAAGGGCATTTGAATTTTTTTTATCCGGGAAGTGTTGTTTTTAATTAGAAGTTTAACAGTTGTTAATTTCTTATAGTAGATGATAAATCGGATCCTATTGACTGGCGTTATATATCGATGCATTATATTTCGTAGTACTTTTTCATCTAACCTAAACTTATAGTGTAGTTGGTTGCGTTAGAATATATTGGTGGGATGAGGATTGTATACTTGGTAATTATTAGTTTGGTCTAGGTTTCTATTCGTGAGTTTAATTTGTTTATCTATTAAGACATTGGGGAATTGGTTATTAAGACCTGTTTGATATTCTTTGATTCGCTGTAGAATATTTTTTTATTTGGAGAGATCAATTTGGCTCGGTTAATAAGGTTTCTTTTTTATAATTGAGGTCTTGTATCAGAAGGGGCATTCGCTTTTGAAGTTTTAGATACAGGAATTGGTTGCAATAGTCTTTTTATAATAATAAGAAGTAATGAATTCATCTTTGTAGAATCTCTGAGAACGCCAAGGAATGAAATACTATTGTTTGAATTTAATTCATAAGTGAAACCTTGTACGGAGTTTGTTCGAAAATGATCCTTTTGGTTCTCTGTTTCATTATTATTATCAGCAAGAATAAAATATCGTCGACGTATCGAACGTAAATAATCGTTTTTGAATAGTATTCAATATTTTACTGTCCAGGTTGGACATATAAAAGTTGCTAAAGGTGAGCCCCAATGCGGACCTCATTGCTACCCCATCGATTTGGGTGTACACGTTGCCTTTAGGATCATAAAAGGGAACCTCGGTTGTACATATTAGTAATACTTTTTTTTAAAGATTGTTGGGTTGATTTTAAGTTTAGAGAGAGATGGATTATTATATATATTGTCCATGATTATAGCAATAGAGTCATGAACTGTGACGTTTGTGAAGAGACTTTCTACGTCTAGTGAGGCGGTGATTTTGTTATTAACTTTTGTTATTTGGCGTATTTATATTAGTTCTTTGGTATATTTTACGCTGTATTTGTTTTGTAAGTAAGGGGTTATGAGATCCTTGATTGTTTTGGTTAATTTATAAATAATAAATATTTATACTTTAGAATGCAACATTAAAGATTAATGTTATCATCTTTTACCTTATGTAATCGTGTATTTCAACTAGTATCTTAACTTGATATCTTTCTTCAGTGTTTTCTTTTGTATTATTCCCTACTCGTCCCGTTCCTTGAAGTCCAAACACTCTGCCTTTCCCAAGCGAGTCATCGCGAAACAATTAATAGCCTAAGGATTGTCATCAGTCACTAAACAAATACAATGATTCGCTTCGTCCATTCGCATTAGCAACAAATGATTTTGATTGGTCAATTCTATCGACGTCACCGTTCCGTGAACACTAGCGTACTAATATTTCTTAATTATATTGTGACAAAGTACTACAGCTTTCTTTTAATGTCCATGAAATCGTCACGTTCCCATCTGATTAATTTCGAAATGAAGAAATACGGATTTAATGTTTAACGTTTTGATTAAGTATAATGATTAAACACTGACATACATCAGACGCAAATTAAATATTCCCTTTAACAGCCTACGATTGAGTGAGAATAACATTATAAAGAAACCCTAATAGTAATTGGCGAACGAAATAAAAGTGCGTGTGCGATTAAATGTGTCTAACTTGTCTTCCTGTACAGCAATTACAGTGTGCAATAATTAAACGTAAAACGAAATTCTTATGTCAATTGACGATTAAATGGAAATTATTGATTTTAATTTCTATTCAACTACGGATGTGAGAAATAATTATGGCCTTACATTAAAAATTACGAAAGACTGCCTTGGAGTCGTAATCGGGTATGCCATGGTGTTGTATATTGATTTAGATTTGAGGAGATATTATATTAAAACGTGTCATGTGTTATCTAGTGGATATAAGATATTGTTCTTTTAACAGACAGATAATAAATGTATAAATCGTATGTATGTTGTTTAGCCAGGAAGACATGATATTGACGTGGAAACCGAGTCATATTGTATCAGAGTTATCACACGAGATATTTTTACAGTTAATATATAAGACGAATAATATATGCTTCATACCTTTTTCTTGGATAGTTCTTTTAGCTTCCTGCTGCTCCGTGACGAACCATGAAGCGATCAGTACCATCCAATAGAGACATCTCTTCTTATTTGTGAAACCATAAAACAATTCTTTATATTTTATAATATAAATTTATTACAGTTGTCTCAAATGATTTTCACAGGATCTGCAGTTCGTCTACATGTTCTATTCTTACAGCTCGCTTCCTAGCTGTCTGTCCATCCCTGTCTTGACGTCTGTCCGCTCTGGTGGTCAATTCTCAACTCTCTGAATCACTCCAAAACTAACTACATCACGTGTTCTCTTACGTCACCTAATTACGTGTCTCAGACCAACCTAATGTCCACAACTAGTTATTTGTTTATTCAAAACCCCAAAATAATGTTGACATATATTTTCTATTTTTACATTCCTTTTGCGATTCACACGTCAATCATTTCTTTCCCAATTTAATTGTTTATTCTTCTAATCATAATAACTGATCCAGCTACTATCCGTCGCTCAAATCAATTTATAAGAATAAATAACAACAACAACAATAATAATAATAATAATAATAATAATAATAATAATGTTTTGACCATTGACCCTGCTTTCCATAGTAAACAGAGACTACGCTATGATCACAGCATAAGAATCATAACATTACCATGGAACTGGATACAAAAGCTGTAATAGCGACTGATACTTGTCTATAGAAATATTTAATTGAATGAAACACCCCAGCTTATCAACACAATATTGAGGCAAAACATGAATAAATAAGCACAATCTTATACTAGAATACCGACACGTTTTTGTTTTACAATATTTATATTTTAAAAAATTGGATTCTATATAATTAATAAGTCAACGTGATTATTTCGTACACTAGTGTGTCAACATGATAACAAAAACTGGTTCTCGTCGGATCACCGAAGTTAAGCAACGTTGAGCCCGTTAGTACTAGATGGGTGACCATTTGATAATTTTAGACATTGTTTTTAGTCGTCCTAAAGACACACACACACACACACACACACACACACACACATATATATATATATATATATATATATATATATATATATATATATATATAAGACACACATTAAAATCCGATGAAAATCCTGATAGATATTATTAGAGGTAACACTTTCAGGGTGATCCTTGCCAAAAAGAATAATAGCAATATATAAAGAATAGAGCAATATATAAATTTAGTTGTTAAATTTAAATTCTGAAATCAAAATATAGGCACATATATTCGAGTTAAGAATTTATTGTTTGTCAAAAGAAATATATAGAATGGGTTATGTTAATTTCCTTAATCCATGGATTTTCAATAATGTACGAAACAAAAAAAATCCATGGATTAAGGGAATTAATATAACCCCTTCCATATATTCCTTTTGTCAAACAATAAATTTTTATAAATTACTAACTAGCTCTTCCTACGTATTGAGCACTTTTGAAGTAAATACTTAAAGTTTACGGATAAATAAATCTATACTTTCGTATATTAATTTTATGTGAGTAAATGAAGTAGTTTTATATATACACTTGTGCCCGATATTATTCATACCCCCCCCTTGAAAATTGAGTTTATTAGGTGTAACTTTGTAAGAATTTATTGTTTACGTCCATATTGATACATATTCTTAATAAACCTCTTCTGATCATTTTCGTCATTTTAAAATCTCGGGATACTTGTAATAAAAGAAATATACAGCTATTTATAAAATCTGCAATGTTCAAAAATAATCATACCCCCTTATTTTTTCAGTATTAATCGAGTTTCTGACTGTTTGTTTCCTGTTTGATTCTTATTTTGAATGCTTTTATACAACCTTTGATTAATTTCATTTCTTTTTTTGCATTTTTTAGAAATTAAAATGATATCAACTGAAAACCAATAAAAGAATAAAAATTATTAGAATGGGGAAGAAAAAAGAGCTTAGTAATGATCTTAGGACTAAAATTGTGAATTCACATAAGGATGGTTTAGGTTACAAGTCAATTTCCAAAAAATTTGAGGTCCCTATAGCAACAGTACAGAGCATCATCAAAAAATTCCAGAGCCACCACACAACAAACAATTGATTGGTAGAGGAAGGAAAAGGAAACTGTCTGCTAGAGCCACCAGGAATATTGTAAGAAGTGTTAATGCAAATCCAACCACCACTACTAAGGACATTTTAGAAAATCTGGAGTCTTCTGGCATAAAAATATCAAGGCAAACATTGCAAAGGACTCTGCATGAAAATGGTCTGAAAGGAAGAAGACCAAGAAGGACTCCATTGCACACCGGAAACCACCTTGCAGCACGTCTTAATTTTGCTAGACCCATGTGAATTCTCCAGAGTCCGTTTTCTCAAGTATTTTGTGGACTGACGAAACAAAAATGGAATTGTTTGGCCATATGGATGCTTCTTACGTTTGGAGGAAGAAAGGAGAAGCTTACAACCCAAAGAACACCATACCCACGGTGAAACATGGTGGTGGTAGTCTAATGTTTTGGGCTCCTTTTCGGCTAGTGGTCCAGATAGTTTGGTCAAGATAGATGGAACCATGAAGAAGGAGCAATATTTGGAAATAATCCAGAAAAACATTAGGCAGGATGCGGAGAAGCTCCATTTAGGACCAAACTGGGCCTTTCAACAGGATAATGATCCAAAACATACTGCCAAAATAGTCAAGAAATGGTTTGAAGATAATCAAATTAATGTTTTGGAATGGCCTAGCCAGAGTCCCGACCTGAACCCTATCGAACACTTCTGCCACATATTGAAAACTGAGGTTAAAAAGCGGAAACCTAGAAATTTGAGGGATTTGGAGAACTACTGCATTGAAGAATGGTCAAAAATCAGTGTTGATGCTTGTAAAAACCTTGTTGATAAATATCCAAAACGGTTACAGGCAGTTATTAAGAATAAAGGGCATGCTATTGACTATTAGTAAGAGAGGTATGAATAATTTTGAACTAGTGCCATTATTGTTTTTCTTTGTATAATGTTTCAAACTTGCATAATTTATTTATTTGTTGAGTTTAAATTAAATGCTTATGCTTGATTTATTGTTTGGAATCCCTTTAATATTGTCTACCTTCTGGTTTGAGCAATATTCTTATAGAAATCTCAAAGATCCGAGGGGTATGAATAATATCGGGCACAAGTGTATATATATATATATATATATTTATATATATATATATATGTGTGTGTGTGTGTGTGTGTGTGTGTGCGTGAGTGTATGTGTGTGTACTTGTATGTGTGTATGTTGTGCGAAAATTACTTTTAAAATTGTTACACTTGCATTATAGAAATCGATTATCAGTAAATGGGATGCAATTCCTTAAGGTTTTATTGTGAGGACACGCAAAGAAAACCAACATTTCACCAGCGATAAAATTCTGATCGCTAAACGAAATAAAGATTAAATATACGAAACAAAACAAAACAAGAAAAAAACTAAAAAGGAACCGGTACGCAAAATAGCGTGCTAATTTTCTTCTCATAATATATACAAAAAAAAAAAAAAAAAGAAAATATAACCAACTTCTTTTATGTTTCTTATAGAATAGTAGAATGAATATTTAGTTCGCTGAGTTCAGGAAATAGTATTTTACCCTCGCCTTAAAAAGCTGGATTGTTTTACAGCAGGTGCGAGTAACATGCAAGCACCGTATGAGTACGTCTGTCACATGATGGCCATAAGCAGTGAACTATTGTTTATCTTCACCTGAAAAAGAATAGAAAACACGCGTAAGACTTAATCACAGAAACAATTTTTACTAAGGTGCACAGAACTAAATAATATAGTATCGGTCCGATCGTTTTTTATATTGCATTAGAGATAATTATGGATTAGTAGGGATTAGCATTTAATGTAAAAATGAACACAATAGTCGACCTACTACATAATTACTCATTGGAAATAACTCTCCAAAATCGAATGTCATTTATCATCGTAAATTAAATCTTCAGTAACTGTTGAATAATTAGACGAAATGTTTAAACAAAAGCTTCTGAAAAGATTCTCCGCTTACATAAAGGAAATTTTGATCCTTAAATAAGTTTATTTCGCTATTCATCATATTTTCCATAGCGTGTGCAACCTCGTTAATATTCTGAGTCACTCCGTCTACATATTTTAAACTATTAGTTAAATACTGTTTTTTGGTGGGCAGAGTATTGATCATTTGTTGCCCAACTGCACTGATGTAAGTTAACGCAGTAGAGCTAAATAGATTTTACCTACCAACATATTTTTAAAAATTTTTTACCATTCCGCTATTACAAAGTTGGTTACAATTGAGTTTTCTTAATATTGGTATCACTTAGCTCACTAAACGATACACTCTACATAAGAATACGAATGTTTACAGTTAAGAATGTATGATCTCTGATTGTTAAAAATAATAGTTGAACGACTTGCAATTCCCAGTAGATTTATAATCTTCTTACTACAGCAAAATGTAAAACAACGTTAGAAGTTCCGAATATGAATATCTTACACCAATCATGACGCTTCCTTAATAATTTCGGTAGCTCATGAATCAAAGTTCTGACTGTCGTTTCCCTACATTTGTCGTCTGCATAGTACTGTATCGGGAAACTATGCCAAAAGCTATGTTTTACATGGTGTGTGTATTTACTTTCTTTCGTCAATAAAGATTTTTACTTTCCACCTCTCTTTTCCCCTTTTCTTATATTTCTTCGTCTTTATCTGCTTCTTACTTTACTTTCTTCTACTTCTTCTTCTCATGTATATATATATATATATATATATATATATATACACGAGTGTTTTTTAACAAGTCATTGGACAAGTTTCTGTAGACAAGTCAACGATCTTATGTTTTCACTGAGATCTTCCAGTCTATGAACTCATCAGATACGATTTTTCCGATATTATTTTTTAAAAAGTTGTTTGTATACAATAAAACCTGGTACACTTTTTTTAGGAATAAATTACATGACCACGTTATTATAAGTCGGCCCTATTGTATAAACGTGGTCATGGAATTTATTCCTAAAAAAGGATACCAGGTTTTATTATGTACAAGTAACTTTTTTTTAAAAATAATATCAGAAGAATCGCATCTGATAGGTAAAAACTTGAGCTCACACTAAAATTTGTATCATTTACAAATGTAAGAAAAAGAATTCTGACAATTATTTATTTATTTTCAAAATATGGACGCCCAAAAGTAAGGGACATAATTGAGTAAAACAATGTAAACAGCCAAAAACAATAAAAATACATGTACAATCAATATTTAGTAAATGAGCCCTTGCTCTTACTGACAGCTGCACATCTTCGACTAACGAATCAGTTCTTGAAAATCCTCAATACTAATTTTAGACCATTCTTCTTGAAGCTTTACCCACTAATCCTCCGTTTTAGTGGGATTTCTTTCCATAACTTTCACACCTAAGGCCTTCCAAAAAAATTTATTGGATTTAAGTCAGAACTTTGCGGTGGTCAATCTATAATTTCGGAATCGTGCTCGCTAAGGTAACTGATTACCACGTTTGCCTTGTGACATGGGGCATTATCTTGCATAAAGGAAGACCTATCGAAACCTGAATTCTATATGATTGCCACAACATGATCTTGAACAATGCTTTTATAGATCTGCGCGTTTACACGAGTTTGCAATCGGACAAGACTCGTTGTACCTTGGCTAGAAAACATTGCAAATACTATGACGCTTCCGTCCCCAAACTTAACAATTTTCTTAGTACACTTTGCACTTAGTCTTTCACCAATACGTCTCTTTACATGGTTTGTTTTCCATCATTTCCAAATAAATTAAACTTGCTTTCATCACTGAAAAATACTTTTGACCAATTTTCATATGTTTAAGTTACATACCTGTTAGCAAAATCTAATCTTTTCTTCTTATTCTTCGATCTAACAAGTGGTTTCTTCCCTCGGATTCGATTAAACAGCCCTTTTCTTGCAGTCGTCTAGGAACAGTCTGTCTTGGCACATTAACACATCAGGTATTATTCATAACCCTTTTAATTTCTGTTCAAGACTTAAAACGGTCCTTTAATAACATACGCTGCATTATTCGATCTTCTCTTGCCGAAGTTTGCGGGGTTTGCCGGTTTTGAAAGCACTATGTTGCCAATATCATTGTAGGATTTAACATCCTTGCCTACAACACTCTTGGAACGTTTCCCTGTCTCTGAAATCTCTCTAATGGTGTGTTTTTCCTTATGTAGCTTAACAATAGCTTGTCTCATAGAGTAATCAAGTGTTTGGCGTTTCGCCGTAGTGCCTGCTGATGCAACGTTTACAAATGACTAAGTAAGAATTATTCTTTAGAGGAAATCAAAAAATTGAATATAGCATACTGTATACATTGTTTTCCTCAATTTTGTCCCTTACTTTTGGACGTGCCTATTTTGAAAATGAAAAAATAATTGTTATAATTCTTTTTCTATCCTTTGCAAATTATTCAAATTTTAGTATATTATCATGAATGATAATAACTACTAGTTGTCAAAATTTCAGCTTTTCACAGTTGCTATTTCTAGCAAATATTAGGTTTTAAAATTTTGTCCCTTCTTTTGGACGCTAGTGTATATGAATAGCAATAAGAGCCTATAGCCCTTCAAAACCCGCTAAGGTAACAGAAAAAAAACATAACAGCGTTCAGAAGTTGTATATATGTATAATAAAATTCCATTAAAATTCCAACAACAAATCTTAACTTTATAAGCGATAAACAAAAAACGTCCGTTATGGTGTTGATCGACTCTGGTACATCACTAAAGTATTAGAATGCAGGTAATGATGTAATGAAGGCGAACCTAACCTGTGATGACGAATGCTAAAAGCCTGAAACACGCGTGTCCGTATGTATAGTTCTATGCACGCAAAATAATATTTACTAATATATTGGTCTGGATTTTACCTTTTTTCATTGACTTAGAAGTTACAACTGTCCCCCTATTTCATCTTCATTAATCCTTACTACACCTCGGTGTATACTTTTTAAATTTTGTATACTTTTAGATTTTCATGCAAGCTTGTTTTTTTTTTAATCTATGTTCTAAGTAGCACAATGTATTATTGCTTATAAACTTATTTTGCTAAAAACATTTTCTCTGATGAGATGAACATTTATTGAATATTTATGGATCAAGGAAAACTTAACATGTTTGTATTATTTGTTGAATAATAGATTTACCTAAACTTTTTAATTTACATAACTTATATGTGTATGCATTTGTGTGTGGAGGACGTGTGTGTATGTGTGTTTGTGTATATATTTTGCTAACTATACATTCTCGCAATTCCTTAAGGTTGTATTGTGAAAACACGCCAAAGAAAACAAAGTTTCTCGAACGATTACACTCTTATTGCTAAACGAAATGAACATTTAATATTGAAACCAAACAGAAAAAAGAGAGAAATAAACGGAAAAGAAATCGAACACACACAATAGCATGCTATAACCCATATGACTATAGAATATCGGATAATTGCATATTTTATGAATAAGCAACACAAAGGAACAACGCTATTATAAGTTCTAAAATGAAACTATAATAAAAATAAACTATGATGTGCAGAAAAAAGCAAAGAATATATATCATTAATTCTATTTTCCAGCAAAGAACGTTCTTTAAATGTTGATAACACGATGTATTTTGAAGAAGAAAATCTAAAATTTTTGCGACACAACTATAAAATGGCAATCAGCTGTTTTCCCAAAGCCAATTGACTCCTCACCTCGAATATTTTTCAATGGTATCGTTGCAACATGACATTCAGTGATCAAATGCAGTCAGCAATTCGTACGAAAAGTATGAAAAAAGTTTCTTTCATACTCTTTTAATACGGAATCGTCATCTGAATGCACATTCTAATATCTTAAATGAATTTATTTTAAATTAGTCCTGTAGCATTTCATACATTTTTAAATTCTGTATTTTTTCGGAAACATACTTAAGAATTCCAGCTATAGCGGATGAGTTTTATTGTAAGAATATCACTTATACAGAGTGATAGGAAAGTAGTTTTATTTAGATATTAATTATACAAAATAATCAGCATAATCCTGTTGATATACTGGTTCTCGCCAGATCGCCGAAATTAAGCAAGATTGATCCACGCCAGTAGCAGATGGATAACCATTTAGGAATAATAAGCGCTGTATACGCTTTCCGCTTATCTCGGAATTGTTTCCAATTGTCTTAAACTTATATACTTGCAACTGGAATTAAAAGAATGTCGACTAAGAAGAGGTGTGGTTGGAGATTGCGGAACTTTTACTTTAAAATTTCGATAACCTCAACAGTGGATATATATTGTCTGGGAAGATTGAAGGGAGACGTAAACTTATACAGACTGATGACAACGTAGCTCCCTATTAGACAGAGTTCGCAGTTTATTACTGAAATATAATTCTTGAAATACATTAATATGATTAGAAATTTCATAGCAAAGCATTTTATCTAGAATAAAATATTAAGTTCCATAATCTGTAACGAACATTTGAATCCTCTTGAGAACAGCATAAACTGATTTTAGATATAAATAGTGACCAAGTATGTCGTGCGGATATAAGATTTGGGTTAATGGACATCTGTCCTGTTTGGCTGTTCTTGATAAGGTGCATAAACTTATATGTAATTTGATTGGCGTGATTATTTCTTCTTTTTTTCAATCTCTTTCACAGGTATGATGTTGCTAATCTCGACCTTTTCTCTAAATAATATTATATCATATGTTCTTTAGAATTGTCAAATATATTTCCTGCTTAGTTTGTTCCAAGTCGTTTGACTCGTTTGTCTTGTAATCTACATCCTTTCGGTGTTTTGATAACTCATTGTAATAAAGCTTCCGATTCTAGTAGCGTCTTTCCAAGAATTGCTTACCGTTTTCCTACTACATGATTATTTTAAGACTTCGTCGAATAGGCACATCTTGCTTTTGTAATAATCATGGAACTGCTTTTCCTGTTTTCTTCCTATTCCGTTATTTTTCAAGACTAAGGCCAAAAGGTATTTTCTGCCTTTACCATAATCATCTTTGTTAACTCCTTATATCAAACGGCTTCACGCTTTGTCTGATACGATTTCTATGCTATTCTCTACTGTATCCTTTACATTCTATAAGCAATAGTTTTGACAATAAGTAAGAATCGCTGTTTTCAGAATTGACTATTAATTTGCGTTAGCTGTATATGGAGGCTTTGCAATCCTCTAGAATAGTTATAATGATTATCTGTTAATCTCCCCACCTTATTAACATTAATCATTGATTATTTTTTATCGATAAGCTTGGAATTCTTCTGACAATCTATTTCTTATGTTATCCGTTGATGTGGTTCGCAGGTGGTATGAAAAGCTAGCGATTCATGCTGACACACAAATTGAATTTCAAATACAACCCCATTCTATACACTTTTGCCATAATCGTGTCTTGTCAGAATTATAATTAGGCAAAAATTACAAATACTTAATAATGGAGGTTGCTTTCCACTTAATCTATATATCGCTACTAAATTTTTGTTTTATTATTTATCACGAAAATGTAATAAACATTAACAGTTATTTACAACTAGACAAGGTTATGGTAAAAGAGATCTTGTTAAAAGTTTAGTAAAACATGTTTATAACATCTATGTAAAATTTACAGCATTTTTCTTTTGCATAGAAATCGCTTCAGACAAATCATGAAACCACTTAATGTAAGAAGCTAAAAATGCTATTTCAAGGCAACATCAGTTAACGATAAGTGTGTGATGAATAGATTCCGTCACAGAAAACACTAAATCTTACACTTTCAGACATCCCTTCATGGAATGTAGAGCTTAATGACAAAACCAGGACATCCGAAGCTGTGGAAAGTAATCCCAAGGTCGACATTCTACTCTCCTTATTTGTTAGTTGGGATGGTTTATGTATAAACAGTAAAATTGTTCCAGTAAGACTATTATATTTCACGTACTTAAATTAAGCCCTGTTTTGGGTTGTGGTCATCAAAATTTGTCAGGGTTTATATGAGCAAGAGGAGATTTATAGAATATATATTATGACTTAAGAGATATTGCAGATGGTAATGGAAAATATATTGGGCGAATTTTAAGTAAAACGCTGTAAAAGCATTTGTAAATTGCTAATACTTACCACACACACACGCATATATATATATATATATATATATATATATATATATATATATATATATATATATATATATCCGCACATTTGAAATTGAGAATCACTAATTTGATGATACTGCATAAAAAATATATTTTTTTTCGTAACTTGATATCCGTTTTCTGCGGAACCCTAACGATTTTAACCTATTTAAAAATTCTATTAATTTTGCTTACATTCCGAGAATTCCGGTCATCATACATAGGTTTGTTTTGGCTTGGTTTATGTTTTATTTTTTTCTCTTTTGATATATTTTGTTTTAACTTGTTTAATGTCAATGGGAGAATAAAATTAATGTGAAAATAGGATCTGCAGTCTTAGCGCATAAAAGACATTGATAGGCGTTTGTCATTATGTAAAAGAAAATCTACTCATATTCGACGAACACACAGGACCGTTACTTTCGTTTACGCAAAGCCTGTGCGCTCGAAAATGACATCGCACTTGTAGTTATAAGCAAGTTATATCTGTTGAGTAATCAGACAGCTGGTTATGAATGATAGCTTTTCTTCAGAAATACTTTTCGAAAAGTTTTAAAATAGCATTAAAATGAAAAGAAAGGAACAAGATTCGAGTTATATTGAAACTGAACTCTGTTTAATATTAAACATAAAGACATTTAAAATGAATAAAAATGTGTGAATTATTGCAACGATAACGTAAATATACATCACAGATTTTAAAGCTTAAATTTCGCTTGATTTGATTGTGAAATATGTTTTTTTTAACCAAAGAGTTATCACATATCAAGGCTCTGAGGTTACTTATGCTTAATGATAAATGGGGAGCGTGATGTTCGGTAATGACTGAAATTTGATGTTAATTTATTTTAGTAGGCGCCTCATGAAGACAAAACGTAAATTTCTATTTTAATACTTTTTTTTCTTTCTAGCACAAATCATATTTGAACTGTTTTAGAATTTTATTATATACTAAAAACGTTTTGTCACAAAAAATAAAACTTTGGACATAGCATTAAAAGAAACTAGTTTTAATGGATCTTATAGTCGATACTATTATGTATCAATTGTCTGGGACGACTGAACGGAGACATAAACTAATACAGAGTAATGACAACGTAGTTCCCTATTAAAGAGAGTTCGTAGTTTATTACTGAAATATAATTCTTGAAATGCATTAATATGATTAGAAATTTCATAGCATAGCATTTTATCTAGAATAAAATATAAAGTTCCAGAATCTGTAACGAACGTTTGAATCCTCTTGAGAACAGCATAAACTGATTTTAGATATAAATAGTGACCAAGTATGTCGTGCGGATATAAGATTTGGATTAATGGACATCTGTCCTGTTTGGCTGTTCTTGATAAGGTGCATAAACTTATATGTAATTTGATTGGCGTGATTATTTCTTCTTTTCTGCAATCTCTCTCACAGGTATGATGTTGCTAATCTCGACCTTTTCTCTAAATAATATTATATCATATGTTCTTCAGCATTGTCAAATTTATTTCCTGCTTAGTTTGTTTCAAATCGTTTGACTCGTTTGTCTTGTAATCTACATCCTTACGATGTTTTGATAACCCATTGTTATAAAGCTTCCGATTCTAGTAGCGTCTTTCCAAGAATTGCTTACCGTTTTCCTACTACATATAGCCTTGGTTATTTTAAGACTTCGTCGAATAGGCATATCTTCTCTTTGTAGCAATTGTGAAATTTATATTATAATTTCTAATATATAATTTCTTATATAATTTTTAACAAATTGTAAAAAATATGGTGTCAACCGATCAACTTAAAATTTAAGTTATATAATTTCAAACTTAAATTACAATTTCGTATCAGAAAAACCAAACTTGTTATAAGGAATACTTCGTAGTTTTCTCGGAGCATTGTGTGGAATGCGAAAGGGTGGTATTTAAGAGTTATAACAATGTAGTTATGGAAACAGTTTGGGTGGTAAAATGATTAACGATGCCAATAAGTATGCATACTTGGAAATATATATTAAAGTCGCTTCAGTATATGTTTACTTATGCATATTTATTTCTGAATCTAGTGTGTCGCACGGGTGAGTTTGCTAATATTTTCGCTCCCAAACATAAACGCAGACAAACACAAACAAACTGTTGAATGAGCGAATAAACAAAGCATACAATCTGAAACAACGAGAGAAAAATAGAACAAAAGTAAAATTATATGAATAAGATAAATAAAATAAATAAATACATAAAAAAAATAAATAAATATATAAATAAAATTTCTATTAAATTTTGACAATAATTTATCGAATTCAGGATTTCACATCGCAAATCGACATAGCAAACATGCAAGCACATGTTTCTAACACAAACATCTGACACTGACACAAACGCAAAATGTTCAAGAGCTGTTTACGCTTCTTCAGCCCCGGGCGAAGAGGAGTTTCTATAAAATATTTGGAAAGCTACTCTCCTGTGCAACATACTGTTCAGAAATAAATGTGCATAATTAAGAATTATCGAAGTCCCTTAAATACTGTCATGGTTATTTATTTTACAACATAGTGATAGCCCTCAAACTGCATTGTGATAGCCCTCAAACACAACTTTTTCAAATAAGGTTTTATATTATACCGAAATATTATTATATAAAAGGCGTTTCACACTTAGAGAAAACAAGTATTTGTTTTTTTTTATTGAATATTTTCTATATCACGACAGGTCTGTCATATATCTTAAATTCCTTTTGTACAATCATCTCTTTAAATCAATATAAGATGCCTTCCACTTTTCGGACACCATGGCATTGCTATCAGTATCCTGTTTTGGATACAAAATCAAACAGCGAAGATGAAACAATTTAAAAGAGGAATTACCACCGGTTACATGATGTGTAACTGTTACTTTCAAATCGATTAAACAACATTCAAGTTTTAATATTTATGAAAACAAGATGTTAATTATTGTATTGTTTCCCGTTATTTATTATATTGTTTTACTGATATTAATTATTTTAAATATTTGAACAAAACTATATATAATATATTGTTAATTCTTACTTACATTTTAATTGGATTATTATTTTCCAATTACACTTTTTCAGGTTACAATTGACAAAAAAAAAGGAAATACTCTACTTAGAAAACAAGACAAACAGGAACAAAACGGTAACTGTATGCCTACAGAAAACAAAATGAACGTTTAAATATTATATAGCTGGTGTATGTGTATATAACAATATTGTCAGTGTATATATAACGAGTCTATGTTAATATGAGTGTTAAACGTTTGTGTATGTGATTCGTCCAGTGTATATATATAACTGTACATATAACATTTATCATCGTCTTAACAATTGTTTGAATTGTGATGTCTAGTGTTCTCTATTGTGTTTTGATATGTGTATGTATATAATAATAGTTTATCGATTTGAACAAGAGACGAACATTGTTGTATGTGAAAACACTAGCAAAGGACCATACCTCCAACCTTCTTTTTATGCGCCCTGAGGTCAAAAGTGCTTTTCTCCGAGAATTGAAAATGCTAAGGTAAGAATTATATATTGATGTTTCATTTATTCCTGCTGGGTTCCTTATCAGAGTTGGAACGCTTTATATACGACTACATCTTGCTAAGTTACCCCCTTCTGACTTCCAAAAACCCTGTCCGTCCGTTAACGCTTTGCGTATCGAACTTCTCCCTCTCGTCAGTAAAATTCTACATTCTCAAGTCTATTTTTTCCATGACTTCATAACTCACGTAAGTAAATATCTTAGTCTGGTTCAGGTATCTGGGTTTTTATTATCGTTAGCTTAAATTCCATCTATCAAGTTAACATCAAAGTTAACATTTCTGGCAATTATTAAATGTCAATATTTCAACTTCATGTAACTTTTCGCATAGATAATATCCTTTTCTATCTAACAATGGCAATCATAATAAGCGACTATTATAATAATCATTATAATAATCGACTGTTTCACTTTCCGGTGTTTTCCGGCAGACTTACAATATCACATAAACAACCTTTATATCCAACATATACATTGATGTAGAAATGTTAAAAAAAATGAAAAAAGAGAGAAACGTTATTATTGTTATTTTTGGAGGTGGGTAGAGATAGTATATATTACGGTATCGGATTCTTTTCCGTCTATCATTAAAATACGTTTTGCTTTGTAAGTTTTAATCATATAATTTCTAACTCAATTGTAAAGTCACTCTTGTTTTTTATCCTTGTAATTTATGCTGAGACTGCATATATATATATATATATATATATATATATATATATATATATATATATATATATATATATATACAGAAAGGTAGTGAAAGCTTCTATTTTGAGGTCTACATCCAGCTGTTTTCTTTTCTGAAACCGGCTACTCGTTGTTTTCTGTTTGTCCGGCGCGTAGTTGTTTATATGACAAATTATTAACAGGTGTTGGCTAGCAGGAGTAAATCTAATATTTTATCGGACAAAATTCCGTTTGTAAAAAAAACACGTCAAACCCATAGTCGAAGTCAGTTCAGTTCACCGATTCATTTTATAATTAATCGTATTTTACAGACTTGCAAATCATCTTCTTTTTACTCAGCTAACAGAAAGATCATATTTATTTAAGTAAAACTTTTTTCAACATGAGATGCTTGCGTAAGTATTGATTTCTCAGTTGTATTTCGATTGTATATTCAATGTCTATTTTAATGCTTGTATATTCTTCATGGTCATGAATTATAGAATTTAAATCACACACACACACACACACACACACATATATATATATATATATATATATATATATATATATATTACAAAACTTGTTGAAATTCAAGGACTTACATTTTTTCTTTTTTGTAAATTTTGTTTATTTCATCTTGGATTCCTTCATTACAGCTGTTTCGTTAATGGGATGGAAATTTTATGATTTTATGCGTTCATAAAATTTCTCGATTCCCACCAACTCATCAGAGGTTTCCATTTGATGTTACCAAGAAAAAGTTGATTTTGTACATGACAAATCTGGTGTTTGGGAAAGAGAAATTCAATCGCCAAGTTGTTACATCTTGGGTGTCATGCTAATATATATATATATATATATATATATATATATATATATATATATATATATATATATGGCCGATTGTTAGAACTGCGTACTATCAACACAGTGGTTGTAAGTTTGATCCCCGGCTACGGAAATGTGCTAGTCCAGCCGCACTGATGAATTGTGATACAAAAAAGCAGCACTGTATGTGGAGTACTATATATATACACCGATGAAGACTGAAGGATCGGTCAAAAATTATGTACTTATAAAAAAAGTGTTTTTTTTCATAATATTATTATTTTGTATTCCTGCACGTCACCAATTGAAAACGAATAAAGAAAAGTTATAAGCTTTTATACTTTTCGCATTCTTTTTTATTCATATATATATATATATATATATATATATATATATATATATATATATATATATATAGTTTTTAAAATATAATTATCCACTGAGACGTGCTTTGTCGTCTACGACTCATCAGGGTTGATGAATCTAGCTAGATATAGCTACTCAGATAAGTCGTAGACGAAGAAACACGAGTCAGTGGATAATTATATTTAAAATAAATAATATATATTCTGCTTCCCATTTGAGGCTACCAAATTGGTCAAACGGAAAATTATTCCCAACTTGCACTTAGGTAAAAATGCACTTTCGTATAAATACTTGAATTGATTCAAAATTATCGCAAACAAAAACAAATAAATAACATCTATCTATCTATCTATCTATCTATCTATCTATCTATCTCTCTCTCTCTCTCTCTCTCTCTCTATATATATATATATATATATATATATATGTGTGTGTGTGTGTGTGTGTGTGTGTATATTTAGATATATTTATAAATATGAATTATCTTTAACTGTAAAGACTAATTTTGGAGCACGCGATCAATCTGTAATCGTATGCACACCTTATACATGCAAGAATTTTCACGTGAAAAGATAATGGAATTAAGTTCAATCAAAAACGTCGAGGCATGCGGAGAGATAAAGAAAGCAAGTCAGATAGCGTTAAACGATAGATGCCAAAACATTGTATGAGCCTAATGTTGACAGCTTATTATAACTCTTAAATAAGCCCAATCCGAACTGAAGGGAGCTGATGATAATATTTGTATTCATAAATATTCAATATCTTACCTAAGTCACTAGTGAATCATGCGTTTATAAATCAGTGTAAGAAGTGATAATTACTGTGGGTTGAATGATCCGAACTGAGACACAAATTCATCTTTGCTGCCCGGTATTCAACCATTCGATTGGCAAGAATAATCATGGAAAACTTGAATTTGACTAAGACTCTTAATTGATTGTTGTCAACATTCAAGGGTAAACCCCTAGGCTGAACATCTACAAAACTGTCCTCGCCGCCACAAAATGTCTTAAATCACCATTACGATGTTCATCCATGATTGGTTCCTGGGCTAAACGGTTCGTTGATATTGCAAGCTCTTTCAGCAGCTTTTCGACCCAGCTTAAATTGAAATAAGAAAATTGTGCGAATTTGTATTTTTTCCGTCTTTCATTAAATGTTCTAAAAAGACGACACACTTTTTTTTAAGACAATTGTAATTTTAACGATTAGATAGAGCGAAAAATGCACTTTAGAATGATACATAACATAATGGTATTATTACGAACAGTTAATTGGAAAGACACAATTTGAAAACAAAATTAAAAATTCCGCAAGAACTTTCTTCTCAACCTAATATATATATATATATATATATATATATATATATATATATATATATATATATATATATATATATATATATATATATATTAGGTTGAGAAGATATATATATATATATATATATTCGGATTCAAACAAGTAAAAAGATGTTTATGTGAATCATATATATTGAGCACTGTAAGTGACGGGCGGGTATGGATTTAATACACACTTGAGAGAAATATTTACGGCAATGATTCATGGTCCGATGGTTACAATAGCCGACTGTCAACTCAAAATTTTTAGGTTCGATACACGGCTGGAGAAAGGTGTAGGTCTAACCGAACTGATGAGTTGTGATACAATGAAACAGTACACACACACACACACACACACACACACACACACACACATATATATTTAACGACTCAAGGCATTTTTCAAACAATTTAAATTAAATTTTTATACCTTACTTTGTAAAATTTATAAAAGTGCACTTTGAAGATAAACAATTTCAAATTGAATCTTGTAATTTTATTTTTAAAGCCTATAGTAAAAACATTTTGTTTAACAATTTTCATGCCTTGGATGAAATGCTTTTCTAACTTGAATCTTATCTTTTTAAGATTATATTTTAAAACAATCCTTCTCTCTATTTAAGTTTGTATTTCTCCTCACACCGATACTCATTTTTGCAACCCCCTCTTTGTATTATTACAGGTCTGAATATTCTCTCTGTTTCAGTTTGTGTTTCTCCTCACACCACACCTCATTTTTTGCAACCCCCTCTTTGTACTATTACAGGTCTGAATATTCTCTCTGTTTCAGTTTTTATTTCTCCTCACGCCACAACTCATTTTTGCAACCCCCTCTTTGTAATACAGGTCTGAATAATGAGAAAATCTGAATTTTTTTAACAAAAACTTTAAAATTACTTTTTTTGGATTAAATTTTTTTAACTTCTTTCAGAATAGAACATCTTTAAAAATTAATAAGGAACATATTTCATATAGGTTTCATTAACAAATATTCAGTACATAACGAGAAAAATAGAGATGAACATTTCAAAAGGACTGTATAACTGGTTACGGTCAATGGTTGTCCTCGCCATCGAAAGTCTTTTCTATTGTTATTCTATTATTATTATTATTATTATTATTATTATTATTATTATTATTATTAATATTATTATTTAAAACATTTTGTGCCCTGTTCTTTTCCGTGAGGACGTTTTATGGGAAAAGTATACACCAAGTTATTATGATTGTCTGTTACACACACACACACATACACACACGCGCGCATATATATATATATATATATATATATATATATATATATATATATACATATATATAACACTGTTAAAATATCTCACCCGAATAATATAAAGCTATTTGCACTATAAATTTTTATGTAAGTAGCGCAATATTTTTTCTGAGTGAGTTTTGCTTTTTAACTTATACGTACTCTGAATTGCATCGAGCTCTCGTGATATCTTAACCAACCACCCCCTCGTTCACATATCTAACTTACTAACTATCAATAGCTCGAAAGAAGTAAGGCTCATATAAGCTGTCACAGAAATGCTCCTGTCAGTGCGCAATCTGGTCCAACGGGAGATATAAGATATGTAAGAAATGGTAAACTAGCGGGACCTATGGAAATTTCACAGCGGAGTTTTTCATATGTAATATGTGGATATCCATCGTAAATTGAGACGCCCTGATATTATTGTAGCTCTTATATATATATATATGTATATACGTATAACTAGAGTGCATCAACTTGAATATAAACCTAAACCCAAACTCATGAAAGAAATTTTATATATATATATATATATATATATATATATATATATATATAACTTGAGTTCCTTCAGATAATCGAAATCGAAACCAAAATAATTGTTGGTAAAATTATTTATTTAAAAAATTCGATTACTTGAGTGCCACCAGCCACATAGAAACAGAAGGTCATAACAATTTAACGACAGTCACTCGGACGAAAAGATATAAGCGTGACACACAAAATAACACACAAAATAACACACACGCTATAGTATTAATATATAGACAGGCAGGGACATCCAACGTAGCGCGGTTGTAAAATACGATATAATACGATATTTTAATTTATTCAGATTTTGTATATATTATCATAGAGTCAATTTTCTATCGATTCATATATATTATAAAGTTGTGATTTAAAAAATAAAAAAAATATATTCATATGACTTGAGTGCATCAGCTTGAATCGAAACCGATACCAAAACTTATAAAGATTGAAGAATTTTTAGTAAAACCATTCATAAACAGTAGATAACTCAAGTGCCATCAGTTATAATCGAAACCCGAACCAAAACTTACGAAGAGGTCTTGGTAAACTTATTTGTTACAAGAAATGGAGGGTTATAACAATTAAATGACGGTCACTGTGAAGAAAAAATATGCAAGTGTGACACACAAAATAACACACATGCTATCGTAATAATATATAGATAAAGGTTTTAAATACTCTCCCTAAATTAGAATCTCATAATCGGATACGGTTTCATGTTAGGTGATAAATAGCCTTTGTCTGTGGTTGTGTGCATAAGAGTGGTTCCACATCAATCATCACAGTTTAATGAAATGAGAAATTAGGTAACGATAACATTCCTATCGTTTTGAATATATAATAGAGCACGAAAAAGTCGATAGCATTTGGGATATTGGCGATACTATAGACAGAGAAAGCGTATCAATTCGGTTAAATTCTCACAATATTTTTTTCAAGAGAAAACTATACATTTATTTGTGTTCCTTCGTATGCAATAAAATAATGTCTTAATTATGCGTCTTGAACAAACCTGTTGCTGGAATTACAAATAACAAGTTTTTCAGACTTTCAAGTGACAGAATAAACAAGCCATGCACTAATTATACATATCAAGTTAGGTTTGGCCAAAAATAAAATAATCTAAATAAATTTCTAAACACAAAGATCTAATAAAATGTAATTAGATATTTTCTTTTCTCTCCGAAACAGACTGTAGAACAAATAGATTCTTAACTATGTAGACATAAGGAAAATTCGATTTAGACGTACTTGACTTGCTTAAGTGTTTTCTTTATCCGTAAATTTGTGGATATTAGATTGTCGTTAAGTGTCAAACGCAAAAAAAAACAACAAAAAAACAACAACAGGAAGACCGACAAGAGAGAGAGAGAGAGAGAGAGAGAGAGAGAGAGACCGAGGGAAATAAGACAAGTGGCTTGGAATCTCTTGGCAAACAAGTTAAATTATTTCTTGAAAAACACAGTGATTACCACTTCCTTACAGATGGACATCCCTACAAGATTATAGTGCTCGATTGTTGACGCGCAAATATTTTAGCAGCTCTGATTTGCTTTTACAAGTCTTCTGCAAATCTGATGAACAAAATAACATCATTAGTCAAGCACCCAATATAGGAACGTTACTAATAGAACCTAACATATAGGCGGGCTGAAATCTGTCTGTAACGTTAGAAACACACCTCAACCTTAAAGCATGTTTCAAAATGGGGCGCCGTATTGATTTTGCCTCAAACCTCTTGCAACTGTAATAGAAATGCTTTTACTATGTACCATAATGGTAAGTTCGGTCTTCCAGAATTAATGAAGCTTTTGCCCGAATTTATGCTCGCGGGTTGGCGTGTAAGAAATGCGTTATTTAAAAAAAATACAAAAACATTCGCTTTTAATCATTTCACACCTACTAGAGCGCCCCGCTAGGTTCACCTTCACTATATAACAAAATATTTCATTTTTAAATCTAGATATATTGTATCATTATTTCAATCAAACTAATCATCTGTAAACTGTATGCATTTTTGTATTCATTTTTGGATTGCACAAAAATATTCAACACCGTTTACCTCTTTCAAATCCATCTGTTTACTCTTTACACTGACCTAGATATATTCTATAATGACAATAAGTTCGCGTAACATAGTCTTCAGCTTTAAAAAGCGAAACGATTTGTGGAAAAAGGAGAGGACTGCAACATTATATAATATCAATAAGCTCGTTGAAAAAATTTGACGCACTTAGTTGTACTTTTTCCCAACTTCTCTTGTAAAATGTTGAACAATCGCTTGCGTAATAGAGCGCATATGTGCTCGTGTAGCAATATAACAGCAGCCGAAGGATAGCTTGCTAACGAGAATATGAGCAGCAGCAACTGTTAAAGCACATATGCAAATTAGCAAGTGTACGGGAGTTTGCGTCACAAGAAAAGGACAGAAAATAGACCACGTGGTCGAGGAGAGAAGCAAAGTGCGCTTCGAGCAAGATGGACATGTAGAGTCGAAGGCGAGAAAGCGCTGACTGACAACCGGTGCGAGGTGGCGAGGATGAAGACTTTTAAAAAGTACATGTGTGTGGGGAAAAGGACTTTTGCAAGATAGTGAAGTGCGTTGTTTTGGAGGAACCACGAATAATTGCATTTCATTTGCACTTCAAAAAATGACGAGTCGAATTGTAATTTCTTTATTTTTTTTAGTTTGTTTCTGCGACGGTATCCACGTTACACTTGTTACACAACACCATGAAAAGGTAAGTACAGTACAAAGCCAGATAACAAGAAAGTAGTAATATGTAGCGTAAACTTCTAGCATTGAGCGTTGCTCTTGACACACTTTTTATATAAAACATTTAGGGCGCACATATCAAAATCACCTAGAACTCTTTCGAAAACCTAATAATCTGTTTTGTTAAAATATTTGTAAACACAGTTTTAGATATCATTTCATCATCTTCACTTCACTATTATTGCAAATACCTCATCTAGATTTTTGCTTATAATCCAGATTGTCTGGGTTTTTTTTTGACATCCGACTCCTATTGTATATCAGGTTGGATAATTCGACATGGACAAGCAGACAAGAAATACTTCCTTAAAATAAAATTAAAAATTGGGATATCTTTTACGTTATCTGGGAATAAAAAAGCAAACATTCATCGGAAAAGAACGTTCTTTTACTCGTAACCGTCGCCCCATCTGTGGAACAGCCCAAAAGAGCAGACAATCTTAACTATAACCTTTTTTCCTCATAAAGTTTTTTTTTATGTTTTGTTATGCTATTTACATATTTCTTGGTAATGCCGGTCTTTATGTTGCATATATAATTTACTATGGCTAAATTTCATATGACGTCAATTTTTTATATCGTCGTTTTTTTTTAATAACTTTTTTGACGGCGACTTTTTCTTCATGACGCCTAGTTGTTTTTTCAATGATGTTTTCTTTGTTACTTTTTCTTCATGACGCCTAATTGTTTTTTCAATGATGTTTTCTTTGTTACTTTTTCTTCATGACGCCTAGTTGTTTTTTCAATGATGTTTTCTTTGTTACTTTTTCTTCATGACGCCTAATTGTTTTTTCAATGATGTTTTCTTTGTTACTTTTTCTTCATGACGCCTAGTTGTTTTTTCAATGATGTTTTCTTTGTTACTTTTTCTTCATGACGCCTAATTGTTTTTTCAATGATGTTTTCTTTGTTACTTTTTCTTCATGACGCCTAATTGTTTTTTCAATGATGTTTTCTTTGTTACTTTTTCTTCATGACGCCTAGTTGTTTTTTCAATGATGTTTTCTTTGTTACTTTTTCTTCATGACGCCTAGTTGTTTTTTCAATGATGTTTTCTTTGTTACTTTTTCTTCATGACGCCTAGTTGTTTTTTCAATGATGTTTTCTTTGTTACTTTTTCTTCATGACGCCTAGTTGTTTTTTCAATGATGTTTTCTTTGTTACTTTTTCTTCATGGCGCCTAGTTGTTTTTTCAATGATGTTTTCTTTGTTACTTTTTCTTAATGCCTAACATATTATACAACAAATGAACCCTTCCATTAAAGTTAAACTTATATACACTAAAAAGTAAATAATAAAATAAAGGAAAACTACTAATCAAAATTAGAAAATGTTTAACAGCAAACACATATCAGGAATGTAAAGTAAACATTAAGTAATAGAATTTAGCTCACCAGGCGGTGGTTAATTTTCTGGTGTGTTCACGCCGTTTTAAAAGGGTATATTTTGGGTATTTTTTAATGGGAGAAATATTTTAGGGATGAGCCAGATTCAGATAAATATTTTCAGTGAGAAAGGTTTGCGGGGTTATAATCAAATTTGAGAATACGAGAGGTATTGTTATACGATAAACAAAAAGAAATAATGAGATAAGAAGGCATATATTAACAAAAGAGATATTTTATATATGTTTAAAATGAAAGGCTTATAACAATAGGAAATTATAGAACTTTTGTGACTGTTTTTAGAGTTCTTGTAAAAATAAGGAGATTTATTAGCTGAGACATTAGCAGAAATATGGATCGTGAGTTGCAGGATTCAGGAAAAACTTATCTGTTCATTTTTATAAATTATAATTAATTGACAGTTATTTATAAAAGGGAATGTTCATTTGATTTCCTATCATAATTGGAGTCCAGTGAAAAGATTAAAATATTTCAATGAATTCGTTAATGAGTTGTGTTTGTGTGTTCATTATTGTTCATGGATTGGTGTGAGTGGATAAAAATGTTGCAGAGATTAGCATACAGAGTAGGGCGTCCAGCGACACCGATTCGCAGAGTCGAGTCACTTGGATTCCACGGGTTTATTGAAATAAAATTTGACTTTTAAAGGGGTTAAATAGCTCACAGAAAGTCTGTTTCTAATAAATTTAGAAAGTTTCCTGAATTATTTGTTTTTATTCAGGATAGTGTATGCTAAGACGACACGCTCACAGATGCGTTTATGCATTTTGATTTTGTACGTCGATATTTACACATCGGCTTAAAAGATATTAGTTAACTAAATAAACGGAGAAGAAAATAAAATTAATTAATAAAATAACACTCCCCGAAACCAAAAGTTTCAGCAGATGTCTTGGTGACATGCCAAATCGATAGAAGGCTTAAGGCATTTCCATGAATAGTGACGGTTGTGAAGCTTTCATAAAGCCAATCCAATTCACGTTGATCCTCAATAGCAGACTCACATTGACGAGGCCGTTTTACGTCGAGGTCTATCCCGTGTCCTTAAGGCGATCGGTTCAAACACAAATCTGTCTAGAACGTTGGTATATTTTAATTGTTTAAAAAATCTCTGGTGCCACATCCTGCTGTCCAGGGTTTTTAGCACATTTTATATACGCCATCTGTTTTTTTCTGTCGTTTAATTTTATCACTGCCATATTTTCTGTTTCGATATGACTTGATATTTTCTTTATGGCGTTTATCTTTATTTTTATGCTGTCTAATATTTGTTTTTATTGCGATTAACTTTTTCTGTTTGAGTTATACTATTTTTATATCACATATTATTTCCTTTATAACATCCGTTTTTTATGACGTTCAAGTTTTTCTTGTGTTTTTACTTCCTATGGCCTTTAGTTATTTTGCTTTAATAATAACATCTATTACTTCATTTGATAATTTTCATGATGTCATACGTTTCCTTTTAGCTTCTAGTTTTGTCTTTATGAAGTCAGTTTTCCGATTAAAAATATTTTCTTCATTACGTACAGGATTTGGAATATTAGCTGGTAATTGCGTCGTTCTCTTGGATATTATCTTTGATAAATCCAGTGCCTATTGTGATTTTATGGCGCTTAGGTTTTTCTTAAGGACGTGTTTTATGGTGGATCATGTTTTAGTTATTACACAGACTTATTATTTAATAACGTAAAACTTTTCTTTCTGACACACAGATTTGTCTTCATTACTTATAATTTTTTCATTCAATTTTATAAAATCGCCATTTTTTCTTATGACGCCAGACATTTTCTTTGCGACTTTGAGATTCATATTATAATGACTTTTTTTTCACTATGTAAAGTTTAACTTCCCTTATTTTGACGATAATACTTTTTATGATGTTTTATTTATTTGTTTTGATTTATTGTATTTTCCGATTTATTTCTTTTGTGTAATTATTTATGAAATTCCATTATTTTTATATGATATTTAATATTCGTTACGAGGGGCGTGCAATAAGTAATGCCCCCTGACCCACTTCCCATAGCAGTAGAGCAACAAAACTTCGCACAGTTATGTATCTTTCCCTACATAGCAACCACCCAGAGTTATGCATTTCTCCCATCGTTTGATGCAGCTCTGGAGACCATTTTTGTAGAACACCCCATATTGGTCCTCCAACCACGACGTGACTTCAGAAATCAAGGCTGCATCATCTGGGAAATGTTTTCCTTTCAAAAACAACTTCATGGCTGGAAAGAGGTGAAAGTCAGAGGGTCCAAGGTCAGGAGAGTAGGGAGGATGGGGAGTATTTCATAATCACACGCCCGTGCTTCTGATCTGGCGAGTTGTGTACCGGAGCGTTGTCCTGCAGGAGAAGGGTACCTTTGCTAATCTTACCCCGCCTCTTGATTTTGATAGCTTCCCTTAATTTCCTCAAAAGTGGAGCATAATAGGCTCCTGTAATTGTGGTACCCTTTGCCAGGAAATCTGTCATTACTACTTCGTCCTGGTCACAGAAGACTGTGAACATGACCTTGCAGCGGAGGGATGCAGTCTTGCCTTCTTTGGAGGTGGTGAGTCCAAGTGCTTCCACTGCATTGACTGGGCTTTGGTCTCTGGATCATTGTGATGGACCCAGGTTTTGAAAAACTTTGACTCATATTCTTAGCACATCGCCTAATTCATCCTCGAGCACTCGACGCGTTCTCGCTTCTGGAATGGTGTGAGCAATCAGGGAATCAATCTGGCAGACACCTTATGCATATGCAAATGGTCATGAATGATAGTTTCTACGGACCCAGTTTTACTCTTGATATCTTGGGCTATTTGGTGAATAGTAATGCGGCGATCTTCCAAAATGGCAGATGCCTCATCAATAGCAGAAGGGGGCGACCAGGTCTGGGAGCTGTTTCCACAGACTTCCTGTCATGTTTGAATTTACGATGCCAGCGTTTTACAAGGTCATATGATGGGGTATTATTACTATAAATTTCTTTAATTTCATCAAAAGTCTCCTGTGGTGTGCGTCCTCTCAAATACAAAAACCGGATCACTGCTCGACATTCAACAGGCTCCATTTCACACCTGACTCCGTTTAAACACCCGTAAAACAGAAATCAGAATTAGTTCAGAGCTGTAATTTGCCACATAACCTCTAGAGATATAAATTATTAGACATGCAAAATTTCAGTTAGATAAGACAACTGGAAGTGGGTCAATGGCATTACTTATTGCACGCCCCTCGTATATTTCATTTGTTTTTCGTTCATTTTCGTTCGTTTTTTTTTTTTAAGAATTTGTTTTCTTTTCTTTATGATATTTATTTTTTAATCTTAGATTAAGTTTTCTGTGTTTAGTACTTTCCTCTGTATAATCTGCTTATCTCTTTATGAAGTAGTCTTTATGACGCTTGGCTTCATGCCGTTCGTTTTTACTCTATGGCTTCTTGTTTGTTTATGATTTCTAGAAAGTCTTCTTGAAGTCTAATTATACTTTATGAGGTATACATTTTAATAATACTTTCTTTATGATATCTACATTTAATTACGTTGTTTTTATTGTGTCTATATTTTCATGGCGTATTGGTTTTACCTCACGTAACCGTGGACATTGGACGGTAGCACAGAATATATATATATATATATATATATATATATATATATAAATATATATATATATATATATGTAAGTGGGAATAATAAAATAAGTGGTTGAATGATGAAAGATTAGAATGGGGAAAAAACAAGAAAAAAAGAAGGGAGCGGCAAGGGGAAAACATAGCAAGGAAACACAGATTGGCTATTATCAGAAAACATTTTAATAAATAGATATGTTTACTGAAAATAAATTGTGAACACATATCAGGTATTTTACACCGTTAAATCTATAATTCTGAATATCAAGTGCTTATTAAACAGCGGATTATATATATATATATATATATATATATATATATATATATATATATATATATATATATGTGTGTGTGTGTGTGTGTGTGTGTGTATATATATACATATATTGTTTACAGAAAGTTTTTAGATGAGACAAGTTATTGGTACCGTCGGTTTCAAACCTGATAATTAGGACCGTTTTAAATACCCATATCAAGCTCTCGTCAGGCAATACCCATGAATATTAGCCAATACTCATGAATCTTAGCCGACGAGAGCTTGATATGGGTATCTAAAACGGTCCTAATTATCAGGTTTGAAACCGACGGTACCAATGTCTCATCTAAAAACTTTCTGTAAATATATATATATATATATATATATATATATATATAAATAGGCTCTTATTTTCGGATTTTCCTTATTGTTGAGCACTCTGCTGGATCTCTTTTTCCCCAAAAACCTATATATATATATATATATATATATATATATATATATATATATATATATATATACATATATATATATATATCAATGTGTGTTACAAAGTGTTTGTGTTCTAGGTCCAATAAATTTATAATAAAGACACACGAGGAACCAATACATACATATCTAAAGGTTAACTTTGTTGTACCTATTGCTGTAATGCCGCAGTAGAAGCTTGACATGGTCTCTAAAATGAAATATTCAAAAGCTATCGTTGGAGTAAGCTTGCCAGATAGATAAAAAATGCAAATAACAGAAAGCGGTGTAACAAATTCATCATCAACGTTAATCGATAAAGAAATAACTTATCATTACTTGGAGATGTTCCCAGACTCCATCTTTGTGCGAAAATCTTATCCAAATATTATGAGTAAATAAAGATCAAGAGGACTATCATTTACGATATGGGTCACCACATGAAAGTTGGAACCGTTATTCTTTTCTTTACAACTTAAAGACTTGTCCTAGTCCGTGATAACAGGCGGAATTTTGTTTCCAGACATATAGCGAAGGTCTTTGACGTATTCAAATAAGTGAATTTACGTAAGTCAATATACCGTAATAAATTATCTTTTATTTTTTCCAAGTTGTCATGTATAATTTTATGAAGTAACCAATTTTAAAATAGATGCTTTCATGTAGAAACATGATTATCAATATAAGCAAAATGAAAAAAATCATATTATATATGATCATATCTTTTTTATATATACTTGTTACGTTGTCTATTTATAAAATAAGCGTTTGTTGTATATTGGTTGAAATTGGAATGGAGATGATACATTAAAACGTGTCTATTTATAAAAGATTGTGTTTGATTATCTTATCAGAGTTAATGTCGTTTGTGTGTGATCATCTAGTGGTGTTTCTATTATATATGTTCATATGCTGTTAAGTGTGAATATGTGTGTGACATGTGATTTGAACATACCTTCTGCCATTTTGTTGGTCAATTTGGAAATTCTCGTCTGGGAGGGAGACTTGATACCTGTTTTTGGGGACGAAGATTTATTTCACACCAAGACAAGAAATTGGTTCTATAGTTTATTTCACTTTCCCAGATGTCTTGCAGAAGGTGGAAAGTGAATTTGGCCTGTGGTTTTTTCTTCTAGGTCTTATTTCTACCACGTCCGCGTTTGTTCCCCACCCCCAGCGAAGGGGAGGAGACAACGGCAAAGCCGTCCGCTGTCGTCCAAGTCGCAACCAAATCTCCTCGATTCAGCTAACCTGATCACATGACTCACACGCAATCCAATCAGCTGATCTTAACTTCCTGTCAACGTGTCTACACTGTAATTCACACTCTCCCTCTTCGGTCTCTCTCTCTCTCTCTCTCTCTCTGTATCTATCCATTCTCTAAAATACTGACATACATTGAACGAGGTTATTTTAATTATTGCTTTGTATTGTGCACATTTTACTGCTAGAGCGTACATTTCCGTACATTTTTAGACAGTTGAACTAAATCTAATAAAGTAACAGAATGACTAACGAGATATGTAGTGCGTGGAATGGAATAATGTGAACGAATAAAAACAAAGGTAAAATATTTTAAAAAATAGTGGAGAAAGGAGTGCGTTAAGTGAGAGAATAGCTTTCTGAATATACCAGATGCGTTTTTATATCCTTAGTAGTTCTCGATATATAATATCAAAATGTGCCAAAGACTTTTGGAACACCTTGTATTAGGATATCACAACGCATCTTAACTTTCAGAAGAGAAAAAAAGAGACGGTTAATTATAACATCATAATTTATTTACTTTGTTATCCTTCTAATCATTATCAACCAACAACGCAATAAAGAAAGAGTACATCCAAAGCTATATATATATATATATATATATATATATATATATATATATATATATATATATATATATAAGAGTAATAAAAAATGCAAGAGAGCTATATGCCCAGTCTGTTAAATCCAAGGTAGTTGATCAGCGGCTTGGTTCCCACCAGTTTTGGCAAATAACCAAAAGGATCCTGAACAGAAGTGTGCGTTCTATCCCAACCATTATCAATGGACCAGAGGTTATCTCGTCAGCGTCAGACAAGGCCAAACTATTTGCAAAGAACTTTGCAGCTAATTCTACCCTATGCGACGAAGGCCATCAACTCCCCATATTTCCTCCTATAACACAGAACAAGCTAGGTAATATACAAATATCCGTGCATGAGGTCGCCAAGCTAATAAAAAACCTAGATTCCAGTAAAGCAACTGGCCCTGATGGCATCCCAATTATAGTGTTAAAAAAGCTTCAACCAGAACTTGCTCCCATACTTACGAAACTATTTAAGCGCTGCCTTAAGGAGAAGTGCTTTCCGACCCCCTGGAAGACCTCATCAGTTTGCCCTGTAGTTAAGAATTCAGGTAATAAGTCATCTCCCTCTCAATACAGACCAATAAGTCTTCTCTGTGTTATGAGTAAGTTACTGGAATCAATATTAAATAGAGAAATAGTCAACCACCTCAGCAGAAACAACCTTCTTAGTGACACACAATATGGTTTCCGCTCTGCAAGATCTACCGCAGATGTGCTGACGGTTATATCCCACAGGATTAGTGAATCTCTTGACAAAGGCTTCCTTTCTAGGGCAATTGCTCTTGACATATCAAAGGCCTTTGACAAAGTATGGCATAAGGGTCTACTTCACAAGATTTCCAGCTACGGTATAACTGGAAATGTTTTCTCAATCATTAAATCATTTCTCTCCGATAGGCTCATAAGAGTAGTGGTAGATGGACAAAAATCGGAGCCCTGCAATATAAATGCTGGAGTCCCTCAGGGGTCAATCCTTGGCCCAACTCTCTTCCTGATCTACATCAATGACCTCCCTAAACACATACTTAAATCATTCGTTGACATCTATGCTGATGACACGACCATCTACGGCAACACATCAAAGGCTGTAAATGACGAAGTTCTCTCGGATTCTCTCTCCTCTGATCTCGAGCGCGTGGTTCAGTGGGGGAAGATGTGGCTAGTTACCTTTAATGCATCTAAAACCAAACTCCTATCCTTACATCATCAACGCTCTGATCCCCAGCTGGCATCAATTGTGATGGATGGCTCTCGTCTGGGTGAGGCCCCGTGTTTTGACAAGCTTCTGGGTTTGACCTTTACTCCTTATCTGAAATGGAACACGTACATCAAGTCTGTTGCCAAGGTCGCAGGAAAGATGGTGGGATCCTTCTACCGCTCGAGAAGATATCTCACTACTGATGCAATTCTCTATCTATATAAAAGCCAAGTACGTCCAAGGATGGAATACTGTTGCCATATCTGGGCAGGAGCTGCCAAAAACAGCCTATCATGCCTTGACAGAGTACAAAATAGACTTCGTGGCTTAGTGGGGGATGCCCTTTTCTCTACCCTGCAACCCCTCTCTCACAGAAGAGACGTTGCGAGCCTATCCTTGTTTTATCGTTATTTTCATGGCAGGTGCTCGTCTGAACTCCAATCCCTGGTCCCCCCTCGCCAATCTTTCACGAAAAACACCCGTCTAGCTGAATCCACTGTGAAAAATTTCCCCCACTCTATATCTGTGCCTAAATCAAAACGCGGATTCCATGAACAAAGCTTCTTTCTTAGAACTGCATGCCTGTGGAACTCTGTTCCGTCTGCCTGCTTCCCTCCGGACTACAACTTGGATGTCTTCAAGTCCAATGTTAACAAATTCCTAATGAACCGCCCCCCTAATTAAACACTTCATAAAATCTCCTCACTAACGTGATGTACTTGCAATAACCCTTATCCCTGAGTGGCTTCCGGGCCTTGATAAGTGGTGATCACTGTGTAAAAAAAAAAAAAAATATATATATATATATATATGTATGTGTATATATATATATTATTTTAAAAATATAATTATCCACTGACACGTGTTTCGTCGTCTACGACTCATTAGAGTGGCTGAATCTAGCGAGATATATGCGTGTGTGTTTGTGTATGTATATGTATGTTGGCGAAATATATTTATTACTATTACTACCTGAAGTACCTGGCGTTGCAAGGTTGTATTTGATATATTTGAATATTCCGTCCTCATACATGATTAATTCATAATGGCTTCTTTTTCCACATCTCATACATGATTAATTCATAATGGCTTCTTTTTCCACATCTCGTATGACGTAGGAGCAGTAGTTTTTATTTTATTTTATAGAGCTCTCCCTAATAGCCCTAATACTTTTTCTAGTTTAGTCTTTAATCTTTAAGTATTTTTCTTTCAAAATACGATGCAAGAATTGTAATCAGTATTTTATCTCATAGTGCATATTTGAAAATTGTTCAATTTCTTTTTTGTTTTTACTACATGATGTACAATATATAGAGAGATTACATTTGTAATCTATTCTTTTAATAACGTAATTAAAATTTAGTTTCAAACAGTACATATCTGAACGCTGGTAAATGTACCTGTAGCATTAATTTTGAAGACTGTCTACACAAACAGCATTAAAAGTGTGACCATTAACCGATGTATAAATGTAAAATGTTCAAGATTTCCAATGCGAGAGCAACCAACATACAACCGGTCATTAGAAAAGCAATGTGTCTGAAGATTAAGTTCAACAACTTTTAAGCTTTGTCCTTGAACTTTATTTATAGACATGGCAAAACTAATTTTTTCTGGAAATTTCTAATGATTTAACTGAAATGGTATGTCAGAAGGAATAACGTGAAATCGGAAGAATTAGCGGTTTCACCTTAAAAAATTCCAGTTCTTAGAATGGCTTCCAGAATATTAGTTTTCAAAGAATTTATTGCTAACCGTATGCCATTAGACAGTTTAGATTGATCAATACGTTTTAGTACTATAACTGAAGCTCCTTCATTGAATATGAGGTTATGATGTAGCAATCTAGGCGGTTGGTAATTACACAGTAAATTCTACTGCCTGGCCTTCATTAATAACACAATCAATGGATCTTGCAAAATTGCAGATTATAATTGATCATGTCACCAGTATCATTTCTAGGGTTAAGATTGCTCTTTCACGAAGCTATCCATCAATGCGGAAATGTTGAATAATACATGAGAAAACCTTAGTATCTGACATGGTAATTTGTGCAATTGAAGATCTTTATTCAATGCTATTGAACCAGTTCCTCTGAAACATAGGTGATTTTAGAAAAGTGCTGCAGACTGATCATCAAAAAATGTGTCCTCATAATAATATTCTGCAAACTGAAAACCAAAAACGTGGTTACCACGCAGTATTGCAGAAGTTCCGAATTTTCATACTACATTTTAAATGAAAAGAAAGAATTCGGGACCATATCAAACGTTCGCTTCTCAAGGACAGCAGCATTTTGTTTAGTAGGTAAATCACTTATTGCACACTATAACGTTTTATTAGACCTATTTCTTTTTTTTTACTATTCTAAGTGTAACTTATAGCAAGATCATAATTAAATATTAATAAAGGTGTAGGATGATTTCAGAATACGATGTGATTTCGGAGT
The DNA here is from genome assembly GCF_053919585.1 of Euprymna scolopes. Lineage (NCBI taxonomy): Eukaryota > Metazoa > Mollusca > Cephalopoda > Sepiida > Sepiolidae > Euprymna > Euprymna scolopes. Next base: position 130,808,388 of record NC_136486.1, on the reverse strand, counting down.
TCTGGTCTATTGTGATTTTGGAATACAATGTAAAAAAATAGAATACAATATTGTAATGACTTGGCAACTGCCGCTTGGCACTTCTATCGGCGCGAGATAAATGGACATAAACTTGATAAAATTTATTATTTTGGAGCAAATGCATGGACAGGATAGCTTTTGTTTATGTATGAATGGTTGCTTCCTGTCAATCTTTCATTGCTTGATTACAGTATTATGGCGCTTTTTGGAAATGTTGACTTTTATAAGTTTCGTATATGCTGAAAACGAATATCACAGTTAAGTTTCGGACTGATAATCGTTTACTAGATATGAAAACATACGATATCTAACATAAAAGCTAATGTAATCTCTGGCAGCCATTTTGTATTTACAACCGAGTAATTAGTGATGCGCATGCATGTAACTGAGGCATACAGACGAAAAATCAAATATATTTCACCCCAAACTCCAAATGGAAAAATGGGGTGTTTATTCCGAAACCTGTTCTTAATATAGGGAGGTTTAGGATGTTTATTCCGAAAGCTGTTCTTAGCATGGGGAAATTGGAGGGGTTTACTTCGAAAGCCGCACTTAACATTTGAAGGTTGGGGGTGTTTATTCGGAAAGCAGATACGCATGCGCAGTACTAATTCCCCGGTTATGAAAAAAAGCTGCCAAGGATTACATTAGCTTTTATGTTGGATAAACAATGTTTTCATACCCGGTAAACTACTTATAAACCTAAAATTTAACTGCAATATTCGTTGTCAGCATATTTGAAAATCTATAAAAGTTATTTCGAATGTGATGAATTGTAGTTAACGTAAAAAATACCGAAAAAAATTGTATTTTAGCCAAAGAGACCAATTATTAAAAAAGTGTCATTGAAATTAATATATGTAATCTTAAAATGTAATGATTCTACTTATTTTATTAGTTACTGTACGTTGACATACACAATTCCTGATAGCATCTGTGTTTTAGCGAAAAAATCATTCATGTACTCTATATATATTTTATATTACATGAAGATAGCATATGGATTACATAATACACACACAAAACACACACACACACACACATATATATATATGTACATATATATCCATAAAAATTAACTTATCTGTCTGTGTGTATACATTTCCATATCAAACTACTCTGTCAATTTTAAGTCTACAGACTGGAGATTTGACATAATGGATATTGGGATTTGGAAAAATCGTTTTAATCGTTTTTTTCGGCCAGAAATTTGGCTGTAAAGGAGTCAAAGTTCACCAATTTGACGTTCGAAGACTCAACCAAACTACTCCGCTAACTTTGGGTCTAAACTACTGAATTACTCAGCCAATTTTTGGTCTGAACACTTGAAATTTTACCAAATGTGTACTCAGGCATATCGTAATCGATTTTTGGCCGAAAATTTGGCTGGCAAGGTTTCAAAGTTCAAAGACTTTTGCGATTTCTAGCAAACCATTCAATCAAGTTTGGGTCTAAACATTTGAAATTCTACAAAAAGTGTATTCAGACACGCAGCAAGCTTTTTAATCAGTTTTGAGACAAAGATTTGGCTGCCAAGAGGTTACAGTTGAAAAAGTGGACCTTTTCAGAATCTACATAAAACCTCCGCTAATTTTAGGCCTAAACATATGAATTTTAAATGTAGGTTACGTGGACATGACAACTTGATATATATATATATGTATGCACACAACTTTATTAACAGTACATTGGGCATGAGAAAAGCCAGGCTGAACTGTCATTATATCTATAAAAGTGAAATTACCAACTACTCTGTCAATTTTAAGTTTACAGACTCGAGATTTGTATTGAGAGTTGGGAAAATTGTTTTAGTTGGTTTCCGACAATACATTTAGCTGTCAAAGGGTAAAAGTTCAACGATTTGACCTTTGGAAACTCTAAACAACTCCTCCACCAATTTTTGGTCTAAAAATGTGAAATTTTAGATGTAGGTTCGTTGGACATGGATCAAAGTTTTTAATTCGATGTGAGCCAAAAACAATAGTTTCAGGTGTCATAATTGAGGTCCAAGTTTTTTAAAGTTTGACCTCTGCGGTCTCTACCAAATTACTCAGCTAATTTTTGGTCTGAACATTTAAAATTTTCATAAAATGTATTCAGACATAGGGCAAGCCTTTTAATCGGGTTTTGCCGCAAAGGTGTCAAACTTAATTTTTTTTTACTATTGCACTTCCTAAAAAACTATTCAGCGAATTTCGGGTTTAAACATTTGAAATTTACATAAAGGGTATTCAGACATGCAGCAAGCTATTTAATCAGTTTTGAGGCAAAATTTTGGCTGCCAAGAAGTCAAGGTTAAAAGAGTTGACCTTTTAAGACTCTCCTATCGATATTGGGTCAAAACACGTGAAATTTTAAATAAAGGTTACCTAACCTTGAGTGAAGCTTATTAACGTATATATATATATATATATATATGCACATAAAGTTATGACAAGTACATAGTGCCCGATCAAAGCCGCGTTAGAATTCTAGTAAATCTAAAAAAGTTAAATTGTGTGTGTGTGCGCGCGCACGTGTGTGTGTGTGTGTGTGTGTGTGTGTGTGTGTGTGTGTGTGCATTTTCCTACACAACTTCTTTGTAAATTTTCAGTCTACAGACTTGACATTTGACATAAGGGATATAGAGATTTGGGAAAATCTTTATAATCTGTTTTCGGTCAGAAATTTGGCTGTCAATGATTTGGCCTTTGAAACTCTACAAAACTCCTCCGACAATCTGGGGGTCTAAGCACTTGCAATTGTAGATGTAGGTTACCTGGACATGAGTCAAACTTTTTAATGCATATATATATATATATATATATATATATATATATATATATATATATATATATAAGAGAGGCGGTAGCACTCTCTATATAGGGATTGCCCGTACACGCCTATATACGCCTACAAAACAAAACTATCCAAATCTCTACTAAAATCAACTTATAAGTTTCAAAAAGCACATATTCTTACAGAGAAGCGTCTTACGAATCCAGCGAGTGTCAGCACGTCGGTTAAAATGTCAAAAGAGAGAAAAAAAGGTACAAAAATGGCCAATTGTTCTTCTTTCTTCTTTCTTTTTTCTTCTTCCTCTTTCTTCTTTCTTTTGAGACGATGTATCTCGGTGTACGAACGGTCTCTGACAACAGTTCAAGCATCAATCGACTGCTCTTTACACGAAGAAGTGCAGGGCTTTTTAGCTAACTCCATAATTAAATTAGATTATGTGTAATAACAAGTTTTAAACACTATATACCCAATGTAGACAGACCACTTCGAACACGGAACTTCTCTCAAAAGGGACAGCTCCAAATAATACACCGGATGCTCACAGACGTTTCAGTTTGCCAGCGACCTTCTACTAATGGAGGCGGCAATGAGCCGCCTCCTAAAAAAGACAATACTATCATGGATTTAAGTTTAAAAATAAGACTGTAAGTAAAAATACTAATTAACAAGAATAAAAAAAGCATTGGAAATGCAAAAGGATATAGGGATGGTATGCCAAAAAGTATACAAACAAGATAGCTATGAATGGCTAGGCACATGGAAATAGAATTGCATCCAAAGTATAGCCCTATAGCTTTTTACAACCGTAATGATGGCACGGAATGAAGATTGGAGAAAAGCTATAGGGCTATACTTTGGATGCAATTCTATTTCCATGTGCCTAGCCATTCATAGCTATCTTGTTTGTATACTTTTTGGCATACCATCCCTATATCCTTTTGCATTTCCAATGCTTTTTTATTCTTGTATATATATATATAGTCTTGGAAGTTTTTAACCTTCAAAACTATACAGAAAAATATTTGTTATCATTCGTTAGAAAACCATCTAGTCAGTAAGTCATTTAATCACCTGCAATCACTGCATCAACTCACTCTCGAATTTACTATAATACCAATAATTTATTTTTCAAGGGATCATCAGTTGTTTCCCATGAAACACTGTTTCGGGGATTTAAAAACAAAACAGTATATTACATCATGGCTCCCCAGCAGTGTTGATCAAACGCCATCAATCTTAATCTTAGGAAAAAGACATGTTTCAAACATTTGATCCAATTTCCTATTCTTAATTGCAATTACTAACCTTTTCATACTATAAAAATGAATTTTTTACCTGTGCGATTCATCAATTTCCACATTTAAAATGGATACATTTTTTAATTTTTTAATTTATCAGTCTTGTATTTATAAGATTAGGATTAATCCATTTAACTACTTATCACCCCCACTATGATTAGTATTTAGTATATTTACATTCTTATTTAAAATTAGATATATAAAGGTTAAAAATATTTTTACATATATACATTTTTTTTTAATATAAATTTATTATATGTAATTATAAATACATTTTATACATTGCTAATATAGTTTTGGATTTCCTTTATTAATATAGTCTTAAACGATTCAAAAGCATCAGGATAACGAACAAATGCTTTATTTAACTGTTTTAATATTTTATTTTTATCCCCACCTTGTTTTATCATCCTTATTATTAAACTAGAAACTGGTGGTATAAAGTCTGTTAGTTTTAAAGTAACGCGAGCTATTCTCAAAAACTCTGACATAATGGTTCCATAAAACATAAAAACAGGGTAGGTGCTATCTTTATGGGGCATAGTACTATTTTAAAGGGGAAAGCGTTTCTTTTATCAAATATTTTATAAAGAAAAATCGCATCCTCAATTTGTATATATAAATCCAGAAATGTAGCCTGTTGTCCTCTATGTTCACAATTCAATTTTAATTCGTTTGGATATATAAGATGTTTTATTTTTTTCGAATTCATCATTATCGTTTATACATCTATAAATCTCCTACATCCATGAAAGTTATATGTTTTAGATATATCTGTTTTTAATAGTGATGACATATATATATATATATATATATATATATATATATATATATATATATATATATATATATATATATATATATATATACTCGAGTCTATGTACATACAAATTTGCCCAAAATGGTTCAGGATCCAATCCCATTGGGATACCTATCGTTTGGAGTAATATTTTATTTCCTATTTGAAAATAGCATTCTTTAATAAGATGACCCTTATCCCTCAGGGGTCAATCCTGGGTCCAACCCTCTTCCTGATCTACATCAATGACCTCCCTAAACACATACTTAAATCATTCGTTGACATCTATGCTGATGAGACGACCATCTACGGCAACACATCAAAGGCTGTAAATGACAAAGTTCTCTCTGATTCTCTCTCCTCTGATCTCGAGCGCGTTGTTCAGTGGGGGAAGATGTGGCTGGTTACCTTTAATGCATCCAAAACCAAACTCCTATCCTTACATCATCAACGCTCTGATCCCCATCTGGCATCAATTGCGATGGATGGCTCTCGTCTGGGTGAGGCCCCGTGTTTTGACAAGCTTCTGGGTTTGACCTTTACTCCTGATCTGAAATGGAACACGTACATCAAGTCTGTTGCCAAGGTCGCTGGAAAGATGGTGGGATCCTTCTACCGCTCGAGAAGATATCTCACTACTGATGCAATTCTCTATCTATATAAAAGCCAAGTACGTCCAAGGATGGAATACTGTTGCCATATCTGGACATGAGCTGCTAAAAACAGCCTATCCTGCCTTGACAGAGTACAAAATAGACTTCTGGCTTAGTGGGGGATGCCCTTTTCTCTACCCTGCAACCTCTCTCGCACAGAAGAGACGTTGCGAGCCTATCCTTGTTTTATCGTTGTTTCCATGGCAGGTGCTCGTCTGAACTCCAATCTCTGGTCTCCCCTCGCCAATCTTTCACGAAAAACACCCGTTTAGCTGAATCCACTGTGAAAAATTTCCCCCACTCTATATCTGTGCCTAAATCAAAACGCGGATTCCATGAACAAAGCTTCTTTCTTAGAACTGCACGTCTGTGGAACTCTGTTCCGTCTGCCTGCTTCCCTCCGGACTACAACTTGGATGTCTTCAAGTCCAATGTTAACAAATTCCTAATGAACTGCCCCTTAATTAAACACTTCATCAAATCTCCACACTAACGTAATGTACTTGCAATAACGCTTATCCCGTAGTGGCTTTCGGGCCTTGATAAGTGGTGATCACTATGTAAAAAAAAAAGGCTTACAAGTATTTTTAAAATACCTTTAGAAACACTAGTTTTTATATTTTTATTTTTACACCAGAAAGCTTTATAGTTTGAAAAGTCTATATATTTACCTTTACCACCTTCAAAAGCTAGATCTACAGTATTATTTAATTCTTTTATAAGTTTTTCGTGCGGAATTTTAGTATATAGCGTACTAAAATCATTAGTAGCTATAGATTTAGCTTTTATTCTGGAATTTATTTTATCTAATTTTCCTTTCACTGGTTGGGAATTATTTACTACCCAAAATAGATTTATATTACTATAGAATTTACTATTCAGGTGAAAATTATTTATTTGATTTATAATTAATTTAAATATTTTAGATATAGCTTTACTTAAAGGTTTAGTGATGCACGTCTTTGAACCTACAATAAATCTAACACCAACTGGATTTTTATGCATTGTAGGTATCCAATACATACATGGAAGATTTTTGTGTTTGTCTTCTAACTTTAATCCTACTTTTTCACTAATAATACTATTATTCAAAATAATGCTATCTAAATTACTATTACTTACTTTATAAGTATCCGAAACGTTTCCTATAAGTCCTACTTCTATCAATAAACGTTGTATATAATATATTTTACATATAAAAGCTATATTGTTTGCCGCTTTATTAATCGGAACTATTACAAACTTTTCTTTAAATATTTTAAGTTCCTCTCGTATTTCTGAATTTTTAAAAAAGAGGATTGGTTTTTCTAGGGTGTTTAAATTGTTTTATATGTTTAAACTTTTCATTTACGTCTCCAAGTATACTATTTTCCATGCATCAAACGTAGGCTGTGCTAATTTATATTTATTTACCATAGACATAATAAAACCTTCTTGTGCTTTAGTTACTTCTTTAACGCATTTAGTGTAATTTAGGGATTTAGGTTCTCTATAATTTGGACCCTTACTAAGTAGTTTTCTTAATTTAGGATTATTTACTATCTTTAAATCTCCTGTAATTACATGTTTTATCTCATTATTACAGAAAGGAGAGGAATTACATTCACATTCTGGAATATTTATATTATTATCATTTATATTTATATGTTCTACCGTTTTCTTATAATTAAACATCTTATTGCGTATTGTTGGCCCTAGTTTATATGTAACTATTGGTTTTTGATATTTTGTCTGTAACTCATTTGGTAGTAATTGTATAGTTTTTTGTTTATTAAATATTTTAGGTAAATTTACATCATCAAAACCTTTATTTTCATACAAAACTACACACACATTTTTAGGTTTCTTTTTTATATCGTTCACTGGTGGCTTATATAATTTAGTGTCGATTATATCCAGAATATAGTCATACCATTGAATAAAATAGTCCTTCTTATATATCGTATCCGGTTGTAATAATATTTTAGATGCTATTTCCTTCAAAACTTTCTTTTTTGTTTGATTAAGCAATTTTCTTATATAATTGAACGACTCATAAATTTGATTAATAATAATATCTTTAATTTTACTAAAAAAATCCTCGCATGAAATAACTGATGTTCTATTATTTCTATTAACATGAGTTCTATCTCTAATACCGTAGCGAGGCAAAGCTGGATATAATCTACCTATGATTTCAGAATCTTGTAAGATACTTTTTTTAACTTTAATATTCAACCCATATGGGTAAATTACTCGCATATTTTAAAATTATATCGTCTTCCTTATTCTGACGTATCCTTAGGATATCGTTATCTACATTACCTAGACTATTATATCCATTACTTTCAAACTTTTCAATTATTTGTACGGAAAAAGACGACTGACTACAGGTTTCTTTAAAATGTTTAACAACATGAATACATCCCTTAGTGCTAGTCCTATGCAAATTCATGCGCTTATTTAGAGGCATTACAGTTTCCCCTACGTATTGTAAATTACAGTTTTTACAAGACAACAGGTATATATATATATTTTTTTACACAGTGATCACCACTTATCAAGGCCCGGAAGCCACTCAGGGATAAGGGTTATTGCAAGTACATTACGTTAGTGTGGAGATTTGATGGAATGTTTACTTAAGGGGGCGGTTCATTAGGAATTTGTTAACATTAGACTTGAAGACATCCAAGTTGTAGTCCGGAGGGAAGCAGGCAGACGGAACAGAGTTCCACAGGCATGCAGTTCTAAGAAAGAAGCTTTGTTCATGGAATCCGCGTTTTGATTTAGGCACAGATATAGAGTGGGGGAAATTTTTCACAGTGGATTCAGCTAGACGGGTGTTTTTCGTGAAAGATTGGCGAGGGGGGACCAGGGATTGGAGTTCAGACGAGCACCTGCCATGAAAACAACGATAAAACAAGGATAGGCTCGCAACGTCTCTTCTGTGAGAGAGGGGTTGCAGGGTAGAGAAAAGGGCATCCCCCACTAAGCCACGAAGTCTATTTTGTACTCTGTCAAGGCATGATAGGCTGTTTTTGGCAGCTCCTGCCCAGATATGGCAACAGTATTCCATCCTTGGACGTACTTGGCTTTTATATAGATAGAGAATTGCATCAGTAGTGAGATATCTTCTCGAGCGGTAGAAGGATCCCACCATCTTTCCAGCGACCTTGGCAACAGACTTGATGTACGTGTTCCATTTCAGATATATATATATATATATATATAATATATATATATACACACACATAGAGTTATTAACAGTACATTGGGACCGTGCAAAGCCAGGTTGAACTGCTAGTATATATATATATATATATATATATATATATATATATATATATATATATATATGTATATATTTAAAGTTTATCATTTTATATTATCAAGTAATACAAACAAGAGACGCCTGGTATTGTACTATCTCAAATCACACCATAGATAATAAGAAAAACATCATCTTAACCTACAATTAAAAAAAAAACAAAATACGAAAGTAAATCTGTTCTGAGAGTCAATTACCACATTACAAAACAACATTAAAAAAAATGTGAATTATTTATAACTATTTACTTTACACACTTTAAAATGGACATACAACAGTCATACATGGGGCGTATTTTATGTGCGGTGGGTAAAAATTTATATTTTGCTCATCAGTATTTATCCAATGGTTTTATATGTTCGCTTTTCTACTTTTGTATATAATATATTACATTTCCACGCATACATTTATCATAATTCAATTCTAGTCCAGTAAACTTCATCTGCTATATAACATGCAAGAATGTGTTGTTTATCCAAATATTTAGTTGTATAGCCTAATATAAATTTTGTTACTTTAGAAAAAGTCCATGCTCAATATATATATATATATATATATATATATATATATATATATATCAGATAAAAATGTTCAAATATAAAAAGCCCAATGAATTAAACGAGGTTCATATAAGTGCTAATTAATAAATAAAGCAAGGTATGTTTTTTATTCATATTTAATTAAACATGTTTTACATCGCTGCACAATTATAGCAATGTTTATGTCAATAGGTACTAATAATTAAAGATGTCAATAATCGATACTTGTCATTTTGTTTTAAACATTAAATCATAATGAAATGGAGTTCCACAGAAAAATGACTTTTACAAAATATATTTTAAAGATAACGTGGTCCCATGATATTCACTTTTATTGCTATTTAACTTTTTTCTCTGAATATCATGTAACCACATTCTCCTTAAAATGCATTATTTTGCAAAATTGATTTGTTAAAGTCCATTTCATTACAAATGTTATGTTTTAAAAGAAAAGAACTGGTATCAGTTTAGTCTTCAGATTTTGTAACTATGAACGGAAACATTGTCATGATTGTGTAGCGATATTAAAAGAATGTTCATTTAAATCAACGTTTTCTTCACTATATTCCCTCTACTTCACTTTTTCTTATCAAGTAAGAGCTTTGACTTACTTGCAGTTTCATCAAATACTTTTGTATGCAAAATCCTATCCCGCATTTTGCTAATTCCTACCCTCTGATGAGAAGGAAAGTATTTCTTCGAAACTCCACGGATTAAGTGTTTCCTTTTCAGATTGAATGTTTTTAGCTCTTTTTCAAAGTGTTTTTAACATGTTTTATTAACTATTTGCTCTTATATATATATATATATATATATATATATATATATATATATATATATATATATATATATATACATATATATATATACATATATATATACATATATATATATATATATATATGTTCGAAAATCAATCACTTTTATTTTTTTTATTATGGCCGAATGGATCGGAGGAGATTTTGGAGATTCTAAATTGCATTATTATGATGACTGAATTCATGAATTTATGACCTGGAAGTTTTATGTCCGTTGTAGGTATTAACAGTGTGAGATTTGAAAAAATCGACACTTAACATGGACCTCCGTTAAAAGCAGAGATGTAGAACTCCTGGCAAAAGTGCATTGAGATTAGTGATGAGTAGGACTATGACAACAGCATATTCTTTCCATTTCTTTACTGTCAAGTATATATCCGACAAAGTTAGACACGATTAATCAACCGAGGATCACAATACTCTACATAAAAAAAACGTATAAGATGGATAATGGATATATATATATGAGAACCAAAACAAAGATAAGAATATGATGTTGTCATAGTCTTAGTGATGATCATGTAGAAAATAAATTTAGCAGCACATAAGATCGCTCGTTTTAATGGTACTGCTCCTGTCTTTGTAAATCATAGGGTAAACCATCCCTTTATTTCGGTAACTCCACAAAAGTCAATGCTGGATCAAATGTAAAATGTTAAAAGTAAAATTCTCTTTTTTCTTCCATCTCGTTTAATCTACGCCCACTTAAAACATGGCAACATTTTTACAGTTTATGGTTCTCTTTCTACTGAAGTTTAGGAAAATATCCCAGACATCACCGACTCCTTCAAGATGAGTTAAGAGATATGTGTTTATTCATCAACTTGGCTATTCACGTTTTTATTTGCTATCACCACTACGCACACAAACACATGCTCTTTTCTCATTACACTGACAAGGGTTGTATGAAGCGACCGAAAATTATTTTAAGACATTTTTAAAAGACGTACTACGTTTCTATACGTAAAAAAATAAGAAGTGTTTAGAGAATTAATCGGAATCGGTAAAATGGGAACTTCTGAAAGAATCAGAGTATGTATGAAAATAGGAAAAAAATCCCGGCTAATTTCTGATTTCAAAAATCGATATGTTTAATTGTTTATCTTTTAAATATTCTATTGCTGATATTAATGATAAAATTATGAATATTTATTGATTTTTAAACTGAGTATTAACCTAAAAATCTATAGAATATAATAATAAATTTGGAATAAAATGCCATTGGCACGATAAAAATGGTAAGAAAGAATGTCCCGAGTGTAATCTATAGATAAAAATCCCACAACAAATTTATCAAAATCTGGTAACAAAACATAAAAAGAAGACACATAGAAGTTTTTTCGAAATTAATATGTATATATATATATATATATATATATATATATATATATATATATATATATTATTGATAATATTTAATTTAAATATTTTGCATATTATGATTCAGTAATATATATATATATATATATATATTATTGCTTATTATTGATAATCTCGCTAGATACAGCCAATCTGATGAGTCGTAGACGACAAAATACTTGTCAGTGGATAATTACATTTAAAAAATAATATATATACCGCTCCCCATGTGGGGGGTAACAAATTGGTTAAAAGGGAAAATTATTCCTAACTCGCGTTTAGGTAAAAATACACTTTCGTAAATAATTGAATTCATTAAAAACAATCGCTAAAACCAAAACAAAAACAACATCTATATTATTGATAATATTTAATTAAAACATTTTGTATATTATGATTCAATATATATCAATTACATCAGATCGGAATTTTGAATATATTCATATAAATATGACAGATGTGTTTCAAGTCTGAAGAGTAGCTGTTTTTGGAATATTTTTAAATGACATAATGTTTTAATCCGTCCAAATTGTTATGAAGCAATTGTAACACATAATGGAAATGCACTATCTTTTGTTAGCATTCATATATTTTGTTGTCTTAATTTAAAAAAAATATTACATATATCTTTATATTTTACAAAAATATTATATATATCTTTATATTTTACATATACATAATGGTTGATTAGCTCCATATAATAATTTAATTATTTTCAGTGGGCTTGATGTCTACCATATTGTAGTACGCTGGGATGCAGACAAACGGAACAGAGTCCCACAGGCGAGTAGTTTTAGGAAAGAAGCTTTGTTCATGGAATTCGCGTTTAGATTAAGGCACAGATAGAAAGTGGGAGAAATTGTTGATAGTGGTTGTAGATAGTCGAGTGTTTTTGTGAAAGCTTGGCGAGAGGGGAACTACATATTATATTATAAAATATCTTATATATATATATATATATATATATATATATATATATATATATATATATATATATATATATACTAGCATTTAACCCCGGCGTTGCCCGGGTGTTTGGATGTGTATGTTGAGCAAAAAAAAATAAAAGTGGTAGTAGTGAAGGTAGGCTCGAACCCGTACTGGAAAGAACGGGGTTAAACCTAACGTTTATGCTGTTACGACCACCGCCAAACCGAAAGCGATATTTTTTAAAATTAAGGCTAGACAATCTAAAGGAGAGGATACCTTTTAAAAATATCGGCGAAAAAAGTGACCCCCCTCTGTAGAAAAGTGATTAGTTGAAGGGGAAGATATTAATGTTTTTAGCCAATTTTTCGATATTTGTCGTATGAAAGATCGAACTTTAAAACGATAGTCATGTTGGTAAAATCCGTCGCCTCTATTGAAAGTTTAAGGCAGACCTGCAAACAGACACACATACATACATTTATATATTGGTAACTAAAAAATTTCGACCCAAACTGATGAAAAAGCTTGCCCTATGTCTGAATAACATTTATGTAAAATTTCAAATATTTAGACCAGAAATTGAGTAATTTGGAAGAGACCGCAGAGGTAAATTTGTTTTTAACGTTGACCCCTATTATGGCCCCTTTAAATTTATTGTTTTGCGCTCAAATCAAGTTATAAAGTTCGATCCATGTCCAAAGAACCTATATCTAAAATTTCAAGTGCGTAGACTCAAAATTGTCGGAGGAGTTTGGTAGAGTTCTTAATTTACTCACATAAAATTAATATACGAAAGTATAGATTTATGCGTAAACTTTATAAAAACGAGAAACAACTACTAAATTCGCGCATAAGCCTGAAGAGTCCTAGAGTGGATGAAACGCGGAATATTCAGTGTAGTTTAATCGCCATATATATTTTATAAATTAATATAATATATATATATGTATATATATATATGTATATATATATATATATATATATATATATATATATATGTGTGTGTGTGTGTGTATTTATTGTCTGTTGATTTCTCTTGAATTTCAACATTAGTATTTTTGTGTATCCTTATAATATATATATATATATGTGTGTGTGTGTGTGTGTGTGTTAGATAGATAGATAGATGGATATAGATAGATAGATGTATAGATTAAGAGAGAGAAAATAAAGCAGAAGTAAGAATAGCAGCGATTAGTGTAATATAGGAAGAACGGGGAAGGAGAAGGTAAGGGCAGTTGAAGCACTCGCGTAAGCGTACAAAAGAAAAAAGACACAGACGAAGAAGTAGTGATATGTTTCAACTGACGAAAGGAACAGGTTCCATCAAGGGAAAGAACTCGATGTTACCGTTCTAGGTGTGGAAAGCAATAAGGAGCCAGCTACAGCAGTAGCATTAGTCACAGCGTGTGCTACTGCGGAAGGGATAGCCATACGTGTATAAAGTAGACCATGATATACATAGTGTGGGGGAGCATGGGAAGGACACTATTCTCATCGTGTCGACCGAATTAAAAAAGCATACATAAGCACAAAGTATATTTTAGGGTTCTTTTCTCTAAGCATTCGTTTATGAAAACTGCGGGTGTTCCATCTATATAAATACATAATGTTTGGAAATATGAAATATATCATAATTTATCTTCATCTCTTCTAATCACCATTCTAGTTTAATATATCTTCTTTTTCAGCAAATTATGGAAATCAGACTTTTATGATTGCAGATTATACAAATATGATCTAAAATGTGTTTTTCACAGTAACGCTTAACGCTATCTTGTTTTGTACTAATGTGTCATTGTTTGTACGGTCCCGAGACAACTCGAGGATAGAGCTAACATATTGTGAGTTGGGCGACTAATGCTATCACACCAAGATTAAAAAAGTGAGTTTAGTGGTAGACAATTATTTACGAGGAATTGCTTGTATAAGAGGGCTAGACAACTTTTTGTTTACATTAAACTTGAAGATTACATGTTGTAACAGATTTGGAAGCAAGTTCGTGTTATTTTGTTTTCATGGATGGGCGATCTACGAATAAATGTTGCCCATGAAGTTTCTGTTTTGGTAGAAAAAGAATGAGGAAACGCATTTGATGTGGTTGTAACTACCTCATATTTACAGGTGCGCATAAAATACGAAGAGTAGACTTCCTAATGTAGAAATTGCTGGAATGTTTCCTGGGTGTATTTTGTGTATGTCTCTATGAAGCCACTATTCGCGTATGCATCTAGTATTATCACCACGTCTGGACAGGTGCACCTCTCTCTTATATACTATATTATACGCTGTTCCAGCTCCTGTCACATCGCCGAAATGTTGCGTTTTTGTGCTTGTCTCCATGTACAATGAAATGTGTTTGGACGAACTTGCTTCGCTTATATTCCCTGAACATAAATATTCTCTAAAACCTGACACTCAGCAAATTACCACACTATCAGTGTAGAGGTCTCTAGACGTAGGCAAGCTGTCTACTCTAATAGTATCTTTCTTAGAACTGCTTGACTTTGGAATTCCCTTCATGCTGCTTATTTGACGACTGTACCAACATGCAAAAATTTCATGTAATGATAAAACGATCCAGTCTAAATTTTCTACTTTTTTTTTTTTAGTTTTTTTTAAATAACATTTTCACCCCAAACAAGGCGCATTGCAACTTTGGTGTAGGGGGCTACTATCAGGGGCAGCAACTACTGGGACACTATGTTGGGATTTGGGCAGCAAGATGTCGGTTCACGTTGCACTTGAACTTCTGCATGTCAGTACAGTTAGGGAAGCAGGAACTTGGAATGGAATTCCAGAGTCTAGCGGTTCTGGGGAAGAAACTACTGGAGTAGAAAGATCTTTTACATCTAGGGATCTCTACTGTGTGGGGGTGGGATTTAGCTGCCTGTCGAGTTTGTCGAGTGTGTCTACGTTGTGGGGGCACAAGTGTCTGCAGTTCGTCAGAGCATTCACCATTAAAATACTTGTAGAACAGGCAGAGTGAAGAAACGTTTCGTCGATGGGACAGAGGCCGAAGCTTAGATGCCAGTTCAGGGCCTATCAGATTGGCGACTCTTTTTTGAACCTTGTCTAGGAGCGAGAGACTAGTAACAGATGCACCAGCCCAAATGTGACAACAATACTCCATACATAGACGAATGGTGGCCTTATAGAGGTACAGGATACTTTCAGGTGTCAGTAGTTTTCTAGCACGGTAGAGAGAGCCTACCTTTTTCGCAGCGGCCCTGGCAATGTTTTCAATATGCCTATTAATCTGACGGGCAAATTCACAGTCTACTTAAATCCCAACTGCAATGTGATTAGTTTGAGGTTAATCAGTCAAATATGTCCAACAGAGAAATTTGCATGATAAGAAGATATACAGGGTGGCACACTAAAAAGTAGTCCAGAAAATGTAGTAGAGAGGAGGAATATTCTTTTATTGTTTAAATCACCTGTAACATTCTTCAAATTACCTGTAGTGTTATAAAAACACTGAAAATGCTCGCCGTTAACATTTATGCATTTTTTGGGCACGTTTAACAACGTTTGTAGATGCTGCCCGTAGATCTTCTCTGATGATTCTCTTGATAGCGTTGGTAATGTTCTCCTTTAGTTGGTCTAGATTGTAAGGATTATTTGTATAAACTTTTTGTTTTAAATTCTTCCAAAGATAAAAAAAAAATATGATGACAAATCCGGAGAACGTGGTGGCCATAACCCTTTGCGTATTTTTACCTCTTCCGTAAACATGACAGTAACTCGTGTCAGTGATCTGTGAGAAGTGTGACATGTAGCGCCATCTTGTTGGAAAAAGAATTGCATTTTGTCTTGTGGTGTCAGTTATTCGTAAAGAGAAAGATTAGAGCGATCGAGCTACTTTCAAGTGGGGCCATTGATCTGAAAACATTTGATTAGAGAAAACTTAGAGTGATCGGGCTACTTAAAGTGGGCCACCCTGTATAAAAGAATAAACCGTTGTGCTTTAGAAGAAATGTATTAACCGTCATCTGAAATACGGGATTCATAAATGAATTGTTCTTTTACCATAATGGTTCTGAAGAAATTAGTTGACGTACTCTGCAATACTCATAATCAGAAGAATGTTGGATTACTGAAGTTAACGAAGCAATCGCTATGTCTAACATTTTGTGTCAAACATTCTAAGTTCAAATTCATTTAGTGAGTATGAAAAGCACTTTAACTGCTATTTATTAAGAATAATTGGCTAAGATATTGACTCGTAGATTAATACGACACACGGGCTCCTCATATCGATATTAATCTATTGAAATTTTAAAAAATATTTCTAAATAAAATTTTCTTCCATGGACATGTGTTCCGTTGTGCTTTACCAGGACGGGATTCCAACCTACGACTACCGGATCTGTACTCGAGTTTATTACTCATTACAATATAAGAACCTGCCTGTAACCTCGTGTTAATGTATCGCTTATCAATTCATGTTGTAATGTGTATTGTTATTATTATTCAACTTATCATTAACTGCATTAATGGTATTATTAGTTACTCTTCGTCTATTACCTTTGTAACATGCATCACAATCAATTAAAACTGATATGTACGAATCAATTTTTACCCAACTTTAAAAATGTGATTTTCTGCAACCTCTCTCCCACAGGAGAGACGTTGCGAGCCTGTCCTTGTTTTATCCTTACTACCATGAAAGGTGCTCGTCTGAACTCCAATCTCTGGTCCCCTCTCGCCAATCTTTCACGATAAACACCCGCCTAGCTGAAACCACTGTAAAAAATTTTCCTCACTCCTTATCTGTGCCTAAATCAAAATGTAGATTCCATGAACAAAGCTTCTTTCGTAGAAGTGCACGCCTGTGGAACTCTGTTCCGGTTGCCTGTTTGCCACCTGACTACAACTTGGATGTCTTCAAGTCCAATGTGAACAAATTACTGATGAACCGCCTCCTTAAGTTTATCAGATTTCCAGCACTAACGTACTGTACACACAATAGCCATTATCCCCGAGTGGCTTCCGGGCCTTGATAAGTTGTGACTACTGTGTAAAAAAAATCATTCGATTATATTTTCGCCCTTTTCTTAAATGTCTCTTTCACATCAATACATGCACGTGATTGATATTTGTAAACAAGCATGCAAAAATTAAAGCCGACAGAAAAACATAGCTCTCTTCTATAAAAGAAATGTAAAAAATGTTGGTTTGCTACTTGGATGGACTTTTTTGAATACAATTAACTAAATATTAGTAAAACAAGCGTGCTTTGAGTTTCGGTTATGAATATTATGTTAGAACGACATTATTATATACCGGGGTAATTTATTAAAATGTAATTTTGTTGAATACTTACAGGGTCCATACCACTTATATGTAAATAATATATACGTATAGTAATATGAATTAAAATACGTTTCTAATAAAAAAGTCAGTTTTCTATGCGAGGAAATCCAGCTTCCCCCAAAAGGACAATATGATTCGGGACAAAAATACACATTTCCTTACAGTATGAGTCCACGCTCTCTAACTGAAGACAAAAAATAAATAAAGTTTAAAATCCGAACATATACGGAATTGAAATA
Source organism: Euprymna scolopes (assembly GCF_053919585.1). Classification (NCBI taxonomy): domain Eukaryota; kingdom Metazoa; phylum Mollusca; class Cephalopoda; order Sepiida; family Sepiolidae; genus Euprymna; species Euprymna scolopes. Next base: position 130,790,328 of record NC_136486.1, on the reverse strand, counting down.
TCAATTTCCTTTCATGCAAAGAATACGCATCACATTTTATAAAAAAAATGAAAATAAAAAGATGAAAAAAAGTAAATAAAAAATATATGAAAAGGGCAGCAATCCTGGCTGTTAACACACAAAATAACCGTGAATGGTTAAACGAACTTTGAGGAGACATTGCAACCCAACTCTCAGTAAGGATCAATAGTCGTTGATAATGAAAATCAATAGTAAGAGGTGTTGCAACAGTGCAAAATCATTTATCGAAACAGGTGAAGAGTACTGGAAAACTGGAGAAACTTGTTGTCACTTAGACTCTAGGAAACACCACCGATTACTATTCGTGAGTGATTCAATGATGATAACCTGTGTGAGAACTAGTGAGTGCATAAAATAATTTCATTAAACTCTAGTCTCTCTGTCTCTCACGCTCTCTCTCTTTTGGATAAGATCCAAAAAAGAGTTTTCAATCTAACAGGTTCCACATTATCAAGCAAGCTCCAACCTCTTCCCCATCAACGCAATGTTGCATCAATGTGCCTGTTTTACAAATATTTTAATGGAATGTGCTCCGATGAACACATTGTACTTGTGTCCTTTCGGCGTACATATCCCCGACAACCCGCTTAGCAACAAAATCACACCCCTTCACTGTTGAAGTGCCCATATGTCAGAAAACTTTCAACTTTAATAGTTTATTCCCTCTAATTGTTAGACTTTGGACTTCCCTTTCTGCTACCTGCTTCCCGTACTATACTGATACGCAGAAGCTTAAAATGTAACGTAAACTAATATCTTGTTAATCTTTTCTAGGCATAGTGTCAAATAGTAGTCTTGTACGTCCAAGTGGTGATATACCTTATTAGGCGTGAGGATGAAAAAAATTAAAAAACAAAACATATAACTACCTGCACACTGGCGTGCGTTTTTGTGTGCATATGTGTGTGTAAGAGAGAGAGAGTAGAGAGAGAGTAGAGAGAGAGTAGAGAGAGAGAAGGAGAGGGAGAGGGAGAGAGAAACAGCATAATTTGTTTTACAAAGGGGCCACTTAAGCAGCATAAGGAAACTGTAGAGAATTAAGCGAGTGTAAACAAAGCGAACTATATTTTAAACACTTGCTCTTCACCATATTGTAAACAAGACAGTGACACACTTTCTTGAAAACACGTGCTTGTAGCGACTATTTACACATTCCAAACACTGCGCACTGATACAACCAGAAGCGAGCACGTTTACGCACTCTATTGCGGCGCGAATTCTACTAAACAGTTTTTCTAAAAAAAAAAGGCATTAATCTCTATGATTTAAACATTGAAAAAAAAAAAAAAAGAAAACAACTATACCATGCTATCACATAATCGATATTAAAAAAAAAAAAAAACGAATCATAATTTTGGAAGTATATTGTATATAACAATTTTGTCGCTGATCTTATAGAGATCGTGGGCGTTTTTCAAAACATATGTATTTATGTTTTTGAAGAATTGGACTTGTTAGTTTGGCATTATATGCAGACTCAAAAAGGATAAACAAGGAATTGACCTCGTAACAAATATTAATCATCAAAGAAGAAAACTGAATTGTTGTGAGCAATTGTTACTGTAATATTTTATATATATATATATATATATATATTATTGTATATATATATATATATATTATTATATATTAAGGAAAAACAAAAGTTTTATAAGATACACATATAAACAATTATACAAGAAAACATGGGGAAACATAGTCATATGTATACCTGTTCACTGTAAACGTGTAATGCATATTTTTATTTAAATTAATCACGTACACAAAAATACAAAACGAGAAAGAAACAAAACTGAAATTTAAAAAAAAATCACAACTGATTGGAATAGGTATACATTAAATAAACATAAATATATACATCGCTGTAGACGCTCATATATATATATATATATATATATATATATATATATATATATATATAGCCGCATATACTAATCTCACGGTCCGTTATACAAGCACATGTCTACAGAAGAATTAACACATGTGTTTTGAAAATGTGAAACAGTGTTATTTAGCTTTAAAATAAAACAAAATATAAAAGCATAATAAAAAGGAGAAGGACATACACAAACAATTAAGATCCGAATTTTAAAACAGATAAAATAACAAAAACTTGACAGCTTTGTCTGTAAGGTAAGTAAAACACTTTGCTTAATACCTTTTAATACTACCATATGGTTCGTTTTCATTATTGTTATTACTGTATTCATAACGTTGTCTTTCCTTTCTTTCAATGCTTTGCTGTGTTTTTTTTTTCATCTTCTATGCAATGCTGATAACGGGGCAATTTTAAATCGTACCCAAATTTATCGGACATATTTTTCTATTATTATTTCAGACCGTTACTTGCAACAAATATTCCCCTTTTACAATGCACTTTCAAAAAATATTTCTTTTTAGAACGAATTTTCAACAAGTAATTCTTTTATAACGAACTTTCAACAACTATTTTATTTTACATCAACAATCAACAAGTATTTCTTTTCAGAACGCATTTTCAACAAATATGTTTTTAGAACATATTATCAACAAATATTTCTTTTTAGAACGCATTTTCAACAAATATTTCGTTTTAGAACGCATTTACAACAAATATTTTTTGTAAACGCATTTTCGATAAATATTTTTTATAACGAATTTTCAACGATTATTTTTTAGAACGCACTTTCAAACAAATATGTCTTTTTTTCTACGCACTTTCAAATAATATTGCTTTTTAGGACGCATTAGCAACAGATATTTCGTTTTTACAACGCGCTTTCGACAAATATTTCTATTTTAGATATTTTCAAACTTTGTATACATAGGTTTGTTTTACATTATAAACAACCTAATATAGTTAATTATTAATTATTATTACAATTATTTTAATTTACTCATTAAGTGATTATCACAATATATTCTCAGTGATTGCTCACCGATGAAAACAAGTGATGTGCCCTGGAGTCTAAGTGACAACAAATCCCCTTAGATATTACGTTTTCATCCCCATTCGATAACAGTTCAAGCTCATTTGGCGTTATGCTAAAAGCCATATAATGTTGTTTTTTGGAGGCAAGGACCGCTTGCTTTCTCTAGAATTTGAATAGCAATAAGTCTTCTCAGAATTCCACTAATATCTGTAT
>NC_136486.1:130524682-130782182 GCF_053919585.1 Euprymna scolopes | reverse complement strand
ACCACACTATTCCTTTTTAGTTTCTTGTTTTTCTTCCTCCACCCAATATCTGTCGCTTTTATTTCATACAGCTTCAATTTCAAACTAGCTTACGTCTATCTGCAACTGCAACTGCACTTAATACACAAAAGCTCATCTATTTTTTGTAATACTTTTCCTGCAGCTTATATTCACTTATCTCAATCTCCTCTTCATCCCAAATGAAAAGATAATATCACTACTTTTAAACATCCGTACACGCCCTTCATTATTTACTTAACATATTCTTCAGTAACTAATAATATTACTATTATTAATAAATAAGTTAATCCCTTATATCTTTAATCTTACACCTTCTCTCTTTTCGAGACAAGTTTACTATGATTAGGGTTGTGACAATAGGATATTCTCTTCATTTTTTTGACTCTCGGGTATATATCCGACACAGTTAGACACACTTAGTCAACCACATCCGTCTATAAAAAACATATAAGATATTAACAGCTATATACTCAAGAGTCAAAACAATGAAAAGAATATGCTGTTGTCACAGCCCTAACTATGATTAATATAGCACGATACGAATGCAAAAACAGTTATTAGTTTGTTTTTTAAATATCTTTTATTCTCAGTAATTGCTACGATTTTAGTTATAAGCCAAATAATGATTGTAATAATTTGAAAGAAAAAGAAAAGCGAGCGAATATTATCATTAGACGACGTTGCTGTCTGCTCGTTAGAACGACAGTTCAACGACATAAGACGCTATCCATTACCCAATGACAGAAAATATTTTTCATTAATCGATTCTCTATTCCAGATGCTCACAAGATATTAACATTTTTAATTAATCGGCGTAACGATTAAAAATAATCCGTATATAGGGTTTCTTTTTTTTTTTTACTAGATAACACTTTACAGCGGAGATCCCTAGGTGTAAGAAAGCCTTTTACTCCAATAGTTTCCGGGATTCTCCTTTCCCAACTGTACTGATATGCCGAAGTTCAAGTGCAATGTGAACAAACATATTTCTACCCATCTCTCTTCATAATGCCCCCGCAAATTATGTCCCCGATAGTAGCCCCCTTCTTCAAAGTGGCACTGTGCCTTGTTTGGGGGGCAAATTGAAAAAAAAAAAGATATAAAAGTAAATTTGGAACTGAAAACATTTATGTATTTACATGAAATAACAAAAGAAGAGATTAATGAATTTGTTTAAAAGTAAGGCAATTCATGACCACTCGCTCTCTTCAGTTGTTTATCAGTGTATGTGCCTCCCTCTGTAAACAGAAATATTATTTTTGTAATCCTTAAGAACTTTCGAAATCATTTGCATGTAAAATGAAATATATTCGAAAGTGCATATATTGTCAATGGCGTTTATGTCTTAGACAAATGCGAATATATTTAGAATGATTAATGGCCAACCATGTTCAGCATAAGAAATCCTGTTAATATTTCATTTCGATAGGCGAGAATTAGTAAGATAATGAAATATGTGTAATAGCAGAAGACGCCTGTGTTTTATTTAAAAATGTACAGGTATATAGCAGTGAAATGAAAAATTAACATGTAAAACAACAAAAGTTCTACCAAACTGCGTGTCGTAAAGGAAAGTATACTCGGTAGCCATAGTTATACTTGCCAAAGATATAACGGATAAGAGATATCAGTAAACAACTACCCCAAAAGACAATCGGTGCTTTTAACCGTTACGCTATTCGACTGCTGCTAGTAAATTAACAATGTTTTGGCATTGTTCAAACTCAAGCTCAATTTGTTTACACAAATATCATCGTTTAATACGTTAATGGATGTTTGTACATCACTTCTCAATATCCTCAACCCAAGATTGGGAGCATTATAGTCATCCACATACATGTACAATTTCGCTGTATCAAAGCTCATCAGTGTGGCTAGACAAGCAACTACCTCAAGCCAGAACAAGCCAGAATCACAACTGAACCGCTCAAAGGACACTAGCGCTTCTAACCGTTACGCCATTTTGCTGCTACTATGCCGAGTGGTGAATTAACAATGTTTTGATATTGTCTAAACGACTAAACTCACTGTGTTTACACAAAGAACATCCCATATATATATATATATATATATATATATGCGTGTGTGTGTATGTGTGTGTGTGTGGTTGGTTGGTTGTTTTTGTTTTACGGCATATCAACCCTTTTCGGGTTATTTAATATCGAATCCAAAGATTTTGAAGAAAAAAATTTAATAAAAAAAATTTGTTGTTTTCAAGTCGGTTTCTATTTAACCCATAGTTGGGACCCAAACAGATTCTACCACTCCGGGTCAGTGTGAACCTGGAAGCAATGGTAATTAAAAGGTGGCGCCACACTCCCCAAAGCCCGCAAGCTGGGGCCTCACCACTTGCTATAGTTTGAGGTCATATCCAGGAACATATACCAAGTGCCAAGTTATTAAAGTTCAAAAGATTGGACCTTTGCGGTGTCTAGAAATCTATTCAGCCAATTTGGGATTTAAACATTTAAAATTTTATATCAAGGATATTCAGACATGCAGCAAGCTTTTTAATTAGTTTTTGGGCGAAACTTTGGTTGACAAGAGGTCAAAGTTGAAAGAGTTTACATTTGCAGGCTCTATCAAACTCCTTCGTTAATTTTGTGTCTTAACACTTTAATTTTAGATGTAGGTTACCTGGACATGAGTCAAACTTTTAATATATATATATATATATATATATGTATATATATATATATATATATATATATATATATGCACATAAGGTTTTGAACAGTACATAGGGGCCGAGAAAATCCAGGCTGAACTGATAGTATATATATATATATATATATATATATATATATATATATATATATATATATATATGTATATATATAACCCAATTAGTAAACTAAGTAGTTTATTTATTTATAACGACAGATTATTTGTAGCTTTTCTCTTGTTTTTTTTCTGCTAACGACTCTCTCAGCTACAGTATTCTATTTAGCTTTCAAAGAGGTTTGCCACAAGATCAACTGTGGTTTTAACTAAAATTAGCGATAAACTAACCCTTTCACAAAGAGACAATAAATCTTGGGATAGTAGATGTCCTTACGTGCAAAGGACCTATACCCTCGGTCGATAGAGCAGGGCTAGAAGAAACCGCAAAGCATTACTCTCTTTCGGATTTATTATCTAAATACATGTCGTAAATTTGGCACGAAAACATCTATCCAACCTCTGTTTATTATAGTATATATATAGTTCTATCTTTCCTATTTTTCAATCGTATTATTTCATCCAAGACGTAAGTTTTCAAACAAGACTCATTTTAATAGAAACCATAGCAAATGTATCGTTAGATAAAACGGGTGTTCAAGAGAGGACTAATACAAAGCTATTTAAGCATATAAAATACTTGACCCCTTGTACATGACCGCACTAAATGTTGACATGAACAGCTTGGATATAAATAGTCTCTCGTTATGTGTATATGTAAGCAAGAGTGAATAAGATAGACAAACAAACTGACAAGTACGAATACGCCATCCCAGATAAATTTATACTAAATTAAGTGCATGTACTTATAGGTATTTTCAAAGATAAGTATACGTATAGTTACTTACGTAAGTAACTTAATATTTAAAAAAAGGTAAAATTTATCATTCCTTAATAATTCATAAATCATGTGAGAATTATTCAATCTTGTTTATTTTTTGGCAAGGCCGACGTAAAAGGTGTATATAAGACATGCAATGGAAAAGAATTCTTTACAAAACACACACACACTCATACATAAGGCACCCAGGATAAAAAGGACCACTTAAATTGTTTACACACAAAGCGGGCAAAAATGAGTAATCGTTTACACTTTCTCTCTTCTAAAAGTGGCACTATAGCCATGACAGAAGCCAAGCAGGATCAGCCATCAACCATTAAAAAAAAATCGACTCCCCCCCCAAAAAAAACAATATTTGAGGGTTAAAAGCCCAACCCTGGTCGATTGTATAAAGGAGGTCCTATTGTCTTACTACCACTATTCCGAGAAAATAAGAAACAAAACTAATATCTCTTAAACACACAGGAATATATAGTAAAGGAAGAATCCGCAGACTGACTGAAACGATGATTGCTACTATGATCAGGAGAAAATGATATAAGCTTCCCAAGATCAAAGCTTGATAGCGATAAGTGGTCTCAAAAATAAAAATAAGGGCAGGTTCTGCCACTATAAATAAAGTATGTAGGCAACGTAATATCCAGAAGTAAGGTTCAGCTTATGAGCAGCCATTATACAATGCGACCCACTGGAGTGGTGTAAGTATCTCCACTGAAACATACAAAAAGAACTGAATGTCCAATGTAGCAGCAATTCTTGGGAACACATGTTAGAGACAACAGTTGGAAGTAAGTCATGCACTATCCATTATGACTATGTAATTCCTACCGCTTATTACATAGAAAACGGCGTTGTTAAGCTTCGAATAGTGATATGACACAAGGGGGAGAAAGAACAAACTATTGTGGAAGTAAGTATCACTAATGATGATAGCCTTAACATGGCTGAGAGGGAGAACAACAAAATACAAGGTGGAACGGTAAATTTGTCGTCATAAAAAATACTACAGTTTTACTTTTAAACTGTTATTAAAATAATTAATTAAGGTAACTTGATTATGTAGCAGAGCTGACATATAATCAACATAGCCGCCTTCAGCATCAATCACTGCCTCGTAAAGGTCCGGAACTGGGAGCATGCCTTTTCCACAAGTTCTGGCGGGAGCTTGGCGAATACTCGGCGGATGGCTTTGGTGTCGTGCAAGTTCATTAAGTTCATTTTAGTGACTTTGATGTCGTGCAAGTTCATCAAGTTCATTTTAGTGACTATTTTTGACGTATGACCAAACGAAATAGTTCAGCGGGTAGAGGGCAGAGGGATGTGGGGAGAGGGCAGTGAGAGATTGGTACAAAATCGTAACACTCTTTCTGAAGCCAAACTTGGGTCTCTTTGGACGTGTGAGCTGGCGTCGAGTCACGCTGGAACACACAGGGATCTGCCAGCGGACTCCTGATTGCATCAGGGGATGAACACATTTTTCAGCACATCCAGATATACTTTGGTATTTACTTTCAATCTGATTTTAAAGATGTAAGGTGGCATGATGTGACCCTCACTTGAAACCACACTAAAGATTATAACCGTGGTCCGACATTTCCTTGAGCTGTGCCCTCAAGCGTAGAACCGTCCGAGTTTGTATTTTTAGGATGCTGGCAATAGTTCTGTTGTAATATCTTGGATCGGTAGAGAGCATAATTTGTACAACGCCGCATCTCCAGTCTCGCTCGTTGAACATTAAGTCACTTTCAGATATAATAGAAGGCTTCTATCGCCCAGGGAATTTGTACAAAAATGGCCAACTAGAAGATGGCTTGCAACAAAAAAAAAAACAAGAAAAAAAAACGGTTTTCATCAAATGAAAATGCAATCATACCGTCTTTTCTAGATCGACAATTTTATCGTTCCACTCTCTATTAAGGCTTTATGTACGATATGAAAAGAAACTGGAATCTTAAGATCTCTATACTTTCCAAGAACTATAGGAGGAACTGGGCGCATAAAAAATAATTTCAAAATCTTTCTAATATACTCGGTGAACCAAGTGTAAGAGAGATACAAACTCAAAGTAATGGTTAGAATATTCACAAAAATCTATCGATTGGAGTGACTGAAATAGTTCGTGAATGTCTGCCATTGTGAAAATGTAGCATCGAATGCATATCAAAAAAGAGAGAAAAGCACACGCACACAAACACACATAAATATATTATGTAAGAAAATTAGTTTAGTTTTAACTCCAATTAATTTACACATTTTGATTTATTCGCAGTTAATTTGACATTTTTGTGAGCAATTATTACTTTTTCACATACCTCTCAGAACACACGCATATGCAGACACCGATATATATATATATATATATATATATATATATATATATAATTATTCTAATTTGGATTTAAATTTATTATATGACTTAGATTTTAGTTAAAGTTTTAATTTTACAGTTTCAGATTACCAATTTTTTTTAAAAAAGAAATTGAGATTTATGAAATTTTGCTTGATTGATGTTTTTTTTTTAACTTTGGATCGAATGCGATACAAAATCTGAAATAATTAAATTTGCAAAGGTGACGATATTATACAGCTTCGAAGTTTTATAGATCATTTGCAAAGGTGTCCATACTATACAACTTCGAAGTTATATATATATATATATATATATATATATATATATAGTAAGTTATGAAAATATACATGGCAATTAAGCTACATAAGCTTGATATGTCCAGATTTGTTATATATTATTTTTGAGTCGTGACTTCAAAAGTAATCGGGTGCTGTCAGCTAGAATCGAAACCGAAAGCAATACTATAGTATTCAAAGCTGGCGAGGTTACCACTGTACAAACGTGACACGCATATGAAATGCTTAAAAATTAACTAAGATGAGTATACAAAGTGTATGACAATATTTTTCAATTTTGACTCATTTTTAATTCCGTAAAAACTATTTTAACCGATTCATAAAAAATCCAATCATTTGAGGCCCCTACTTCTACGATCCATAAAAAAGTCCAATCATTGTAGGCCTCAAGCTCCGTTCTGCGGCTTTTAGTTTCGGTAGAGCTAGAGTTAGAAAATATGGAGACAGACAGTAAGACAGGCAAACGAACTGACACACATATCATTTTATATATTAGATATATAAATATGTAAATATATACATAAAGAGAAAGAGGAAGAGAGAAAGAGAGAGAGAGAGAAAGAGAGAGAGAGAGAGAGAGAGGAGGGAAGAAAGGGGAAGAGTAGGAGGAGTAATCTTAGTTTGGATTTGTAAATAATAACCTGCCACCTATTCTTTACACACAGACACATTGGCACACAGGGAAATTATCACGCGCATTCTACATACGTCAAGAGGTAAAGATCATTATACTATTGCTGATTTATTCTTAAAGGACCAGTTGATTGTCAAATTAGTATAGCGTGTATTTTTTATATAGGAATGTTCATGTAAAACATCAGGTTATTTTCATTTATTTTCTGCTATATGTGTTCGTCTATATATTTCTCTAACAGGCGAGCATCAGATATCTAAAGAACTGAAATTTTGTGTTTGATTATGAACTAAACTATATATTTTATATTTGTGACATTGAAATATACTACTACTACTACTACCACTACTACTACCACTACTACTTACTAGCGGAGTTTTGTCATCTATATTTCCGAAGTCAAAACTATTCTATTACTTCTAACACGAAACTGTCATATGAGTATTTTTACTACACATTAAGTACACTATAGTATATTATTTTAGGCAAATGTACTATTTTTCAGTTCTCAATTCAGGGTATTGGTAGCGTAATGTATTTCCTGTTGTTACGAGACCGTTCCTCCAGAATTACCTCCTCCTTTCCTAATTAGAAGTTCACTATCTCTTCTTTGGTCATGACAATATCCTCCCAGCCATTACTTTCTTTTTGCGATAGTATTATTGTATTTGTCATGTTCTCGCGATAAAATCATCTAGTCGTGGCGCTTCCTTTTTAAGAAGGATGTGTAGTATATGTTTTGCTGTCATGGAACCCTGACACTGTTTATGAGCGTAGTGTAGTATACGTTCTGTTTTCATGAGATTATTTCTTCCTTTAGGGTGGCTCACTGAATTATTTATTCAATCATAATGATACCATTTGCCCAGGTATTGTCTTGATCATTGGGAGGGTCAGGTATGAGTATAATCATGGATTATAACAAAATATGCGATAAGGGAGCATGCATTTCCTAGCATTTATAATAATGATTAATATTCGGTTAACATTCTCCATAGAAATGAAAAGTTCGAGATTATAGTAAAAGTATAGTGAATATGATTTAGTTATGTTACGTGTTTTCAACATGCGTGATGGAATTGCTTTCAAAATATTTACAATCAAGAACACTCAGTATGAACCTTTGAAGTCACGTTCGGTTATAAGTTCACGCGTGTATCCAGTTCCTACTTACATCTCTTCCGCGCAATTATTTGTATATCGCGGTGTACAAAAATGTAAATATTTTATTCTTTCAAGAATTAATTTCGGAGAGAGATTCAAAGTAAAGATCATTGCGCTGGCCGGGCATACATAAACAACTACACAAGAGTCAAGAAAACGAAAAGTGTATAATTGCATAATTGTAAGTTAACCCTCGCCCCCTCCCTTTTTTCTGTCACAATAAACTGGTGTTGCACCAAATAAATAAGGAAGGCCAAGGAGGATGGAGAGACTGAAAAGATAAAGACCTTCGTTAGATGAAGGCAAATAAGACTGGGACCTTAGGGAGGGTTATTGCGACCCAAATCTCAGTGAAAACGAATAGTCGCTACCAGTGAGACATCAATGGCAGACGGCTACTGCGATAACGCAAATTATTTAGCGAAGTTGTGGAAAAAGGTGGAAAGTAATGAAAATATGGGGAGGCTTATTGTCACTCAGACTTCAAGAGACACCACGGGTGTTTTTAGACTGTTTTTAAAGAGAATTCTAAGGTAATGACCTGTGTGATAATTCCTAGTGAGAACTAATTGTAATAAACAAAAAAATAAAAGTCCTGTCCGGTCGTAGATTTCGCCGTTCCAGAGTGAATATCAAGGAAACAGAGGAGCAGAACAAATACATTGTACTGGCTAAAGATTTTGAAAATTAAGAAAGTCAACCTAACACCACTAATGATAGGAGCACTAGGAACAATCTCGAAAAACTTTTTTAAAAGAATGGGAGATGTTAGAATCAAGGGGATAACTCAGAAGATACCACGGATAACAATAATAAAACCGGCTCTAATATTAAGGAAAGCCCTAATACATAGCCGGATAAATAGAAAGTGATACTGATGGGGAAAAAACCCACATAGAATCATGAAATTGAAAGTTATTCCCACCCTGTAAAAATTTACCAATGTAAAAATAATGATCAAAGTCTGTTGTGATAACGCTAACTAATTTGCAAAGGTTATCAAAAGAGATGGTAAGTACTGGAAAATTTGGGAGACGTTGTCACTCAGATTCCAGTGGATTAATACGAGTTGCTTTTAAAATGAATTCTTTTATAAAAAAATATGTTAAAACTTTTAGTGAGTAATATTGATTTGGATAAAACGAAAACAAGATAATCCTTTAGGACATAAGACACAAACAGATAAACATATCCAAATCCAAATAATAATAAATCGAACGTCAAAATCATTAACAAGAAAGAAGGAAATGCCAGATTGTAAATTTTAGCGTCCCAGCCGTTCAAATGGTGAAAATATAAAAGAGAGGGAAAGGGAAACAAATTTGCGGAATTCGCAAGAGAACTGGAAGGAATATTGAACAGGAAGAACATAAACGTTACACTAATAATTGCAGGATCACTTGGAAAAAATAAAGACTTGGAGAAATCGGAATGAAGGGACGATAGAGATTATACAAAACACAGTAAAAGTGAAATTAATAGATTTCTTAAGAAAAACAATCGAATGCGAAAACTAAACTACATGAGCTACAATTTGTTTTCAAGATCGCTGGAAAAATGATTGGATCACTTTACTGTATAAAAGCCAAGTACGCCTTAAGATGGAGTACTGTTGCCACATCTGAGCAGAAGCTGCTCGGCGCGCCCTATACAACCTTGATAAACTTCAAACAGGCTTCGAAATCTAGTAGGTGATGCCGTTTTCTCTTCCCTGTAACCTCTTTCCCACAGTAGAGACGTTGTGAGCCTATCTTTGCTCTTTCGTTATTTTCTTAGCAAATATTGGTCTGAACTTCAATCTATAATTACCCCATTGTCAAACTTTCACAAAAACACTCGACTATCTAGAACCACTATATATGATTTCCCCAATTATTTAACTGTGACAAAATCTAAATGCAGATTTCATTAATTAAGCTAATTTCACTAAACTACCCGCCTATGAAGCTCTGTTCTGCTGGTCTGCTTCATGATTGAATATAACATGATAGTCTTCAAATCCAATGTAAACAAGTTCTTGATGAACCGGCCCATAAATAATCAAATTCTACCCAATTTACACAATCAACGATTACTACACTACCACTTTATATTCATTAGCCCTTACTCTCGAGGTGCTTTCTGTCCTTGATAAGTGGTGATTCCCAAGTAAAAATAACCCACTAACCTGCAATATGGAAACTGCAACAGACGTCAAACAAAAAGATACTAAGGAAAAGAATAAATCTGAAAATGCAAAATTGTAAGATAACTACGAAAAAAAATGGTATAGGCATTGACTTGCGCTACACTAAATAAAAATAATAGAAAGTCAAAGAGGATAGACAAATGTGCAGAGAAAGTACTTAGCAGAGCTTCATTGGATTAGAGCAAAGAATTCGAGGATCTATGGGAAGCTTGTTGCCATCCAAATTCAAATGAAGACTAATGATTGCTGCCAACGTAAAATCAATCGAAAGTGGCTGTTGTGATAACAAAAGGGTTGAGAATATTAGAAAACCTTAGGAAATACAATCGGTTGTAGTCAGTGAGTAATCTTTGATGATGGCCTGTGTTAGAACTCCTAATGAGTACTAATAAATATAAACGATTAATGGTAATAGGTAAAAGAAAGATCAATATACATTTTAAAAACGAAGGTGTAAAAAGATAAGACAATGAACGTATAGTGATATGACATTTTCGCCGCTGTTCTAGTATTGTTAGACTTGGCTTATCTTCAGAACGAGGGAAATGTACAAGATGTTACCTTATTACATCCTTTACTAACTAAAAATAATTTTAATAAAACATAGAAGGTAAGATCTGTTGTTATTATTACTTGCAATCTGTTACCCATAAAAGAGACATTTTTTATTGTCATGGGATCTTTTCAACTAAGCCCCATTCTATGCATTCACTACCGGCAAAATATTCACAGCAAACATTCGCCTAGTTACAATCAAAGTCAACAATTTTCCATACTCTCTAATAGCACGAAAATCTAAACGAAAAATCCATGAACACAGTTATTTTTCTAGGACTGTCCCCGATGAACTCCTTATCGCAAGAGTGCTTTCCAGCTGACTACAATATGGTCGTTTTCATGTCCAATGTAAATAAGTACTTGTTGAGCCGTCCTTTTGAATAGTCAAAATTTACCTAATTTCCATCACTACAAATTATGACGCTGTTGTCTCACATATTAACCTTAATCCCCGAATGGCCTTCGGGCCTTGATAAGTGGTGACATCCATATAAAATTAAATAAAATCCTTGGGAGGCGTAATATTGTTATTATTGCTAGAAATGATTAAAACCCTCATGACCAACCTCCATCTTCCAATACAGCATCAAATTTTGATTGATGTTATTATTAAGCACGTACTGCCAACTCCATGATCATTGCTTTAGCGAGATCTGATGGCTTTAAATAACTAAGTTCATCGATAAAATCATCAAAGTCATTAACGTTTGTGATTTTCTGTTTTGATCACCATTGTTTATATAATCGACATCCCGTCAAAGCGATTTATCTCTCATAGTAGACCATGATAATAGGCCAAGTGGCTTTGTATATTTCAAGTTATATACAGTTAGGCGTACGTGTATGAAATAAAAATGGAAATGTGAAAGACCTAAAACCTCAACGCTTCGCCTACTCTTTTGCGAGCTTTATCAAGAGCGAATAAGTTAAAAGTGGCAACTAACGAGAAATCCGGAATATTTGTGAAATACATACATATCTACATACATACATACATACACACACACGTACATATATAATAATAATAATAATAATAATAATAATAATAATAATAATAATAATAATAAAAGTATACTACAGATTTATTGTTTTGCAGAATAGGAAGACATATAGATACGTAAAGATATATACGTAAATATACAGTACATATGCACATTTATATATATATATATATATATATATATATATATATATATATATATATATATAAATGTGCATATGTACTGTATATTTACGTATATATATATATATATATATATATATATATATATATATATATATATATATACTAACAAAAGTACCTGTCGTTGACTGGGTTCAAAAGCAGCCTACAGAAAATGGACTCTTATTTATGAAAGTATGATAGGTTATGAAAAGGAAAGGTTGTAAAGAGATACCTTCGAATTTGGGGGTATCAAAACCAAAGCAAAATATGATGAAAGTAAAAACAAAATAGAATAACCCCATAATTTATTATACCATACCTGTTCACACTGAAACACTTATAACAGTATTCTGTTGATCTATATTAAAAACCTTGTTAAACTTTGTGACATATTTCCATTCTATGAAGGTCAGGCGCGAACGAACACTCCATAATTTTATTATACCATATTTCTTCAAACTGAAACATAATTATCAAAGTATACTTACACAGATAGATATGAAAAGTATTTATTAAAGTTTGTGCCTATTTCCATTCTATGGATGCCAGGCGTGAACGCAGACCCCGCAATTTTATTATACCATCCCTATTAAAGTTAAAACATACTTATACAAAGTATTATTATGTACACCTATATAAAAACCACTTGTAAACTTTTTTTTTTAATTTTTAATTTTTTTATTTCTATACTTTGTGGACCAAGCGCGTACGCAGACCCCACAATTTTAATGAATCATCATTGTGCCAGATCAACCATACCCATTCCTGTGTTTCGATACATCTTCTATCATTATATGTGATCAGTTTTCTATAATAGTCAACTATATAGGAGCCTATTCGTGACCAGACACACACACAGACGTTCAGCTTTGTATTATATTATAATATATATATATATATATATATATATATATATATATATATATAACTACTTTATTTACTCACATAAATTTAATATACGAAAGTATAGATTTATGCGTAAACTTTAAGTATTTACTTCAAAAGTGCTCAATACGTAGGTAGAGCTAGTTAGTAATTTATAAAATATATATGGCGATTAAGCTACACTGAATATTCTGCGTTTCATCCACTATAGGATTCGTCAGGCTTATGCGCTTTTTCTGCAGCATGCCTCGATTAAATTAGCCTGACGAATCCTATAGTGGATGAAACGCAGAATATTCAGTGCAGCTTAATACCATATATATTTTATAAATGACTATATATATATATATATATATATATATATATAGCTTTTGTCAATCCGAACGAAACCGGGGAATCTTTCCTTTTGCTGATTTGTCCTTTGTTTACTTGTTTTTCTTGTTATCTTTTTCATTCATCGTCTCTTCACGGCATTTCATTTCGTATGTCGTATATTTTATACACAATCGCATTCACATACACACGCATACACATACACATATAGTCGTCTTTACTTCAGAAAAAGTAAAAGGTTTTATGAATAAGTTATGTTTTGGGTTGCTGGAAAAATTCTGGAAGTTCTTCACAGTTGTGGCATTAATGTTTTATATTGCGTCAATCAAAAAAAAAAATCCTTGTCATCTATATATTAATACGAATGCGTGTGTGTCATTTTCTGTGCCAGGCTTAAATCCGGGTCGTTTAATTGTTATGTACTTCCATATCTTGTAATAAATAATTCTACCAAGAATCTTCATGTTTTGGTTTCGGTGTCGATTTTAGCTGATGGCTCTCAAGTTATGTAACTTTTTTATAAATAACTTTACTAAGAATTCTTCATAAGTTTTCATTTCGGTGTCGATTATAGCTAAGAAAACTCCAATAATCTATTTTTTTAAAAATATTTTTATCAAGAATTCTACATAAATCTTGGTTTCGGTTTCGATTTTTGCTCATGGCACCTTAGTTATCTATATTTTTATGAATATTTTATCAAGAATTCTTCATAAGTTTTTGTTTCCGTTTCGATTATAACTGAATTATATATATATATATATATATATATATATATATATATATATATATATATATATATATAAGTTTGAAATTCAGTTTCGATTCAAGCTGATGAGCCCAAGTCATATAGATATATTTTTTACTTTTGGAATTTATAATATATAAAAATCGGTAGAACATTAACTCTATAATAATATCTACGAAATCTGCAAGAATTTAAATATAATATTATTTTACGACCTGGCTACGCCGGGCGCCCCTGCTAACTTGGATAAACACTTTCGCAGTTTTAACAAAATAACTACAATAATATCAGAACGTCTCCATTTACGCTGAATATTTACAGAATGCCAACATCAATATATTACATATGTATCAGTCCCCCCGTGTTCTTGACCATAATAGTATAATTGAAGGTGCATCTTTTTTTTGTAAAGTGTTCAAAGGTTAAATAAAATGGTTAAACTTATTTGCGTAATGCATGATGAAGTTGCTTTCTCATAATTGGAATTGATATCCAAATTTAAAAGCAGTAAATTCAGTTGAGGAGATGCGATTCAGATTGAAAAACGTCAAAAAGTTGGATGAACGGAACTCTTTTATGTGAACCAACCATTAAATTCCCACAACAAAAATCAATCAGTCCCTACTTTTATTTACCATTGGTAAAATCGGATGAGAGAAAAACGGCACGTAATGCTTTTCGTAGGTAAGAAGTGTTGGAAATTTCATACTGGGTGGCCCACTTAAAAGTAGCTCAGAAAAAATAGTAGAAAGGAGGAACATTCTTTTATTGTTTAAATTACCTGTAGTTCTATAAAAGATGCTGGGAGTGATCCCCGTGTTTACAGAGAGAGAGAGAGAGAGAGAGAGAGAGAGAGAGAGAGAGAGAGAGAGAGAGAGAGAGAGAGAGAGAGAGAGGTGAGTAAACGTGGAGGTAGACACGTTTACCAGAACCAAAGGTCAGCTGACCAAATTACGTATGTGTGACGTGGTTGGCTAGATCTGTGAGATTTGATTTGAGCTTTGAAGAAGACGGACGTTTTTCCATCGTCTCCCCCTCTTAACTGGGGAGGGTGGAGACGAACGCTGACGTGTGTGAAGAAGAACCACACAAGCAGATTTCACTTCCACCTGTTGCAGGACCTCTGGGGAAAGTGAAATAAAAAACTATAAAACACATTCATCGTCTTGGAGTGATAAATCTTCGTCAAACAGGTATCAAGTCTCCCTCCAGCATGAGAAATTTCCAGATGGTCCGTTTTGAAGAAGCAGAGGTAGGTTCAGAAATTACATGTCACACACACGATTCCCTTTATGATAATCAAACACACAACCATTTATATTAGAGACAATCATACGCACACGGAATCTTTGATGTTATACAGTGTATACACCCAAACGTAAAAAGTGCCCCTAAATGAAGAACTCTATATAACACCCGTTGACATCTAGACATTTCTGTGCACGTTTAAATACCTTTGCAGATACTGCCCGTAGGTCTTATCTAGTGATTCTCCTTTATTTGGTGTACATTGTGAGGATTATTTGCATAAACTTTTGTTTTAAAGTCCTCCAATTATAAAAATCACATGATCACATGTTTTAAAAATCCTCCAAACATAACAAAATTTCCTGAGGGGAACGTAGTGGCCATAATCCTTTGCTTATTGTTTTCTCTTCCATAAACATGTCATGAACTCGTGTCAGTGATCCGTGAGATATCTGGCATATAGCGCTATCTTCTTGGAAAAAGAATTGCATTTTGTCCTGCAGTGTCAGTTGGGCGTTAAGAGAAAAATTAGAAAGATCGGGCTACTTTTGATCGAGGCACGATGCAGAAATTATTTTTTTTACAAGGTAGTCACCACTTATCAAGGCCCGGAAGCCACTTGGGGATAAGGATTATTGTGTGTATAGTACGTTAGTTTTGGAGATCTGATAAATTGTCTTACTTAAGGAGGCGGTTCATCTGGAATTTGTTAACATTGGACTTGAAAACATCCAGGTTGTAATCAGGTGGGAAACAGGCAACAGAAACTGAGTTCCATAGGCGGGCACTTCTAAGAAAGAAGCTTTGTTCATTGAATCCACGTTTTGATTTTGGCACAGATAAGGAGCGGGGAAAATTTTTGACAGTGGTTTCAGCTAGACGGGTGTTTTTCGTGAAAGATTGGCGAGGGGGGGGATGAGAAATTGGAGTTCAGAAGAGCACCTACCATGGTAGTAACGATAAAACAAAGAAAGGCTCGCAACGTCTCTCCTGTGGGAGAGAGGTTGCAGGGAAGAGAAAGGGCATCACCCACTAAGCCACGAAGTCTATTTTGTACTCTGTCAAGGCAGGATAGGCTGTTTTTAGTAGCTCCTGCCCAGATGTGGCAGCAGTACTCCATCCTTGGACGTGCTTGGCTTTTATACAGATAGAGAATTGCATCAGGGGTGAGATATCTTCTGGAGCGGTAGAAGGATCCTACCATTTTTCCAGCGATCTTGGCAACTCGCTTGATGTACGTATTCCATTTTAGGTCAGGGGTAAAGGTCAAACCAAGAAGCTTATCAAAACATGGAGCTTCCCTAGACGAGAGCCACCCATATCAATTGATGCCAGATGGGGATCAGAGCGTTGATGATGTAAAGATAGGAGCTTGGTTTTAGATTCATTAAAAGTAACCAGCCACCTCCTCCCCCACTGTACCACGACCTCAAGATCAGAGGAGAGAGAATCTGAAAGAACTTTTTAATTTACGGCCTTTGATGTGTTGCCATAGATGGTCGTGTCATCAGCGTAGATGTCAACGAATGATTTAAGTATGTGTTTTGGGAGATCATTGATGTAGATCAGGAAGAGAGTGTGGCCTAGGATGGACTCTTGAGAGACTCCCGCATTAATATTGATGGCCTTTGAATTCTGCCCATCAACTACTACTCTTATGAGCCTATCGGAGAGAAATAATTTTATGATCGAGAAAACATTTCCAGTTATACCGTAGCTGGAAATCTTGTGAAGTAGGCCCTTATACCATACCTTATCGAAGGGCTTTAATATGTCAAGAGCAATTCTCCTAGAGAGGAAGCCTTTGTCAAGAGATTCGCTAATCCTATGAGATATAACAGTTAGCACATCTGTTGTAGATTTTGCAGAACGGAAACCATATTGCGTGTTACTAAGAAGGTTATTTCTGCTGAGGTGGTTGACTACTCTATTTAATATGGATTCCAGCAGCTTACTCATGACACACAGGAGACTTATTGGTCTGTACTGAGAGGGAGAGGATTTATCACCTGAGTTCTTAAATACATGGCATACTGATGAGGTTTTCCAGGGTGTTGGGAAGCACTTCTCTTTAAGGCAACGCTTAAAGAGTTTTGGAAGTATGGGGACAAATTCTGTTTGAAGTTTTTCAGCACAATGATTGGAATGCCGTCAGGGCCAGTTGTTTTACTGGAATCAAGGTTCTTGATTAGCTTGGTAATATCACGCACAGATATTTTTATGTTGCAAAGTGTGTAGTCCGTTATATGAGGAAATACGGGGAGTTGATGGCCTTCGTCCCATGGGGTAAAATTAGCTGCAAAGTTCTTGGCAAATAGTTTGGCCTTGTCTGATGCTGATTAGATGACCTCAGGTCCATTGATGATGGTTGGGATAGAACGCACACTTCTGTTCAGGATCCTGTTTGCTATTTGCCAAAACTGGTGGGAACCAAGCCGCTGCTCAGCTACTTTGGATTTTACGGACTGAGCATATAGCTCTCTTGCGGAAAACGTTTCTGGTATGTGTGTTCAATACGATTAAGTTGAATTAAGAGTTTGAAAATCGATAAACAAATGCACCGTGAGATGCAACAATACTTTTCGTAATTAAATTGAACTTAACAAAAGATTTAATTTTCAAAGAAAGTAAAAAGAGCGAATATACACACACTGGTGATAGCAAGTTATTATTTCATACCGAGTTTATTTTGTCATTTTTAGCATAAAAAATAGAAACACTTTATCGAGTTTAAATTTCAATATTTACTAAGTCATCGAATGTATTATATTATAAAATGTCTTTTAATGGCCTATATTAATTTATTGAAAAAATTCCAAAAATGTATATATTTCCAACATGTAATTAATTAAGGGATTAAACAACATGCGGGCGAGCCTTTAATGAATGAGATGAAGTTGAAATAAAAATTACCCACTTGGCAATAAATACAGTAAGTATATATATAATTTTAAAAGTCCACGTATGCTTCAGGATAGTGATTAAAAGGTTATGAGGGTTTTGAAGCATGTAAACGATGTTACTTTTGGTATTTAATATTTTTATTGTTAATTTTTATATATCAAGCGGACCTCCGCTCTTGGTCACAAAATAGTATCGAAGCGATACTTTTTTTGTGACCAAGAGTTAAGGTCCGCTTGAAATATAAAAAAATAACAAAATAACAATAGAAATATTAAATACAAAAAGTAACATTGTTTTCATGTTTCAAAAAACACCCATAACCTTTTAATCACTATATATATATATATATATATACACATATATATATATATATATATATATATATATATATATATATATATATATATATAGTGATTAAAAGGTTATGGGTGTTTTTTGAAACATGAAAACAATGTTACTTTTTATATTTAATATTTCTATTGTTATTTTGTTATATATATATATATATATATATATATATATATATATGTATAAAAAGTAAAAATAAATATACAAGCGGAGGTTTACGTTATGCTTTGAGAAAAATAGAAATACCGAATGAAATTATTAAAATAATGAACGTTTCGTCCTTATTTCAGAGGACATCTTCAGGATATTGAAGTAAAAATGCGAGAAAAGAAAAAGTAATAGATCATACGAAAAAGAGAAACAGATTTTTAATCCTACCCATGTCGGGAAGGACACATATGTTTGTTCTTCCCGACATGGGTAGGATTCAAAATCTGTTTCTCTTTTTCGTATGATCTATGACTTTTTCTTTTCTTGCATTTTTACTTCAATATCCTGAAGATGTCCTCTGAAATAAGGATGAAACGTTTATTATTTTAATAATTTCATTCGGTTTTTCTATTTTTCTCAAAACATATATATATATATATATATATATATATATATATATATATATATATGTATATATACATATTATATACATACAATTATATATGTATATATATGCATGTATATATGCATATATATTATACACATATATATTTATATGTATATATGCATGTATGTATATATCTATATGTATTTATATATGTATTTATAGATATACTACTAATTTTTACTAGTTACAAATAAGCACACGCTATATTCTATTACCTGAGAATGGGTGCTTTTTGCAAAACTGATGGTTGAAAATGTTTAAGTCTCTGTTCTTTTTTGCATTAAATAATATACTCCATAAATTTCCTTTTAATTCCTTACTGTGCATCGAACGATTGCCATAATACTTATATCCTTGCACTTTTTTATACTAATAGTCAATAAAAAAGACACATGGACCTAGTAGTTTCTGAGAAGAAAACAAACTTTAACGTACAGACAGACAAGCAGAGGTTAAAGGGGGTAAAATAGAGATCGTAATTGTATGAATGCTATTTCATAGATTTTAATCGAATGAAACTTCGGTGCTTACAAAATAGTGCTCAATAATCTTAAGGGCATAATTTTAGTATAAAGTTATTTATCGATACCATCAATGATGGCTACATATGTGCATACATGCTTTAGCTGAGGTCTTTCCTGAAATGCAATTTCCTTATGATAAGGCTTGATATCTGAGGAAGATGGATTACAATACAGGTCTCAGCGGAACAATGTATGCATATATGTAGCTAGTAATGATCGCATACATAGGTAAAATAATTACAATTACATCGTTTTCTCCATTTACAGTAAAGTCTCACTCGCTCATATTAAAGCTTATACGTTAAAAGCTTATCAGTTCTTCGATTGGCGGAAAATTTTAAAAGAATGTAAGAAATATCATTTGAAGCAATTTGTTGTAGGTTTTTTCTTTTATTCGCGATTTGATTGCTCGTGCATTTTGACATTTCTTTTGATGCCGCCATCAGTGTTTCTTACTGCAAACTATCGCATATTATGTCAGTACACTGACATGGACTGCGGCTGAATATTGGCAATGAGTTTGATGATTGATGCCTACATCAGTAAGTGCAAATAGTCAACACAGAACACACCTTGATATATGAATAGACTAACATAGATTATGAATTCACAGATGTCGGTAAGTTATGAAAGACAAATAATTAGAAAAAATACTATATATAAACTAGTATAGGCAGTTCCTCAAAAATGACTGATGGAAATTATACTTTGTCTGTTCGTACTCATTAATCAATGTATATTACTTGAAAATGTATCTAAACTGCTAGATGTAAGCAGTATCAAACTTTTCATCTAAATATTATGGATATCATGTATGACTTTAATCGAAAAGCATTCACGTTTACTTGATATCAGAACTTGCTTCAGGAATTTATTTCCGGCAGAGGAGTAAGTTTGATGTGGTTGTCCGACTTTTTACTTAATTTCCACGTGTTTTACTTTCGTACATTTATACATTTATGTGATAGTGTGGCGGTAAATATATTGATGCGTTATGCAAAATAAAAGAACATTGATTTTTATAATAGTGTGACGCTATATTTATTATATTATTTATTATTTATTCTATGTACTTTTAAAAGAATATCTCTTATCCTCAGGAAATATTTATCAAAAAAATACTTATAGCCAAACTATAAAGTTCTATCAAATCTACTTTTAATAACTTTGAAAATCTCCATATGCTAATTAGTTTGAATTACCAAAATTTATAATTTATATAATTCTCTCATTTCGCAAACTTAAATAAGCTCTAAATCACCGACCACCCATGCAACAAAGGTTTTACTCTAAATATTTGAAAGCTTTACCATTAAATGCAGCCCAAACGGATTACATTTTTATCATTTATTTTATCTATTTCTCACCTATAACCTTATTAATATTTTGATATGTTAGGTTACACTATTTATTATCCCCGTTTCAACTTTAATTACTAAAGTATACCCAGCGGAAATAAATTTTATTTTTATATAAGCACAATTTGCATGATTTTCTTTAACATATTTAATATTTTTATCCCATTAATACAGCGATATTATTGAATTGATTTTTATAATTCTATTTTATTAAATATTATTTCTAATTTAATTTCTAATTTTATTTCTTATTTTATTTCATTCAATGTAAGTAAACCCAAGCCTTTTTTTGGATTTATGTATCTGTGTGTATATGCATACATAGATGTGCAGATATTTATATAGCACTGTATGTATTATGTGTCTATATGCGCTTTATGTATATACGTACACAGTTGACTTTGCCAACATCGATATTTTCCGACAAATTACATATATTCCTTTTCGGTGCGCATATATTCATCTAAATCTAGACAATAAAATGGTTCCTTCCTTCCATCGCCCTGACCTAATTCTATGTCAATTTGACACGTTACGCTTAGTATGAAGTTTGAATTTGTTATTAAAATAGAACGTCTGACCTATCCCTAAATATTATCATTTCTGCTTTTACGTTTTTAGATATTTAATATTAAATGTTCTCATCCAATGAAAACAAATGCTGCATTTCTCTTTCGTTGTAAGGCCAACTACAATTTTTCATTTAAAATATTTTCCTGTAAAATAATCGTCTCCAATAATTTTAAGATGCCATCCTCACATTCTGAATTTTCTTACGTTTTTTAGATCAATAAAATGGATTATCACAGTTAATTTTTGACTATTCCGGTTTTATCTCTTAATCAAAACAATCAATATTTTTTTAATTGTATCACACTGTTGAACTTTTCTTTCTATCGAGACTGGATTTCATTTGGAATATTTTTAACCTATATATTTCTTATTATTTACTTTTTATACAAATATTACTTATTTCATAATTAGTAGTGCTCCATTACTGTACTGACCAGAATACTTTTAGCTTGCTGATGAATATTTTTTGCTGGAATTTGGAACAAATGCATTTCAGGTAAAAACATTATTACACACTTACATGTCATGTGGAAATAATAAATTATGAAGTAGAAAGTAAAAATAAAAATTTTCAAATTATAGAACTTTATTATATGTTTTGTTTTATGTGGAACAGTTTTTTCCAACCAATTCTGTATGACAAACTCATTTATCCTCCTTGTTTTCCTTGCTTCCAATTAAAATCCGCCATTTCAAAATACAAACAATCAACTGAGTAGTATGTACGATTTATTTATTTATTTATCTTTGTATTTTACAAAGGAGTCACCACTTCTCAAGACCAAGAGGCCACTCGAGGATAATGAGTGTACGGTAGTCACCGGGACAATAGTATACTAGCTGTTAGTGGCTAAAATTTTGTATAATTTTTATTATTTAAGGGAACGGTTCAACAAGAGCTTGTTTACGCTGGATGTGAAGACGACCATATTGTAATCAGCTGGAAAGTAGGCTAGCGAGTTCCACAGGCGGACAGTTCTAGGAATAAGCTTTGTTTATAGAATCATTAAAATAAGATCTAGATGTAGCACATCGTCTGCAGGATCTTTTTTTTTAATTTTTTAATTTTTTAATTTATGCCAATTTTAACAGGATATATAAGTATGTAATAGTGTTATTACTTCCAAATATAATCGAGTAGAAAAATAATTACTAGTAAAAAAAAGTTTACTGAATTATATAGTTTTATTGTATGTTTTAAGAGTTATTCGTCCAATTCTGTATACCTATCTATCTATCTATTTATCGATCTCTCTCTCTCTCTCTCTCTCTCTCTCTCTCTATATATATATATATATATATATATATATATATACAGTGTTTATGAAAAAATAACATTAATATGACTGTCTACAAAAATAATGAACACCTACACACACACCCGAACACACATATAATGCATATCTATATGGGGGTTAAGTATTTAACAAAACTTTACACAATATGAAAAACCGAATGGCAGCAAAGAAATTAAAAATGAAATAATCATCGAAATACTACATCCGAGATAGTTTAAAATATTTTGATATTTTGGGAGCAAATTAGCCGTTCATATTGCTCGTGAAACAAAAAACAACATTATTTTCGTTTACAAAAATGAAATGCCCGAATATATTAATCTACTGAATCGTATTAGTCCAGCAGCAAATATAGAGTAATCGCCGATGTAGGAAATATATTTTTAAAATGTCACCAACAAGAAAAGGCCTGGACAAAGTTACTTGATTCAATAATACACAATTTACTAACGGAGAACTGATGAATCGCTTTTTAAGTGAAAAAAAAAACCCCAGTGTGCATAAGAGTGTATGCACGTGTGTTTTTTCGTGTTAATGATGGGGTGATTCGAATATTTGTCCCGATTGCGTAATAATTAACTACTTTGATTCGGATTCATTATAAACTTTGGAATATTTAACTATTGTGTTCTTATTTTTCTTCGGCTAGCGTAAAACACACGTTAAATATGCAGGTATTTTCTGAAACGTAAATTTGCAGTTTTTGTGGGGGAAGGTGATCAATATGTTTTAGTTTTACTGATAATATGTAATCAATAAATATTTATTATTTTATCAATACTAACTAACTAGTAGTGGAAGATTTTGTGTTACACAAAATCAAATAAAAAGCTATTATAAGAATTGTTTTGGGCATCGGAAATTAGACACAAATTTTTCTGATTACAATATTCATACCCGAAAAGTTTTATGCTGTCCAGGTCACTGTGATACTCCTCGAAAAGGCACTAAATATTCAATTCTACTTTCTTACTGTTATATCACATTTGTTCACCGTGGGAAAGGGATAAATTCCTGATATTATCTCGTGTTTTAGAAGGTAGTGTAGTATCGGTTCGTTTCATATGTCATCAGATTTCTTGAAAGGATTCAACTACTTTGGAGAATAGTGTAGTATATGTATTTTAGTCATATAAGGCATTCATGTGCTGCGTAAATTACTTATATTTTTCCTACTCTCAAGTCAGGACTGTAATCTAATCAAGCTTGTCTCTGATAGGATGTCGCACTCTTCTTAGATAGTAACGCCCAAATACATATGTTTGGTGACTTTAATGCTCACCATAAAAATTGGCTTAGTTTCTCAGGTTGCACAGATGCAGCTGGTCTCCGCACTTATATCTTTTCTATAGCCCATTCCCTCGAGCATGCAGTCATGTTCCTGACCCGCCTTCGAAATCGTTAACACAAACAAGCTTCACTTCTAGACACATTCCTTACCACAGTACCCGAAGATTGTGTGACTAATTCACACAATGAACTGGGAAATGCAAACAATCTAGTGGCATCGGTAAACTTCAAACTTAAATCCAATTACTTCAAACGACAAGGTACTACAAAAAGCCTAACTGGAAAGCATCAGAGAAAAATCAGGGATGTCTCTTGGACCGTTATCTTTTCTCGTTCACTGAGACAGCAGAATAGTACAAAGCGGGTATTAGAGCAAATGTTCCCACACGGAAATATTATTGCAAGCCCCACTCACCCCATGGTTCAATATAGACTGTACAGCTTCCATTGCACAAAGGCAGCATGCATTCCACCCGGTCGTACTTCATAAGTCAAATACAAGTAGGCGAAATTTATAGATGCAAGAAATTATTGTAAGAGTGAAATAACTACAGCCGATAAAATGGCATGCTGAAATAATCAGAAAATGCATAGAACCGCAGAAGACAGAAACTTATGATTTCTGAGAAAATTTATAATCGTGTAGGACAATCAGTAATCCCTCCACTATACAACAACTAGAAAGTTCCATGCGCAGCAACTGAGAAGGCGGAACTGTTGTTCCGGCGATTCGCGTCCAACTCCTTTCTTAGAGCTTACAAACTTTATTATCTGAAAATTACCTCTTCCCCTGTCTCCGATATCATAAAACACTTATACACCTCCAAAGGTGATCGCATACCTAGATAATTATAGAATTAATCGGCTGAGCTAGTCCCAGTAGTTTTCAAACTCTACAATAAATACTTTGCTGAATCTTAATTCCCTAATAACTGGACGATGACCTCTGTGGTACCAGTCTACAAGAATTTTGGTGGAAGGATTGACTCACTCAATTATCCATCTATCACCCTTTCCACGTCTTTGCTAAAGTATTTTAGACATCACTCAATCAAGCACGTCCACTTCCTTGCAAAAGTTTAACCTTTCTCTGACAAACAGTATGGATTTAGGCAATGTCGTTCTACTGCAGATATTTAATTAGTTATATCTAAACGCATATTGCATGCACTTGAAAGGGGCGGGCGAAGCCAGAGTTATAGCCCCTTATATATCCAAGCCTTTGACAAAGTCTGGCATAGAAGGCTGCTAATGAAAATATAATCATACGGTATAACTGGATGAACACTAAATATAATTAGACTCTTCTTAGACCCAGATTGCCACTGAGGGACGGACATTCAAATAGCATAACATTAATATGGGAGTGCCTGAGGGGGGGATCTCTTGGCCATGATTATTCCTGATATTCATTAACGACCTCCACGATAATATTATGTCCATGATGGGTATATTTGCTAATGATCCAACGCTCTATAATACGTATGAGGTAAAAACGGATGTATACAAATTTAAGACAATAGCAGAATCCTTAGAAAATGACCCCCAGACTGTAATTTAATGAGGCCGTAAATGGATGGTTAAATGTAATAACGGCAAGATTAAGCAGCTATCTTTAACAATTACAAGAAGCCTTCTCGTGAACCGATATCAATGACAAACTACATCCTACCTGAGAATTCATCTTTAAAAGTTCTTGCACAGTCAATATCAACTGGAACAAATACATTGAGGAGATTGGAAGGCTGCTTTAAAAAAAAATGGTTTTCCATTATCGTGTTCGAAGGCTGCTCACACATGAGAGTATTTTGTACCTCTACAAAGCTACCATTCGCCTACACATGGAGTACTGTTGCCACATCTAGACTGGTGTATTTACTGCTTATTTCTTCCTCTTGGATAGGATCCAAAGAAGAGTCTCCCATCTAATATGTCCCGCTTTGCCTACAGAGCTCCCAAACCTGTCTCATCGCTACAATGTTGCATCTCTGTGTCGATTTTATAAGCATTTTAATAAAATGTGCTCTGATGAACTCATTGCACTTGTGCCCCATCGACCTACATACCCCGACAAACTCGCTCATCAAAAAAAAAATCACGTTCCTTCAATGTTGATTTCTACTATAACAGTTTCTTCCCTCAAACAGGAAGACGTTGGAATTCCCTTTCTGCTAACTTTTTCATTTAACGTACTAATGTGCGACAGTTTAAGTGTTTCATAAGCCAACGTTTATCTTTCTTTAGAAATATTCTCTCCTATAGTCGCATATTGCTTATATTTTAGATGAAAATTATTTGGAAAGACATATTTATTTGCCGAATCAATATTGATAGAATGTTGAGTTTTTGGTTGCACTTACATTTATATGAAAAGACAACGTTTAATATTTTTTAAAAAATATTAAAACCAACCTAAAATACTCAGTTATGGATATGCAAGCTACTAAATAATAGTTAACTAATTTGCACATCTTTTAAAAACCAAACTTTAATTAATTAATTAATCATTAATCGTTTCTTATTAGATTATTAGTTTCAATAAAAAATAAGACTCCGTTCTATTTATGCATATATCTACATTATGCACTATTGAGAAGCATTTCCGCCGAAAACATTCTAACAGACACATGCATTTATATATATATATATATATATATATATATATATATATATATATATATGTGTGTGTGTGTGTGTGTGTGTGTGTGTGTGTGTATGTGTGTGTGTGACCTTGTTTGTGTGCATGCAGAAAGTCTCTTCCAAATACCTTTCCAAAGTTTTGATACAAAGACATGAAACTTAATATATAGGGAATTTGAAGCTGTGGAACGATTTTGAGTTTGTTTTTAGCATCTAAATATATCTGTCAAGGAGTCAAAATAAAAAAAAAAACAAAAAAAACTAAACTGAGGCCTTTGGCAGGGTAAGTCCAATAAAGCTATAGGCCTGCTATTACTTTTGCATATGCGTAAAATTAAACATCCATAGCTCCAATTCGTTTAATTTTATTTTAAGAATCTTTTACCAATATTTCAGGCGTAACAATACTAGAAAGATGAATTGACTGAAGCTGGAAGGCTAAATGTTTTGGCTTCGATTCTAGCGAATGACACCAAGGTCATGTTTTTAATAGCTTTTGAAATCATTACTATATATTGGATGACAATTACAAGAGAATTGGCTATATAATAATAAATACGAAATCTGCATTAATTAGAATATAGTATTAATGCATATTTCATGATCGGGTAACGTCGAACGATCTATAATTAAAATTAATATACGCATAAGCTAACGCTAAATTAACCTGAATATTTCCGAAAATTATTAGTTTATAACACCGCTATCGTTATTTTTATGTCAAGCTCTCAACTGAATTTTAACAGTTGTTGCTATTTACGCCATAAACATCGCCGCTTAGTGATCGTGCATTAAGTATTTCTTTCCTTTTTTCTGAAGATGAGTTATACCCCAAAAAATAAAAAAAAAACTAACAAAAATGATACCATCCTGTTTTAACACATTATTGTGTTAATGTATTGATATCATTTAATTTTGTCACAATTCACTTAGGGCCCGGGGGCCAGTCGAGGATACAAGTTAATGAGTGTACGGTAATCAATGGAACAATATCGTAGTAATCGTTAGAAGTGGACATTTGCTAAATTGGATTACTTAAAGCGGATTGTTCATCAACATTATCAGCTGGAAAGCAGGGAAACGAAAGAGAGTTCCACAGGTGTGCAGTTCTAAGAAAGAAGTTTTGTTCATGGAATCTACGTTTAGGTTTAGGCACAGATAAATATGGGGGGAAATTATTGATAGTCGTTCCACGAGTAATAAAACACAGTTTATCTGATTAATCAATGTTAGTACTTCCTTAGTGTACAGGGGACAAAATTTCTGTTCTATAAACCCCTATACCCGAGTTTCTACTGGGTTGGATAATTGATGACCCAAATAGTAAGAATAACGTTGTCTTTTATTTTCTGTTTGTTTCTGCATTATTTAAAAATTCAGTAATCTTATGTAATACGCTTCCTTTTCTCCGTATTCATATTATTTGTATTGTTTATTTCTTCATCGATTAATTTTCTTTTTTTTAAAGAGTACGTTTGTGGATTTTTATCACTCTGTTGTCCTCTCTCCTATGGAGGCATTGTGAAACAAGGATGTAAACATGCGATCTGGAAAGCCAACCTCATAGCAGGAAGAGTACTTTAGCCTGCAAATAGTGCTTCGGCCGGTTTAAGGGCATATTCCGGGCAGGAGCGTTTAAGGCAGTTATCAATAAACTAATGCATTCTCGAAAGAAGAAAGTAACGTCTTGGATGGTGGACCTCATAGAACTACACAGGATCAGAGATATACATCAGATAACAAGAGATAAGTTAACTCTACAATTGCCTAGCTTTTGCTGGCTATGATGCAAAGGAGAAAAAACGGCTGGTGCTAATGGTGACGTTTTGCTGTCGATGCGAACTAATCTTAATTTTACAAATCTTAGTAATTTCACTAACTCATAATATGATGACTGATCATAACTTACATTTTTGATAACCGGTTGCACATTTATTAATTGATAGCCTATGCAAGAAGAATACTTGTGATTTGAAATTTAGTAATCATTTACGGCTGAATATTTAGCCTAACGAGACGTTATCCGTTTGGAGTTTTAATCGCAGCCTGTATGAACATACAGTCTGAAATATGTGTGGAAATAAAAAAAAAATAAATATCTATTTTCTTTTAAGGGCTTTTCATAACGATAATTCGTTACATAAAAAATCTGGAAGAAAATAAAGTTGAGCACTCTTTAGGGAATTAAGAAAAAAAACGATTAGCTTAAGCGCTATGCAATATTCTTACTTCCTGTAATTGAATACTCTCTGACTGCTTACGGTTTTGCTGCTGATTTGGCAATTATAGGTGCTTATTTTTTTTCAGTTTCTGTGTTAATTTCTGGTAACCTACAAGTCTAGCTTACGCAATTTCTAACTATATTCGAACCTATCGACTGGTTTTAATCATCATATCGTACAGTGCTTATTGAATAAGCATGCAACACTAGTCTTTTTAAATAGAAAAATAATTGTTCATATTTATTCCAAAACATTTTTTTTCATTTTTATACACGCACACCCACACATACATATATAGGTAAAATCTTTTATTTTTTAACTATGTTACCACGTGTTTAATGCAATCCTTCATGTTTATAGTTATTTACATTACATTTGGTTTTATTTTATTTCTGTGTTTCTAGTTTTCTGTTCATTGTTATATCTTTTCCTTTTTCCTGTGTTGATATCATTCGGTTTTATTTGATCACTCATCATCTCCATTTTCCTTCTCGTCCTAGTAATCGGTTGCTGGTTGACAGCAAAGGCCTATTCCTGCTGGTTCTGTTTTTTTAAAAGGTTTAGCACGATAATATATCTCTTTGCTGGACTACATCTAAAGAAAGTGTACTTGCAAACACACATCTTCATTATTACCCTATAGTTCACACACACATGCACGCGCACATACACACATTCGTACAATAATAGAAAGGCGCAATAACCCAAACACGCATATGAACATCTTTTCTATTGCCAAATAAAATAAATGATATTTAATATTTAGAATATACGACAATAAAGTTAAAATTATGCAAAATTATTGAAAAGTATTAATAATATGATCAATATGATATTAAGGAAAATGACATTTCATTGAAAATATTAAAGAAACAAATAGGAGACTATGAAGGATATTACACGGAACATGCCGACATAATCGTATATAAAATGCGATCAGAAATTGGGAAAATTTCTTTAAAAAACATTTAAAATACAACAAATAACGTAATTTACGTTCATTTGTAAATGTTTCTTAATTAAATACAATTTTTCATGCATATCTGTCATCATAAAATTCAATATCTTTTTCGAACTATTTTTCTGTTTCAAAAGCATTTTATTATAAATGATGTATTGATTAAAATTCGTGTTATTTGCATACACCTTTTTAAACATAAGACTATGCTTATACTATATGGTATTTAAATTCTTTCAGACTATAATTCGGCCCTGTCAGTGGGGCATTAGAATACGCCGACTGCCCCCTGCAGAGGGTAAAAGTCCCTCAATGGGAGTCCTGGATATGACCTTAAACTATATCCAGTGGTGAGGGCCCCAGCTTGTGGGCTTTGGGGAGTGTGGAGCCACCTTTTAATTACCATTGCTCCCAGGTCCACTCTGACCCGGAGTGGTAGTACCTGTTAGGGTCCCAGCTATGGGTTAAATATAAACCACGTGAAAACAACAAATATATTCTATTAAAACAAAAAAAATTCTTCAAAATCTTTGGATTCGGCATTAAATAACCCGAAAAGGGTTGATATGCCGTAAAACAAAACAACCAAACAACCAAACAGACTATAATTCTCATCTTAAGTGTTCTTTTCACAATGTTTCGATTTGTATAACGTTCGATCTTCTTCATATGTATCCTGTCGGGAATCAATCCGTTGAAATCTCAAAGCTGCGCTGAATTTCGAACGGAACATTGTATTTAATCCACAGTGAACAGCCATGACTGGATAGAAGATTACCGAGTTCTACAAAATACATCAGAAATAGGTCGGAGATTACATCAACCGAAACGTTGTGAAAATGTAAGCGTCGAAACAATAGGAATAAGTATTCCTCATATCCTCATCTAAAAAACTGAGGGACCTGATAATACTACATTCTTGATATATCAGCATTGTTTGGTATGAAATCTGCCTTGCTCGCTAGACAAAAAGCGTATGTCAAACTTACGTTCAACAAATGTGTTGCTCTCTAACGACTGTGACGTCAGAATCACAACTCTCGCTCAAAAGTCTTGTTAACCAAGAGAAAACAACTTAAAGCAATAAGAAATACGACTTAATGTATCTAAATATTTTAGTAACTTTTACTTTGCTATTTAATTCTGTCTTTATAAACAAATATATATTTTAATACATTGTGAATTTACGTACTTAATGTGTTCAATAGTTAGATATTAGGAACCTAAGCCGTTAAGCAGCGTGTAAGTCGACTAATATAACTTTTGGCGAGAGTCACATTAATTAATACATCCCGATATAATCTGATGACAAATAGATGTGGTACTCATAGCAACGGTGACATGTTTGAAATGGAGATCAAACGTAAACTCCCTAGACAAAACGCGCTAGAAATGCCGGTGTTGACGGCATAGCGATAGAAATAAAGTCACGTAACGAAAGAACAGAGAGTATATAGTTTGTGTCGGTCAGCAAGCAGCACAGACGAGATGCATTTAAAAATGTAAAGATAATATAAGCGAATGTTACCTCGAGATTTTGCCAGTCTACGTCTCTCAATTCCCATCCTTAAGACAAAGTTAAGAAAATAAAGTTAGAATAATTAATTAGTTGCGTAATCTCTCCCCAATTTGAAACTTCCTCTCTTTCTCTTTAAATAAATAAATGAAATACTGTTAATACAGCAAGTCCCAATTTGCGTTCTCGTAAATGAGTAGTAAATCGTTAAACAGAAGATCGTCAACCACTAGACGAACAGACAATCTATCACGAACGTCGATGAGGTGAAAGAAGAACGAGCACGTCTAAAAACTCGGCGCAATTTACATATAAAAAGCATTTTTGTTTTATTGAACTCTTTTTGATCGTTCGCTAACGAGGGCGTATACGTACAAGTACATATTTATAAACACGGCCATTTTGCATCCTCTTATGTGATAAAATGTCACACAATGAGGCAATAGTTTTATCTATTGTGTCCATTTAATTTTAAATTGGATTTGAGTCCTGGTATTTTTCAAAAGAATGATGCATTTTAATGAGAATAGGGGTTTCCAATGTGTTGTTCACGATTTTGATTAATACTGTTTTACTTTCATTATAAGATTAGCCTAGATATATATCTGCTATCTCTGGTCGGCCTTCAAATCCTTATTTCAAATACGTAGTTTTATTTAAATAGTTGAGACATGACTAAAATATTGTTATTTCTGTTTGTTTGTGTGTGTGTGGGTATGTGTAGATGCATATACATATTTTTATATACGCCTGTTCGCGCGCGCGTGTGTATGCGTGCGTGTGAACGTGCGTGTGGGCATGTGTGTGTGTGGGTATAAGCAGTGCTAATACGGTTTTCAGACTTCTAAAGCGAAGATGTTTTAGCAACCGTCGTTTCTCTATCTGGCTACCGTCATTCTTAATTATCGTTACTTTCTCCAGATGCAAGCGTTTCTCAAACATTAGAAGAGAAGCATTCCTTAAACATTGCTGTCTTAAAACATTACCGATATATATTGTAGAAAACATGCTTTTAACGCTTTCTCTCACAAAAAGTAAAATACATGGAATAACAAGAAGACAAAAACAAATAGCGTGGATAAGAATAGAGAGAAAAGCTACGGGAGATAAATATACGCATGCGTATTCTTAAAAAAAAGAGAGAGTTAATCGACGAAGAACTAAACAATACAAAAATACAGAAAACGAAGAAACAGAAGCGTATTAGAGGAAATAAAAGAAATTTTTCAGCATGCAAAAACTGAGAAAATAACAGAAAACTTGGATTTTACTATTTCGGTTAACAATTATCAAACCCGATTACATCAGCGTTAATTTCGTATAACATATTGCCATCAACGAATTTACCTCTGTGCAGAGGATTAAATCGATATTTTAAAATCGATTGATTATCTTAATTTTAATTTTCTTTTTTGTTCTCCCGACAAAATAAAAGGAGGGTGGACCTGTAAATTTACTCTTGTCCGTTCGTCCGTTCCTCTGTCTGCACTTTTCTCAATAACTACGCCTTGGAATTAAAAAAAAAAGTTTTCACAAACACTAAACATGTTATGAGTAAAAAAGTAAGAAAACGGATTTTTCGGGAAAACTCCGGTTACCCCGCTAGGAGTTCCTTTCGGATTAAAATGGCTAAAATTAACAATTTGTGCTTACTAAAAAAAAAAAATATGCCTTGGATTTTTATAAAACTTTCTGAAAAGTTGTAACAGATTTCGATATAATTTTGTTTGTTTATACATCGCGATAACTCCGGGATGGGGCTCTTTTAGGGATAATAAAACCACTCCGTTATGGGAGTAATTTCCATATTTGTCCAAATTTTTCTGCGTATGTCTATTTCGCAGTTTTTCATGGTGCTGAACTCAAATTTAAATATGTTAAGGCCTTGGGGACTTTGGGGGCTAAATCGTGGGGTGGTGATAGACTTAGTCATTTCGTTTTTGCGCGGTGCAGAACTCAACTTTACATATATTAAGTCCTAAAATTGCACTGTTTCTTTATTTTCACCAGGATTTGACGTCCCATCGGTACTCTTTGGGCTAAATGGAAGGGGCGCAAATGCTGAACTTATGGTATTGTAACTATTCATTGATCGTAAGTTCTAACTCATAGTGAATAGGAAATACGAAAACAGTGAGTAAATAAGAAACAGTAAACTGCTCTCTGTAATAGAAGCGAAAAGGGACATGTAACTTGCTATACATTCACCTAAAGATCCCTAAAAACGTATGAACAGAAACTAAATGAATATTGCCATTGAATGAAAGCTACGACACGACCAAACTAAGCATAGAGAATTGAATGCCTAATGGTGTACAAAATATCTAATAAAAGTTATGGAGAAAAGAACGGAAACGTTACGACCAGAACTAACAACTGAAGCACAAAACCGTACAAAGATTGAATTACAGAAAGGTATTATCCAGGTTGAGTCTCTATCACCACAACGTTCTATAATGGCTATTTAGAGACATAAAAATTAAATGATCTCTTGTATGTGAACGAATAGACATTATTAGAGAAAAGAAAGAGAAAGCAGTCAATCTATTCAATGCAACGGGAATATTCAGCTAAAACATTCAAGTGGAATTTACAAAGAAACTGTATTCAGTAGTAGAAATAATCGGAAAATTCTAGATTCTATTAGAGGGCATAGAAACGTTCAACCTAGAGGCGATGGGGACGTTGGTCAATATAATACCTATAGATATCTGATAATAGCTGGAATGGTCGCGATCAAATTTTACCCCCCAAAAAGCAACTATTTAAATAAGTTAGAAACTGGATCTTTCCAAAACAAGTGATTTGGAAACCAACACAGGTAAAAAAAATACAGACAATACCGTAACAGTAACTGAGAATGGTTGAAAACACGACGAAATAACTTTAAAGAATTGGAGAAAGAACATATATTGAAATTAATGAAGAATGCCTCTAGACACTTTAAAGAAAAATAGCAAAATGCTAGCAAAAGTGACATTTTCTACACAATAATAATCATCAATTGACTATTGTAATAACTTTTACAAATGCTATCGATCAAATCAATAAACTCTATATTCTATGAAAAACCCGTTTAGGATTCAATAACTGGGGACATTTAAATGCAGGCAAAATATATATAAAATCAGATACAAGTCATCCAAATATAAACTGTTGTGGAGAC
This sequence comes from Euprymna scolopes, assembly GCF_053919585.1. NCBI lineage: Eukaryota > Metazoa > Mollusca > Cephalopoda > Sepiida > Sepiolidae > Euprymna > Euprymna scolopes. The sequence continues at coordinate 130,747,635 of NC_136486.1, read as the reverse complement.
GCCCACTAATTAGCATACGTGGGTGAACAAAATATAGATAAAGGTATCAAGTCAGAAAGACCGGGGAGCTGTGTTCGAACGCTGGATAGGCAAGACGCATGTGCCGGTTGCTCCATGAAAGATTTTAACACGCCCTCTGCCGGACAATTTTCCAACTGCAGTACCACTGCACCTTTGTAAATATGTATTATATTTTCGTCTTAATATATTTGTTTTACCTTTACTTTCTGCGTTCGTGTTGTTATTGATACAGACACAACATAAACTAAACTGACAAATCCAGACGAAGATAATTCTGTGAAGAGATTAAACAAAAAACCCAAAAGACTATCTAACCAACAATTTGCCAATCTTTACAATTCTATCTCTTATTTTTGAAATGTCAGGTTTTGTAGGTAATATAAATATTTTAGGAAATTTGTCACGTAATTTACCATTAGCTTTTTTATTCATACGTTTAAACACGTGTGTAAACACATGTGGAAAGTATATAAATTACTAGTAAGTATATACGTAACAACATTAAATAATAAAGTGTAATAAATCGATTTACAATGAAAATAGTTTTTTCTAACAACATAATGTATATCCTAGCCGAATAAGCAAACATGTATTTTGTATTAACATCGAATTTAAGCTCTGAAAATATGCTTTTTCTGTAAACCTATTATTTCATATAATGATTTTTATAGTATTTTAAACACCGTGGCACAAAATACAAAAGTAAGGAGGCTTTCACAGTGTTATTCTTACTGTTTCATTCGCCACTATGATAACCGATTGTACACACGTACCATAGTCGTGAACACAGATTGTTTTATCTGCTGGTAAAGCCACACAGACGTCGATGTTTATAAAAAAGGAATATTTAAGAAAATAAACGACAATAATAGAAAAAATAGATACAACATACATTTGCAATTAGTTTTTATTGTGTAGAATGTTTTCTTATATTATTTTAAATACTTTGACACAAATTAAAAGTAAGGAGGCCCCCAGAATCTTGTTATTGCTATATTTTTTATATACCAATAATGTGTGGTATACCATTATATAGCCATATCGTCGTCATCAAGCCATCTTTTTTATCTGCTGATAAAGCCACTCAAACTCCGATCTTTATAAAACTGTTTGTTTAGAAACACAGAGTCATAAAAAACATCAGGTACACATGTTACTTGTATTCGCACAAAAGAGAAAGAAAGAGAGGTACAAAGGCAGAAAGATAAACGGATATCTATTTTCGCTACAACCAGTTATATTGCGCATAGCACTCAAATACGTCTTTTCTGTTTAAAGTAGCTGTAGATAAAGAAGAAGTGACTTCTTTCTCGACAAGAAGTCATATGTTTTTGTTGATTTCCGCTCTGAGGATCGTTGATTATGAAAGTGTTACTGAAACCTGCTCACACAAACATATCGCTCGCTAAGTAACTCCCTAGGAAACTCTATGAAAATATAGTGTTGTTAAAATCCACAGTATATTATTTTTCATATTTTAGATATAATAGCTTAAACTAAAAATAAGGTAGTAATTGTGTCTACATTTGTATTAATTAGTATGTTGACAAAAATATAACGAATGGGTCTTTAGCGTATTGCGGAACCTATCCTTTCATAAAGAAAAACAGGCTTGGACACTCTCTGCAATAATACTTTGTTGCTATTAAAAACCACTGTATACAATGTTCTAAAGATAATTTACAACTGAAACACAAAAGAAAAAAAGCTTCTGAGATTTTGAAACAGTCTTTTCAGGGTAAAATAAGTTTCGATCTAGCCGTAGAAATATGTTGTAGCTATTAAAACGTGTAATAATAATAATAATAATAATAATAATAATAATAATAATAATAATAATAATAATAATAATAATAATAATACGGCGACAAAAATACTTTCCAGGCCTCCTACGCGTTGCCCAAACTATTCTAGTTCATCTACTAGTTTTCCCGTTGTATACAAGTACCAAGAGCGATAGAAGTCTTCTGTATAGTCTTTCGTATGGCTTCAAGTAAGGGTTACATCATGCTTCATCACATCTTCGAAGTAAGCTTGAGAGTCAACACCAAAGTATACCTGGATGTGCTGAAGAGTGTGGTGATCCCTGCTGCAACCAGATAGCTACTGGCAGATACTGGATGTGGCAGCAGGCCTCGGGTTGGCCCACAAGTCCAAAAAAAACAGGCTTGGTTTCGGAAAAAGTGCTACGACTTTGTGCTCTTTTTTTCACTCGTCTCCCTCCTCCCCCGACCTGAACCCGCTTAACTACTTCGTTTTGTCATACGTCGAGAACATCGCCAACATGATATTGCACGCCACCTGTGCCAGTCTGATGTCGCCATCGGCCGAGTATTCGCCGCTATCGCCAGCAATTGTGGAAAAGGCATGCTCCCAGTTGCAGACCCGTATCGAGGTGGTCATTCAGGCTAGAGGCGGTTACATTGAATATACGTCAGTTCTACTACAAATTCAAGTTATCTGAATTGATTTTTTTAAATAAAAATTTAAAAATAAAACTGTAGTGTTGTTTTTTGATGGAGACAATTTTATAGTTACACCATGTATGTATATATATATATATATATATATATATATATATATATATATATATATATATATATATATATATATAGGATGTGGTGTGAAAAGTTATAATATGAAATACTGTTATATCCTAGGCAAACAAAATTCGATAAGAATTATCCGGGCTTAGACAAGGATAGCAGATGTTCTCATATCTCCACTCTATAACACAATAATAGTCTTACATACTTATCGTATCGCAATGTTTAACTCATGAAATGATGTTTGTGATTGTCTGTTTAAGCACATTTCAACTCTTCCGATACACACCAAACATGTGTACTTATTTTTATAGTCCGTAACACATTGGTATAATTACATTTTATTTTCAACTTTTATAATGATTTTCAAATAAAAAATTGCAATAAAACAACATTGCTTAACGTGTATGTTGACGCAATGTTTACTAAAAATCACATGTATTCCGTTCATTCGTTACATCTCTAACTTCTTTCATAAAAAAATATTTACCCTTTTCGAAATGCAATTCCTTTAAGGAATATAGGATTTAAACAAAATCGATTAAGTTAAAAAATCAATCGTAGATCTTACGAAATTTAAATCACATGAATAATGTATAAACATTTTTACAACTCTGGCATTTGTTTCGCCGTTTTGCAAACAGATCGATTATTAATATATAGCGGTAGTCGTAATTGATTGCGTTCCTGTCCTTTTTGTTGAATGTGGTGTTTAACCTGAAAGTAAAATGTCAAAATACAAATACAAAATAAATATTTAAAAAAACTCATTGGTGTTCTAATTAGTGTTGAAACGTGTTGAAATTGAAAGGAAAAAATTAGATTAGATGAGTAAAAATAATTTTATAATTTTGTCAGATTATATAAAATGAAGAGAGTTTGATTTCCAGGGCTTTTTAACGAACAAATCTATATTTTATTCTGATAAGAGTTTTTTCTGTTTTATACGTACATGAAGAAAATATAGTTTTTTTTTTAAAGGTAATGCTTTCTGTAAATTTGTAACATTTATCGCGTATGCCTTAGCCAAAGTCAACTCTTTATGCTATTTCTACATTTCGCTACAATCATGTGCCCTACTTGAAATGAACAATCGATCCATTTATTTTTTAAATACATGAAATGAAATAATTTAATGTTAAAAACTATTATCGTGTTATCTCCATTATTGCTAAAATTGCCCTTTCTCATAAATATTTGAGTTTCACGTCTGAATAGTTGATCCTACTCATGATATGCTCAAATCTGATCAATCCTACAACCTGGATGTCTTCAAGTCCAACGTAAACCAATTCCTGATGAACCGCCCCCTTAAGTAGACATCTTTATTAATCCCCCACACTAACGTACTGTAATCCAATAACCCTTATCCCTGAGTGGCTTCCGGGCCTTGATAAGTGGTGATCACCTTGTAAAAAAACACCCATGTAATATATTCCCACATTGCTCTACACGTTTTATATACTTTTAATTTTTTTGTTGAATATTTTGAGGCGATGTTTTCATAATTTGTGTAGTAATTTTTTGCGGACTGTTATCCACATCTTTATAGTTTTTGTTTCATTGCGTTTCGGCCAACTTATTCTCTAGTCTTCTTTGGGTAGGGTTGAAACCGCTATCTTCAGACAATGCTCACCTTGACGAGCGAGAGACTCAACGCCTCTATCCACTGCGCTACGTATAGGCGTGGAGTTTCTCTCAATCTCAATTCTAGGCCAAAAGATTAGTTGGTTAAAACGTGGTGAGACCACAACAACTATGGAAGGCAGTAATTATTTAGGATACAGTTACAAGACTAAGAATTCCTGTCCAGTCTCGCTTAACTATCTGAAGAAGGCCAAAGGATAAGTTAGCCGAAACGTAGTGAAACAAGAACTATGAAAATGAGGATAAAAGTCCGCATAAAATGATTACAAAAATTTTCTACACGTGTCTGACACAAGCCACTATATTTAAAATAGTATATATTAACCTATTCGTTTCTAATTCATGGGCAGTAAAAAAAAGGACTTCGAAAACTTATTATTATACTGTTTTTTCCACTGCTACAATGCCCCTTTCTTAACAATATAGTAAAATAATAGATACTTCCCAAGGTAGATTTATTTTACGGCCTTGCTGTAAACCACATAAAACATGTGGCACTCATTTATAACAAAGTACCTCTCATGCAAAACAATTTTAATGCATTATATAATACCGAGGAAAAGAATATTCATTTAAACAAATTAACATTATCATATAACCTCTCTTTTTTGTTTTCGATAATCAGTTTATAATATTATATTTTCTTCTTATAAATTATTACTTAAATTGAACAATATTACAAAATCAATTAAAATTGGAATGGTTCCATACATGTAAACAAATATATATGGCGAGTCGTTCCATGAATTATTTATAGTTCCCAATCTTTTCATAATAACATTTCATGATCCAAACGGTTTCTATCAGTATGGATTTTAGAATTAAGAAAATAGGCTTAAAATGTCATAATGTATTCTATATCAAGTTTAATTTAGTATTATGCAAATGGGTACACGTGTAAATTCAGATACTCAGATTTTTAATTCAGATTCATTATTAATTTTAGAACATAGCAAATAGGCGTAAATAATCGTAAGGTAGTATATATCAAGTTTTATTTAGTATTATGCAAATAGGGACAAAAATAGCCCTACGTAGAAAATTTGAATAACCAGATATTTTAATTCGATCCATTATGAGCTCTAGAACATAGAAACTATCCGTAAAGTGTCGTAAGATAGTCCATACGACGATTAATTTGCTGGTTTGCGAATCGGGACAAGAAATACCGTGAAAGCCCTTCGTGAAAATTCAGACACTCAGATATATGTAAAATGTTTACGATCAATAATAAACAGCAATAAAATATTCGATAGACTTCAGGGATATTACAGGCTTATAGGAGTAGAAAAACTTTCTATTAAACATATGAAATATTTCTGATGATTATGTAATTTGAACTACATTAAGCAGAAATCCGTGAATTTCAATTGGTCTTCAAATTTTGGAAATTTCCTAAAGTCAAAAACATTGAAAAGTAGGCACCCGTTTAATCAGATCGAGCAACATTATAAGGATGATAGATTACGGTTTAGTAAAATTATATATTTTTATTATTTATAAAATGGCATAAAATTGCAAAACTGTATTTTTGAAGGAATTAATTCTACTTGACCTGGGACGGGATCATTAAGAGTTTGCGAATATATACTCTATCAACTCGGTGAATAATACGAGTATATTTTTTCTATTAGAGGAATACGTTTATCAAAACTTGACCAGCTTCTTAAAACGATTTAAAATAAATTCGATACAAATTCCATAAAGGTATTGCTCTTCATTTATAAAATGTATGCGTGTTTGATAAGACCCTGGACTATTGTACGTATCATGATGAATTCGTAAATACATACTCATAATACATACACGTTATATTAAACTTTTGAGTGAGAGAGAGAGAGAGAGAGAGAGAGAGAGAGAGAGAGAGAGAGAGAGAGAGAGAGAGAGAGAGAGACATCGAAACCATATTATAGCCCTCCAAAAAATAGAAAAATTACCATTTAATACTCATTATATATTGCTTGTAACTTACCTAGGACAGGTATTCAAATCGTACACACAAACATGCGCGCGTGCACAGACACACACACACACGCGCGCACGCACACACACACACACACACACATATATATATACATATATATATATATTTATATATATTTCCGTAGAAATATATTTCTTTTAATATATATCAATCCTTATTTATAACGCTCAATGTAATTACAGAGCAATATAAAGAATAAATGAAAAAAAGTGATATTCCAAAATTCATGATGTCGACGATTTTATAATTTATTCCTTTAATTCAGGTGTACTTATACAATTCGTGACAGTATCTGTTTCACCTCATTCAGTGCATGGTATATGCGTTCAGAGATAACTGTTAAAATATCTACAGTAGAATAACATTGCCTCAATCCATACTGCTTGTCAGAGAGATTAGCTTTAGCAAGATAGTGGATTTGTGCTTGATTGAATTATATGATGTTAGCGAAGCATGGAAAGAGACTAATAGGCCGATCATTGCGAGATTCACCAGAAATCGTGTACATTTGTACCACAGAGGCCACCTTTCAATGTTTAAGGAAGCAAGATTCAACAAAGCATTTGTTGTAGCATTTGGAATATAAGGTGGCTAGCTCATCTGAGCATTTACTAATATCGCATAAATCGATCTGATTAAACGTATAGAATACAACAAAATATAAAAAAATAATGCAGAATACAAAATATGATAGCGCCACACACACACACTTGCATACATACATACATACATACATACATACACACGCACATATATATATATATGTGTGTATATATATATATATATATATATATATATATATATATATATATATATATATATATATATATATATAGGTTGCTACATCATTGTTAGAAAAAACTTCTAATATTAATTATTTTCCATTCCGATCCAAATGTTTTGATTATTGTTCGTTTCTGTTTCAATGTGTATGTGAATAATCGCACATGGAAAAACTACTATCCCTACTGCACGTTGACTTATAGTTTGTATTTACTACCTTTCTACTGCAGAAATATGCGACACAAAGGCAGAAAGGTGCGTGAGTTAAGATAGGGCCCCTAAAGAAGAAGCACTGTGGCCATGAAAAAATGGCCTGGCCAGCCGTATCGACATTCTCAGATTGGGGCGCCTGAGGCAGAAAGCAATAAATTTACTCTTCCCGAAAGACTAGAGGTAGATGCCTGGGAGGGCGGACCTCTTATGTGTACACAGAAATACGGCCTAAACTTAGTCGACTGGGGACAAGTCATTTCAAAATAGCACATACTCTGTTGGCTGCGGATCCTGTGTAAAAACGACGGTGGCCACTCTCTATGAATGAGTTAAACATATCCGGTTTTATTATTAAGTAAATAACTAGTAGTGAACGAATGAGTTTATATATGAAAACATTATAGAAGAAATAGAAAAATAAAGTGTCTGGATTTTTTGAGATAACGATTGATTATTTGCATTATTTGAGTGCTTCGAACTACTCCCACCCTCTTGACTGTTTTTTTTTTTCACAATGGTATATGCTTTCGAGCGCAGGCAACTTTCTGTCCAACTCGGGAAGCTATCCGAAATTTTGAACGGAACCCTTTATTTAATAAATGCAAATAGCATGCTCTCATTCCGTCAGACATGACTAGGTAGAATACATAACTAATTTGCGACTGTATTTTTGAATGTCGCCCGCACTAAGGATCGAACGTCTTACCTGTAGAAGAGTGTAACTTTAAAACTGAATTTTACTTAGTACTTTATCTACTACACCACGGGTTTTCCCAGACTGTGGATTAACTAAATCGAAAACCTCCTGACACACCTAAACAATGTTGGAGATTACATTAACCGAAACGCTATGAAAATAACACTCAGAATAAGAACAATTGTTCGATATTATACGAAAATTAAAAGTTGAAATAATTTTTCGTTTCCTTGTTTTGTTTTGCGGCATATCAAACCTTTTTGGTTTATTTAATGTCTGATCTACTACTTAGGTCGACTAAAGGTATTTCTTATTATCTTCAGATTCCAAGGATGGAATACTGCTGGCATATCTGGGCAGGAGCTGCTAAAAACAGCCTATCCTGCCTTGACAGAATGCAAAATAGACTTCGTGGCTTAGTGGGGGATGCCCTTTTCTCTACCCTGCAACCTCTCTCCCACAGAAGAGACGTTGCGAGCCTATCCTTGTTTTATCGTTATTTCCATGGCAGGTGCTCGTCTGAGCTCCAATCTCTGGTCCCCCCTCGCCAATCTTTCACGAAAACACCCGTCTAGCTGAATCCATTGTGAAAAATTTCCCTCACTCTTTATCTGTGCCTAAATCAAAATGTGGATTCCATGAACAAAGCTTCTTTCTTAGAACTGCACGCCTGTGGAACTCTGTTCCATCTGCCTGCTTCCCACCTGACTACAACTTGGATGTCTTCAAGTCCAACGTTAACAAATTCCTAATTAACCGCCCCCTTAAGTAAACACTTCATCAAACCTCCACACTAACGTACTGTACTTGCAATAACCCTTATCCCTGAGTGGCTTCCGGGCCTTGATAAGTGGTGACCACCGTGTAAAAAAAAAAGATATTTAATATGTTCTGTAAATGCACGTTTGGAAGATGAATGACTTATCGATTGATTTATTTCGCAGGGGTAGATTTTGTAAATTTATATTTGATTAATGACAGATCTTATGTAATTCATTCGTCAGAATGAAGCTGAAGAGTTATCAGAACGAATGGTTGACTCCACACATCACAATCGTTAAAAAAAAATCTCAATTGGACGTCAAAACCGGATGCATATTGTGTACTATAAAAAAGTACAAGAAAAAAGCGACAGGAAATAACGCTATTTTAACCCAAACTATGGAATGTCAGGAAGTTAACATTTTTTTTGAATCAGCGAAAAGCGTTAAACAAAACTTAAGAAAATAAACAGTCCCGGATTCCAAAGATTTGATATTATTTAGTACCTTCTTTTTAAATTTCGGCTTATTTCTGAGTTTGTCTATTTTGTCTCGTGTCATTCTAGATGTAAAATGTATGAGAAAGCTTACGTGTGTGAGCAAATCGTTACCTCCAAACTCTTCGCACACTAGTTGTTTACGAATTTCGTCTTTCTGCTTATATAGAAAAGCTACCCTCTCTCTTTATTTCGTAATCTACCATTTGCTTATATCAATCTAGCTATACACATTTCCTATTTTTTTCTCCGCGACGAAACACACCCACACCCACACCCACACACACACACACACACACACACACACACACACACACACACATATATATATATATATATATATATATATAACGATAATATTTAAAAAATATACTAATAAATATTTTAAACAAACAGTCTAGTATTCCATGCATTCGCAATCATCAGTACAAAAAGTGACGATTTCTACTTGTCGAGATTCGAATTCAGCTAAAAGCCACCTTTTATTCCATTTGCTAGAACGTTAACCCTTGGCCACCGTCAACAGCCAACAAGATTTAAAGAGGATTTGCATTATTTGCATTCATCGGACTACTGTACTCATATTGAGTGTGATTTTCACAACGCTTCGGTCGATGTAACCTCCGACCTTCTTCATGTGTATTTTGTTGAATTCGAAAATGTTTCTGTCGAATTCGGGAATTTAGACGGAGTTTCGAGCTGAAACCTTTATTTACATCATAGGGGCAGCGTGCTCTTGTTCCCTCAGCCATGACTGGATAGAGGGCATAAGTAATTCGCAATTGTATTTTTCGGTCGGCCACACTGAGTTTAAATTTTCAACCTTCATGGGAATTTCGCTTTTTACAATTGATTTTTCCATTATTATATTTATTATTATGAACAGTGGATAATATATACATAACATAACTAAAAAAGAAAACATTAATATATAAGAAGAAATAATAAACCATCAGATTGTTTAATTAACTAGATTAATTACCACGTGTATATATATATATATATATATATATATATATATATATATATATATAGTCTTGGAAGTTTTTTTTTTACCTTTAAAACTATACAAAAATATATATTTTTTTATTTTTTATCATTCGTTAGAAACTATTTAGTCAGTAAGTCATATATATATATATATATATATATATATATATATATATATATATGACATTAACACAGATTACATGCATTTAAACCTGAGGGGTCCATACGGGGATGAAACGCTAATTTTCTGTACGGCTTAATTGTCATTGTCATGAACATATTTTTATTAATGACTACGTAACTCTACCCACGTATTCAGCGCGTTTGAAGCATATACTGAATATCGATACATAAAATATTATGCACCCTATAACATTTTAAGTGAATAAATGAAATATATATATATATATATATATATATATATATATATATATATAAGAGTGTAGCCATTAACAATTGTGTGTGTTTTCAGCCTTTTATCATATTTTTATTTGAAAATATTTTTATAACGCATTTCAAGCTTTGTTTCGCTCTCTTCAGATATTTTCGTAAAAAGTATTTTTTTAAAAAACCTTTTTACGAAAATATCTGAAGAGAGCGAAACAAAGCTTGAAATGCGTTATAAAAATATTATAAATAAAAATATGATAAAAGGCTGAAAACACACAATTGTTGATGGCTACACTCATTTAAATATATATATATATATTCTCTCGTTGGAACTATACAATCATCACATTAAATATATATATATATATATATTAAATTGTAATTCAATGAATTTCAAAAAACTCTCATTGAAATGAAATGAAGTGGTTGAGTTTCATATCAAAGAATTTTTATTATTCTAACCAAGACAAAGAATGTTTTAGAAAGTTTATCTCCTTAACCTATAGGGTTTCGATGTCTACCATCTCATCAGAGGAGTGAAAATATTAGCAAATAGTTATAAAGGTATGCACCCTATTTGCTAAAGTCAGTGAGACATGGAAAGTCAAAGTGAACAATCTCACGTTTACATAACCACTGATTGTTAAATAAAAACTACTCCGAAGAATATATATATATATATATATATATGTATATATATATATAGATAGATATGTGTGTGTATGTGTGCAAGCTTTTAAACATTTGAGTATTATAGAAGTCACAGCATATTTATGAACGTTTTAGCAGTGATAGAGCTATACATGCATGCGGCCCTCCAGTGATGGTCGATCTATTACTGTAATGGTAGTTCCCTCGACTACCTTGCTAAGCCGCAGTTCTTAACAGGATATCCTTATTTATTTAGTCAGTTTTAGGATCACAGCTGTAACACATCTTAAGGGAATGAGAATAACTACTTTATCGAATTAAAAGCTACCCGGCAAACGTACCAGGCATTAATCGCAGAAGAGCCGTCGCAAGTCGTTTGCCGTGTTCGACTAAACCTGAGTCATATATTATATACAAGCAGTCGATGTTTAGTAATGAATAAAGAGTAAGTTTTATATAATACTCCCAGCCCTGAACATTTGGATTATCTATTTGAACGCAATTTCCAAAATGTTAGTGTAGAATTCCTTAATACTGAACTAATATCAAAGTTGTATTACTAATAAAATTAAATGTATAGTAAGATGTTTATTATATATGTTATAACACTGGTTAAAGGGATACAAGGAAAATAGAACACTGGAATAGAATAGCGAAATATTGTAACAAGAATATTGTAACAAGAATATGCATAAAGTTGAGTTGTTAGTCTAGCTGACGAACGACCTCGTTTGTTCCACCGAATAAGTACATTATAATTCCCTGTCGTCCGGTATTTATTGTATATGGTTCAGTTCATTCGTAGGTAACACGGGTAGTTCCGCGAGAACAATTAAGTTTCGTCTTTAATTACATTCCTGAACTGAGAGACAAATTCACATAATTTGTCCTGGACGATTGCTTTTGTTCAGTACATAATAGGGCTTCTGTTCCAAACTTACAGGTAAGATTTTGACAACCATCTTCAGGCTTATTCTTTGACCACAACCTCTCGCCGGTCTATACAATTTGTCATATACTGAGCTATAGCAAGTGTTTATGTTTTACTTCATATATATATATATATATATATATATATATATATATATATATATTAAGTAAAACATAAACACTAAAATAATGTATATATATATATATATTTATATATATATATATACATATATATATATATATATATATAATTATTTTCCACAGCCGAAGCAACGTCGCAGCCCACAAGAGCCAAGAAAGCCAACAAACCGGATCTGTGCAGCGGGTTGCTTGATATGTGTAAGTTAATAGACATTCTTGTGTGTGTGGCGTGTTTGCTCAGTTAGTAGAGTGTTCGCCTATCATGAAAAGGTTCGGGTTTTAAATCCTGAGCACGGATGTGTCTAACTGATGAGCCCAAATGAGGGCGAAACTCGAGTCTTGGACTTCCGGTTTGTTGGCTCTTGTGGGCTGCGCCGTTGCGTCGGCTGTGGAAAATAATTATATATGTTCTCTCACACTTTCTGAATATATATATGTACATAAATGTATATATATATATATATATATATATATATATATATATAGTGATATTTTGTTTTTTCCATTTAATCCTTGCTTAAACACCAACCGTAGTGTACTCTTGTATTTTTCCTTTTATTTCTTTTCGTCTATCTTCTTTTATTTTATCTAATCTCACAATTTCTAAATAGATGCATCTCTCTTCTACAAACATTTTTTTTTATCATTTCCCTATTCAAAAGCTTTGCCCATTTACTTTCGACAATGTTTCTCCTTTTCACTATATTTTTCCCATGCTAAATCTTATTCCTGGATATACGAATAGTCCTTAAAAACATACTTCGTCGGTTTCATTTGTTGCATACAACTTTAGTCCGTCCATAACACGTATTTACTTTTCTTAATATGTGTTCCGAAATGGTGTTTGCGTCCTTCTATTTATTTATTTGTTCGTTTACTTTACTTATCGTTTTCTTTTTTACTGTTTCTTTTAGTTCTAAGGGTACTTTTACTAAGGCACTTTTGAAGTGTCTGCGTGTTCTTATCAACGTTCTTACTTATGTGTGTGTGCTCTTATTTCTTGCCTTGAAAGGTCTCGACGTGTACGTGCAAATATATAATCGTACATACCTGCTTGCCTTATCCAGTGGATATCTTCTTGGACGCTGGTGTGCCATCTCGTGGGGAATGGTCACTGCTGCAGACAAACGCATTGATAACACAAGATGGATTTGAAGCTACAATTCTTTTATTAAAAGGCAAGCCTATATCCCCATGGTTGTCGGAGACCCAAGATATATATACGCATGGTTGTCGGAACCCAAGATTTCCCGTCTGCATCATCTGCAGTCCAAAACAAACTCTCAGCCCATGTGGTCGTCGACCAGAAGCCTACGACCACAATTCAGTGTCACCTCTAATTTCCGGTGCACGTCACCCCTAATTTTCGGTGCATTCTATCTATGTTGACAAAAAGTGAATTGAGTTTGCCGCCTGTCAAACCCAACCTTTTGTGACCCCACAAAACTCGCTGATGGGAATCGAAAATATAATTACATAACTTACTATTTCTACAAACTACCTATATAGCATTTAAGCTGGGATTCCCAATACTACATATGTACGACAAAGTTACCTCACTCAAAACAAACAATAATGGCGATAATATTTCACCACATTTTGGATTTGCTTAAACTTACTTTCTATTAAGTTAGCGCAAAAACATGTCGTTTTTGACGTTCAACTTATGAACATTATTTTTACACCAACCTAATATTTCATTTTCAAATCTTTCAACCACAAAGCACTTCCATTGTGTTTCTATTAAACAATCGAAATATCACCTCCAGAACTTTGTTCGTTCTTCTAAATTTAGTATTTTATTAAAACAATTTGATCTCTTTGAAAGTTCTTTGTAATATCCCTGCTCTAAACCAGACAACCTATTTAGTCTAAACTATTCAATTACATTCTTTGTATTTCTTCACCGTTCGTCTTTTTGCTATTATTATTATTATCATTATTATTATTATTATTATTATTATTATTATTATTATTATTATTATTATCATTTTTTTTTTTTTTTTTTTTTTTACTCACTGGAAGTAGTCAAACAGACGATCATCAAAGATTTCCTTTTGAGAATAACCTAAATACCCACTGTATTGGCAGTTGCGTAAATAAAATTGTTTAAGTCTGTAATATTATCTGTTTGGATGTATGGGAGGAGATTGTTCACCTTCTCAGTCCCTGCTTTTAATTTCTTCCGCTCTTGGTTTCTTAAGAATGGAAGCTTTGTATTTTGTATGTTCATAAGTTGAATGATGCTTTCTACTTTAGCTGCTTCATTCTCGAAAAGTTTCGTTGTTTCGTAGATCTTAGTCTTCATGTTTTTTCTATTTGAGTTTTGTAGGCCTTCCGCACCTGCAGTTTCCATGGATGTACTTCTAGCGGGAGGTGTTTCCCGGAGTGACATATCATTTGTTTTCAGTTGTATTTCCGTTAGTTCTAGCTTTGAAAGCCAACTTCTCTGAAGAGTAAGTTTCGCTTGGTTCGCAATTCTTTGTTCTTATTATGGTAGTCATTGAACATGTCTTATAGCTCTTTCATCCGTTCCCTACATCCTCATCATTGGGGCGACTTCCATTATAGCATTCCGTTATTTATGGTGTTGTTGTTATTATTATTATTATTATTATTATTATTATTATTATTATTATTATTATTATTATAATCTTTAGGAGTTCTCACAAAGGTCATTAGCAGGGATTATTCACTAACAAAGAAGGTAGGTGTTCTCTGGAGTCTGGGTGATAACAAATCTCCCCAGAAGCTTTGCAAATAAATTTTGCATCATCGCAGCAGTCGCTTGCCATTAATTTCTCGCTTACAGCGACTATTGGTTTTCGCTGGAATTTAGGTGGCACTCCCCCCGCACTCAGTGTAGGCCTGGTAAGTGCTTTCACTTCTCGGTCTTTCAATCCTCCTTGATGCTTCGAATATTTGGTGTAGTACCAGCCAATGTTGCCACTATAATATTTTTAGTGAGGAATTAGCGGAATATGGGTAAGGGGAAGTGAAGGAAGGAAAAAGAGAAAGGAAGATAGGGAGAAGAGGGAGACGGGAAGAGGAGGGTGATGGGAAAAGAAGGTAGTAGCCAGTCTACAACTTGGCAACTTCAGTTTTCTTGATTTGAGTTTTGTTTTACTTCTCTTACGTTTTCTATATGCCCGGTGTGCGATTATCGTTCTTGTAGATTAAGTTTCGTATTCGAGAGTTTTCTTTATTGCCGTTATTCATGTCATTATTATTAACATTATATTGCGATTTAAGAAGGTTGTATAAACCAAAGCTTTCTTGTTAAAAAGGAAAAGTTCATAGTGACTGGAGAGTAATTTAGACTCAATATTTAGGTCAATAGACAATCGGTAGTGAAAGTAGCACTAGAGAACCATTGAACCCAGCTGGCCATGGCGCCAGGAGACCGGTAAGTTCGTGTCATGTGCGAGTTTTCGTATTGATATCGGCATAATTGTTTGATATACCGAGGCGCACGAGTAAGAAAGGTGGTTCTCATTTCAGGAAGCGGCGAGAGGTAGGTTAGTTGAATTATTCGAGCGTTTAGGAATGCACCCCGGAAAATAGGCACAGCGTTATGGACAAATGTCTGCGTAGAAAAATACGAAGTATGATTTCTGCCTGTCTTTCCATTTTTCTTTTATCTTTCTCTCTATCTATTTATCAATCTATCTGTATCAGTCTGAAAATCTCTATGAATCAAGGTTGAACACATACACATACACACATGCAATATATGTATATGTAAATATATGCATATATATATATATATATATATAAATACACACACACACACACACATATATATATATATACATATTTCTTGATGCCTGTTTATTTACCTGTCTTTTAATTTATTTATCTATATATCAGTGTGTGCAAAGCTAATATATACCTTGATTAAATTATGCAGATAAATAAATTAAAAGGCAGGTAAATAAAGAGGCATCATAAGGCATACTTTGTAATAAACTAGCAGATCACTCGCAGCTGTTGATAATAATTAATATAAATTAGCTACACGAAAAAATGGCCGAGCACAGATAGGGGATATTGTTTTTAAAGCCAATTTATCATAATTTTTTGCAGGCTTCCGACTACGTTTTGATTGTATTTAAAAGATTAAAAACTAAAGTTTATTTCCCAAAGGAAAAAATATTTGTATACGTGAAAAAAATAAGTTATGATTTTTTTTTTTACAGCGAGCTAACCAGTTCAGCTAAATTTTGAAAGTTAAATAAATTCATTGTAAAAATATTTTGAATGATGAATATTAGTTTTCTGGGTCTAATTCAAAGATAATTAGTAAAGTCCTAAGATATTGAATTAAATTAAAATAACACCTTGTTTGTACAAAGAAATAGCTTAATTAGATCCCAAAATCGAGGGTCTCTCTCTTCGCAAAATCGCAACAAACAGAAATTTTGTAAACATCGATTTTACAGAAGCCCCAAGTCTGATCCAGTTGAAAGGCTGTCTGAAAATGACGTCATGTAGTTAAAGGAGGTAGGGGGTGATGGTTTTTTTCCCAGATGTGCATCGTACATTTCTATCCTGAACGTTTGTATCATTTTTACCATTTTCTAATTTAATTTTTTTTCTGTTTTTAAATCATTTATTTTTATTTTTCAAGAGTGTGTATAAAAATATGTTGTGCTGAAAGTTTCGCATTCAAACAAGCAAGGAAAATATTAGAATCTTGCATATAAAAATTATGCGAAACATGTAATCTATATGCACCGAATTGATAAAGTTTTGTGCATATGGAAATTTCCCATACTCCGAGTTCACAAGGTAAGCGTTGATGGTAAGACAATGTTGAGAATACTTGATGTTGAGTGTACTCGATTCTGTGTTTGACTCGGCCTTGTGTGTGCCGATGCGACGCAGCCGCTAGTTTAAAAAAGCAGCAGAAATATTTTTTTGCATTTATATTTTTTTGTGTGAAAATATTAAACAAATATTGCTTAATTCGATGATAATATGGGTAGTTTGAGAAATTAATTTTCTTCGAGTTATATCAAATGCATTAATACGGATTTAAGGGGGTTTTCTGTAATGTTCCTGTAAAAATTAAATATTTTTTTATTTGTTATAATTTACGTTCCTTTATTTTTATAAAAAAGCAAAAATAAATTCATGCATTTTTTACTACTGAAAACCATAAATTTAGTGAATGTATTTTTTTGTTTAACTGAAATAATCCAGTTCCATTAAGATTTCAAAAATAATTGGTTCATTATATTCGTGATCATTATTTTATAAATGCTGAAAATTTCATTAAAATTGTTTAATTGCCTGATTTTTTGTAATTTATGAGTAAAGAAGTGTTGTATTTAGGTTTTCTTTAAAGTGAGTCTTAGAGAGTCTTATTAGAGAGAGTCTTATTACAAGTGATGCTTAGAGAGTCTTAGAGTCTTAGAGAGATTATTTATTAAGAGGGATGTTGTGAGAGATGTTGTTGTTATAAAGATTGTTCGTTTTATGAAGTTTTTCATATATATATTAAAAATGTTCATAAATTAGATGTGTTGAAGAAGGTCTTTGAGTGAGGAGATAGTGTTGAGACATTGTGTAGACAGTCATAGTGTTCATATTGTGTATGTAAGATGTGTATGCCAAGACATTCTATAACACAGATATATAGACATATAATAACAATTTTCACTTTACTTTTTGGTAGAATCACAACACAAAGACGACGTTTATAAAAACACATGATGGGTTTATTTCTTCTCACGACCGGCCGTGGTTTTCTGAGTCAAGACTTCAAAGCTTCACATTCTAAGTTTCAAAAGTGACCGTCTGGCTTCTAGACGTTCGAATGTCCATGTCTGGACTGTCGTCTGTCGTCCTCAGACTCTCTCTGACTCTCCCCCAATTTCTTCTCCAGTTTCTCTCAAGTTTCTAACTATATCTAGAACTTCCCATTTTCCATGACGTCATAAAACATGTGTCTTCTTTCACGTGTTCTGGACATGCGTGTCCAAACTATTTCCTTTGTTTACAAAAGGAATTTTAACCTATATTCCCAGTAAACTATTTTTCCAATATGTTAAAAAACATGTTTATTAAATTATCTTGTATAGTTGCATTCTTTCAATTGAATTTTCATAACAGAATTGACAACGCACATTTTTTTCTTGAAACTATTTTATTTCTAAGCTAAACAATGCTTTGTTTTACATTCCATTTTCTAATTCTCTCTCGTAATCTATTTCTAAACCTAATTTACGAGGTTCGAATTTCGTCTATTCTATTTCATTTTCATTTTAACTAAATCTCTCTATTTTTACACTTACATGAAAAGGGGACAGCCCTTATCATGTAACAGAAGGAGTCAAAATGTTTATAAATTTTGAGCATCGGCATTCATTTTGCACGTACCTAATATAAATATATAGTCTACAGATTAGAAATTATAAAGTTGTCGTATTAAAAAAAATACAAGAACTTTACTTAAAATATTTTATTGAAAAAATCAATTGAAGTAACTTGATTATGTAGTAGAGCCGACATCTATTATTTAATGCAGCCTCAATCAACGCCTCGGTACGGGTCCGGAACTTGGAGCATGCTTTTCATAAGCACTGGTGGAAGCTTGGCGAATACTCGACGAATGGCGGCTATCAGGCTAGCTTGGGTGTTGTGAGAAATCATGTTGGTGATGTTCTCGACGTATGACCAAACGAAGCAGTCCAGCGGTTCAGGTCAGGGGAGGAAAGGGGCAGTGAGAGAAGGGTACAGAGTTGAAGCCAAGCCTGGATCCCTTTGAACTTGTGAGCCGGCACTGACACCTGCTGCCATACCCGGGGTTTGCCAGCGGTCACCTGAGTGCACGAGGATATCACCACACACTTCAAACACATTCAGGTACACTTTGGTGTTGACTTTCAAGCAGACTTTGAAAATGTAAGGGGCCATGATGTGGCCCTGACTTTAAACCACAGCAAAGACCGTAACTAGGCCCGGAAACTTTGCTTTCAACTCCCTTTAGCACGTTCCTTTTTCATAACGTTGATCAGTAAATAGCATGTATTGCACAGCGGTACATCTCCGATCTCACTTGTTGAACCTTGTGTTACTTTCAGACATGATAGAAAGTTGCTTTTTGTATTTGTGCACAACTGACGAACGTGTTGATGGTCAGCAACAAAGAAGAACACCAGTTTTTATCATACGGAAATTATGTCGTCTTTTCTAGTGCGACAATTTTATCATGCCACTCTTCGACCGTCTTCATGTCAAATACTTGTTGAGCATAGACATTAAAAAGCTATAAAACGCGAATCATCTCTTTATTGAAATTTAAAAAACACGCATGCACATAGACTCCTGAGTCACTCATTTTCCGACCAAATTTCAAACAAATACAACTTTAAAAAAATATATTTTTTTAAATAATCTAGCGAGACCTGTAGAAATTCCACAGGAGACTAATCCATATGTAATATATTGATGTTGGCATTCCGTAGATATTCAGCATAAATGGAGACGCTCTGATATTATTATAGCTATTAAAACTACAAAAATATTTATCCAAGCTAGCAGGGACGCCTGGCGTAGCCAGGTCGTAAAATACGCTTAAATATTATATTTTAATTCTTGCAGATTTCATATATATTACTATAGAGTTAATGTTCTATAGATTTTTATATATTATAAAGCTGCGATTCCAAAAATAAAAAAATATATCTATATGACTTGTGTTCATCAGCTCGAATCGAAACCGAATCTTAAACTTATATATATATATATATATATATATATATATATATATATATATATACATATATATATGGTAAGTTATGAAAATATATATGGCTATAAAGCTACACATAATATAACGCGTTTCATTTTTGTGAGAATTCGTCAGGCTTATGCATACGCCTGACGAATTCTCACGAGAATGAAACGTGGAATGTGTCGCTTTATTGCCATGTATATTTTCATAACTTACTACCTAGCTCTACGTATGTATCGAATACTGTTAAAGTAAATACTGGAAATTTACGCATTACTTTATAACTTTGTATATTTATTTGTGATTAAATGAAATATATATATATATATATATATATATATATATAAAATAAAAATACTTGTGCAAATGGAAATTCTTTTAACTTTCTTGAAGTTATACATTTGGATTTTACCGTCACTTGATTATTTATCTTCCACAAGACTATCCATTCATGTGTAATCACCTTTTCCTTCGCCATATTCCCTCTGCTTCATTTTTTTGTTCTCAAGTAAGATCTTTGACTTACTTGTTGTTTCATCAAATACTTCTGCATGGAAAATCTGATCCCGCATTTTGTTAATTTCTACCCTCTGATGAGAAGGAAAGTATTTCTTCGAAACTCCGCGGATTAAGGACTATCCACTTATCTAGTGTTTCCTTTTCAGATTAAATATGTTTTTAACTCATCTCAAAGTGTTTTTAACGTGTTTTATTAACTGCTTGATCGTATATATATATATATATATGTATATATATATACATACATATATATATATATATGTATGTATACTGCGTATCAAATTATTAATGAGTTTACATTTTTTTTCATATTTAAGGAACGAGTGAATAAAAATAAGAAAATACTTACAATACTATTCTGCTACTCCAGTCAGAAAATGAAAGTATCTAAAGCAGTATAGGGAAACTATGGCAAAAGATAGGAATATCTGTTGAGTTAAGTGGGTCCAGTTATTAACGAGGTTGAGAAAAAAAACAGAATATACCCATAACTTCTTTATTAAAATTATTTTCAAACATTAAATGAACTAGGAAAAATCCTTAGAGCACAATAACTACATGGCAATTTCTACGTTGACATAATTAGTAGGGGATATGCGATCCTTTTTTATGAATGACTTGTAAAAGAAGTTGGTTTACAGAATTAGTCAAATTTGTGATTTCATCAACAGTTATTCCTCGCGATACCTATTGGAGAGCATCACACAACCCATTTTTTCTCTTAAATTGGCGTCCATTTGCATAGAGGCGTCGCTTCCTGATACGCCCAAAGTTCTCAATTGGGTTCAAATCTGGTGAATTTGCAGACCACTTCATCTTCCGTAGCCCAGAGAATCCCAGTTGTTACAAATACTCTTTGCTTTGTTTGCTGCATGCGAGGGAGCATTATCCTGCATTAAAATAATGGTTCTAACGTCAACCTTTGCTCCTTCAACCATGGTTTAAAGTGCCCCTTCAGAAAATCTATGTAAGCATTTACGTCATTTTTACGCCTTCTGGAACTCTCCATGCGCCAACTAAAGTATCTCCGATAATCCCAGACCAATCATTATCCAACCACCACCTTGTTGGCGCCTTAAATTCTGATGACGATATCGTCCATCTAGGACCTATCCCTTGCTCAAGCCATCTGGGCTATCCAAAGTGACACGCATTTCATCCGTGAACAAAACTTTGCAAAAATCCCTTTTCATGTTGTCCTCTGTTCATTTCAATCGGTTTTGTATGTAATGTTGCTTTAATGGAGGCTTTGTCACAGACTTACCAGACTTTGCCACTTCTTTCAGAAGGCGATATCGAGTACTTTTTGAGATATTCTTCAATCCGGCCTGTCTGCTCAGGGTTCTTAAAAAAAAAAACACGTTTAATTTGAAGTAGAGAACGGCGTGAAACAACTCAAGATTTACTTTTATCAGCTCTCTTACGTGCCTTTGTAGGGTTCTTGACAAAGTTCTTTACGGTTTGATGGTATCTTCCTATCATTTCTGATATTTCGAGGGCAATTTTACCTTTTGCTAGCTGTTCTGTAATAGTACTTTTCAGAACTACTCAAACCACCTTTACGACTTATTTTATTGATGAAAAAAACTGCCTTAATACTGTGGATTTAGCAATTACGATGGCAAGTTGTTTACATTGCGCGGAACAGTATGTAAATTCCACGGTACGCGCAGCTCAGCATTGCCAACGTTTCCGAAGCTTTTGATAGGAAATACCGGTAAGTTTTTGAAACTGGTAAAAAAATGTTATATCGTTAATAATTGTACATGCAGTGTATATATATATATATATATATATATATATATATAATTTTAATTACCGTAACCAAAACTTATGAAGAATTCTTGATAAAATTATTTATAAAAAAATAGATAATTTAAGTGCTATCAACTATAATCGAAACCGAAACCAAAACTATGACGAATTCTTAGTAAAATTATTCATTAAAAAATTCAATGACATGAGTGCCATCAGCTATAATCGAAAGCGAAACCAAAACATATGAAGCATACTTGGTAAAATTATTTATAACAAGAAAAGGAATTAAATAACAATTAAACGACCCGGATATAAGTATGGCACAGAAAATAAAACACCCGCCATCGTATTTATACGTAGACTAGCCTGGGTACCCAGCGTTGCTCGGGTGTTATGAGGTGTCTGTGTAGCAAAGAAAAAAAAAATTCGTAGTAGGCAGGCAGGCTCGAATCCGTACCGGGAAGGAGGAAAAGAAAGAGAAAAATGTGACGTTATTGCCGTTGCGCCCATCACCATACCGGAAATGACGAGGGATTTAATTTAGGCTAGTCAAACAAAAAGAGTGGATGACTTTTGAAAATATCAGCGAAAAAAAGCGACATCTCCCTGTAGAAAAGTGCCCAGTTGAGGTTCAAAGTATTAATGGTTTTAGCCAATCTTTCGATATTTGTCGTTCGAAGGATCGAACTTTAAAACGATCCCAGTCTCGTGAAAATCTATCGCCACTATCGCAATTTTTAGGTAGACATACAAACATACATATATTTTAAAAGACAGGTGAGATTTATATTATAGATTAGCCTGGGTTCCCAGCGTTGCACGGGAGTTTGGGTGTTTGTGTTGAGCAAAAAAAAAAAAAAAATGAGTGGTAGTAGGCAGGCAGGCTCGAACCCGTAAACGTAGGAAGAATTAACGTAAACGTAGGAAGAAAATAACGTAAAAAAGCGTGATGTCGTTACTGTTGCGCTTATAACCAAACCGGATGTGACGTAGGTTTAAATTAAGGCTAGTCAATCGAAAAGAGCGGATGACTTTAAACAATATCGGCGAAAATAAGTCACCCCCTCCCTGTAGAAAAGTGCTCGGTTGAAGGTGTAGGAAATAATGTTTTAAGCCAATTTTTTATATTCGTCGTTCGAACGGTCATGCTTCAAAACGATACCGATCACGTGAAAATCTGTCTCCTTTGTCGAAAGTTTTAGAAATACATACATACATACATACATACATACATACATACATACATACATACATACATACATTTATAAAGACAGATAAGTTTCATGTTATAGAAGATGTATTTTTTGTAATCAATATTTCTAAACGGAAAAGATAGGTCAACGAAAATGAATCCATAGATAACCAATTTTCTGGCTATAACACATTGAAGTATTCTTAGCACATACGAGAGTGCTTTCCCTAAATTCGCAGTAGAAATTAATTGGTGTAATTTTGAAATGTGCAATTAGCCTAATTATACTTTCGCAGAAAATCGGAACAAATCTCATAGGATCTAAATATGTTCTTATTGCACTGTACCTCGTGTAGCATTTTAAAAAAAAAGCATTTATTTGTCCTAAGCACGGCATATTGCAGCGGAAGCGGGAAATGTTGTTTAATAGTGACCAAACACTGAAATGGAGTATGGACTTATATTTGTTCACAGTACATTTCAATTACTGTGCATAGAAACGGTAGGGGAATTAGGAATCAGGAAGCGAAATTTAAAAAAAAAAAAAAAAAAAGCAAGAGGTACACGAGAAGATTCTATTAGAGTAGAAAATCTTCCAGAATCAAGAGAATTCTATAATCTGGGGTGGAATTTTGTTACTATTTCGATGGGCCGAGAGTATTAAAGTTGATGATCTACAAATGTAGTAAGTTTGCTGTAGCACATTCAGTTGGATTACTTGTAAAACAAGTTAATTGAAGCATAATCCGTGGTAGTACTTGCAAACTAAGCATAGTGTTGCCATACTAACGGGGATGCGATAGTGGTTGGTGCTTCGCAGACAGTGCGGGGCTTATTAGATTAATAATTCATTTTTGTACCCTGTGCAAGAGAGAGATACATTAGCCTATGCACGGGCGAATGTGGGTTTATAGAAATATAGGTTACTAGCCGTGTGAGCCAGTTTTCTCTAAAGGAGAAAGTTTCTGGGGGAATATTATATTCATAAACAGCCCTCAGTAGCATGTATATTTCGCTCACAGGAGATAACGATTTTAATCGTTGCAACATTATTTTAGGGAAATATTGCCGTCTCCCACATATCCTCAAATAGTCACACTTCTAGTACTGACCCGGATCAACGTTACTTTACCAATGAACTACTAAACTATCTAGTATTGACCAGAATTAAAGTTACTGAACCAGTGATTTAACTAGAAACGCTATACTAATCCGACTGGGAAAGCTATAAATCTGTTTGCCCTCATCTATAAGTAAATTAGCAACTTGCGTTCAATTGATTGTATACACTGTATCATTTAAGTAACTATTGTGGTTCTGTGTTAAATAGCATGAAACGGCTGATTAGCCGTAAAAAATAATACTAACCATATTAAAAAAAAGAATATTTAAAAAAAAAAATAGTGGATGATCACCCCCCCCCCCTGGAAAATAAATAAAAAACCACCTGGACCAAAAGAGACAAAGATATTTTGTAACATCTGCATTTGCTCTTCAAAGATTGGGTTTTGTAGGTTACGTCATTTTATTCAATGTTAACAATTCAGAAAATGCTGACTGAAACGCTATTAGCGATTCCTTTGACTACGGTTACCATTATTGTCACGATTCATTCATCGGCTTTCATCTCCCTTTTGCTGCTGCTGATGTTGCTACTGCTGTTGCTGCATTAGCGAGTTGATTGTTGACTAGCAGGAGAAGCACCTCAAAATCGTCGCTCGCAGGTTTAGCAGGAGCGATCTGTTTGCAAAGTAACTATAACAACACCCGAGGCATCTGTCTGGACTTTTATGGAGGAGACACAGGAAAGAGTAAAAGCATAAATTTCAGGTGACATATACCGAAGAACGAGATTCAACCAGTTAGCAACAGTTCCTGCGAACGTGTTATGAAAATCACATGAGTTCCCATGGCGAGTTTCTGATTTGTTATTTTAAGAGCGTCCTCGTATATCTATGGGAGGATTCGTCGGTTGGTCAGTCAGTGTGGGATCCGTTTAGAATAGAATCTTCATTACTAAACGATAAAGCTTACTTCCGAGTGCATGCAAGCAATAAAACGTCCGCACTTATGTCATCAATTCCGAGTTTAATCAGAGACTTCCGAGACTGGCAAATGTTAACGAACCGGACAAACCAAATAAAACAGTATTATAATTTTACCTTTTTCAAATAATTTGTTTAATAAATAAAAAACCCTGCTGATTTTATCTTGTATTCAGGTGTATTTTGTAATGTTGTTTAAGTATATTTTGTAACGTTCTTTAAGTGTATTTTGTAATGTTGTTTAAGTCTATTTTGTAATGTTGTTTAACTGTATTTTATAACGTTGTTTAAGTGCATTTTGTAATGTTGTTTAAGTGTATATTATAATGTTTTAAAGTGTATTTTGTAATGTGTTTAAGTGTATTTTGTAATGTTGTTTAAGTGTATTTGTAATGTTGTTTAAGTGTATTTTGTAATGTTGTTTAAGTGTATTTTGTAATGTTGTTTAAGTGTATTTTGTAACGTTGTTTAAGTGTATTTTGTAATGTTTTTAACTGTATTTTGTAACGTTGTTTAAGTGTATTTTGTAACGTTGTTTAAGTGTATTTTGTAACGTTGTTTAAGTGTATTTTGTAATTTTGTTTAAGTGTATTTTGTAATGTTGTTTAAGTGTATTTTTAATGATGTTTAACTGTATTTTGTTACGTTTTTAAGTGTATTTTGTAATGTTATTTAAGTGTATTTTGTAATGTTGTTTAAGTGTATTTTGTAACGTTGTTTAAATGTATTTTGTAATGTTGTTTAAGTGTATTTTATAACGTTGTTTAAGTGTATTTTGTAACGTTTTTTAAGTGTATTTTATAACGTTGTTTAAGGGTATTTTGTAATGTTGTTTAAGTGTATTTTGTAACGTTTTTAAGTGTATTTTGTAACGTTTTTAAGTGCATTTTGTAACGTTGTTTAAGTGTATTTTGTAACGTTGTTTAAGTGTATTTTGTAACGTTGTTTAAGTGTATTTTGTAACGTTGTTTAAGTACATCTACACAAGACAAACCGCAATACATGTCATTTTACTGTAACGCTTAACTAACCAAAAGCTTACTCGAAATGTATCTCATATCGTTTTAGTAAATATGAATAAAAACATACCCTGGAGTTTTAAATACAAATTTAATTCGTCTGTTACGCGGAAGTTTGAAATACTAATGTAATTCATCTGTTACGCGGGAGTTTGAAATACTAATTTAATTCGTCTGTTACGGGGAAGTTTGGAATACTAATTTAATTCGTCTGTTATGCGGAAATTTAAAATGCTAATTTATTTCTTCCTGTATACTGTAGTTTGAAATACTAAATTATTCCTGTCTGTTACACTGAAGTTTGAAATATAAATTTAATTCGTCTTTTATGCGGAATTTTGAAATACTAATTTAA
Organism: Euprymna scolopes; assembly: GCF_053919585.1. NCBI lineage: Eukaryota > Metazoa > Mollusca > Cephalopoda > Sepiida > Sepiolidae > Euprymna > Euprymna scolopes. The sequence continues at coordinate 130,720,755 of NC_136486.1, read as the reverse complement.
TTTGTCTGTTATGCGGAAGTTTGAAATACTATCAATTCCGTCTGTAATGCGGTAGTTTAACATAATACTTTTATTCGTGTGTTATGCGGAAGATTGAAATACTATTTTAATTAATCTGCTACACAAGAATTTAAAATGCAAGTTTAATTTCTTTGTCATGCTTAAATTTGAAATACTAATTCATTTCATCTGTTACGCGGAAGTTTAGAATAATAATTTATTTTTTTCAATTACGCAAAAGTTTGAAATACAAATTTATTTCGTCTGTTAAGCGGAAGTTCGAAATACTAAATTGTTTCATTTGCTACATGGAAATATTAAATACTATTTTTATTAGTTTGTCCTGCGGACGTTTGAAATACTAATTTAATTCGTCTGTTATGCGGAACTTTAGAATGTTAGTTTATTTCGTCTGTTACGCACAAATTTTAAATACTAAATTATTTCCATCTGGTACGGTGAAGTTTGAAATTTAAATTCAATTCGTTGTTTATTGGGGAGTTTTAAATACGAATCTAATAAGTCTGTACTGCGAAAGTTTAAAATACTAATTAAATTAGTCTGTTATGCTGAGGTTTGAAATATTGATTTAATTCTTATGTTATGCGAAAGTGTGAAATACTAATTTCATTCATCCATTATGCGGAAGCTTGAATTAAAAAAAAATTATTAAATTTTCACCCGAAAAAAAGGCACAGTGCCACTTTGAATTAGAGGGACTACTGTTGGGAACATAAGTTCCAGGGGTATTATGAAGGGAGATAAGTAGTAAGATGTCTGTTCATATTATATTCGAACTTCTGCATGTCAGTACCGTTGGAAAGCAGAATCCCAGAAGGGAGTTCCAAAGTTTAGCAGTTCTAGAGAAGAAACTATTGGAGCAGAAGACTTTCTTACATCTAGTGATCTCTACTGTGTAGGGGTGGGATTTAGTTGCCTGTCGGAGGTATTTACGTCTAGAGGGTATAAGTGCTTGTAGTTTGTGAGAGCATTCACCATTAAATACTTGTAGAACAGACAGAGGGATGCAACATTTCGTCAAAGGGCTAAAGGGTGAAGCCTAGATGATAGTTTAGGACCTATCAGGTTGGCGACTCTCTTCTGAATCTTACCCAGAAGGGAGAGACTAGTAGCAGATGTACCAGCCAAAATGTGATAATAATATTCCATACATGGGCGAATCGTGGCTTTATAAAGGTACAGGATACTTTCAAGCGTAAGTAGATTTCTAGCATGGTAGAGAGAGCCCACTTTCTTTACAGCGGCGTTAGCAATGCTCTCAATGTATCTGTTCAAATATACCCATCTTAGAGCCAATTTTATCAGGGAGGTCATTTATGAATATTAGGAAAAAATAAAGGTTCAAGGATAGACCCCTGAGGTACTCTTGCCGTTATATTGTTTAGATATAGGATCTTCGAGGACAACCTGGATTCGTCTCTTACTTAAGAAGGATTTAATTATGTTATATATTCATCCAGTGATACCATATGATCTGATTTTCCTGAGACGACTATCGTGCCATGCCCTGTCAAAAGCCTTAGATATATTTAGGGCTACCGATCTACCCCCCCCTGCTTTGTCCAGTGAGCGGTATATACGTTCAGAGATTACAGTAAGGATATCTGCTGTGGAATGGGCTTGCCTAAATCCTGTATTGTTGGGTGGTTCGTCTGTTATGCGGAAGTTAGAAATGCTAATATTACTCTTCTATTACGTGAAATACTAATTAAATTTGTCTGTTACACAGAAGTTTCTGTTTTGCGGAAATTTTAAATACTAATTTAATTCATCTGTTACACGGAAGTCTGTAAAAAATATATTAATTTCGTCTGTTATGCGGTAGTTTAAAATATTAATTTTAATTCATCTGTTGTGCGGAAATTTGAAATGCTACTGTAATTCGTTTGTTATGCGGAAGCTTGAAATGCTAATTTAATTTGTCTCTTGCAAATGTTTCAACTAACACCTTTTTTTGTTGTGTAAATTCAAACTTGTTCTTCATTTTGTTTCTTTGTTATTAATCTTTTTTACGGTACAATCAAGTTAACACACTCGTTTTCCACACATCAGCAAAGTTAAGCAACGATAAGCCTAACCAGTACCACACAGAAGACTCTTTGGGAATGCTAGATGTCTTATGTACCGCGCCCGCGCGTAGGTTGGTATCTGGTGCGCGTTTAATCCACTTGGAGAGATGCACTTTGGATTTCGTTATGACATGCATCTAGAAGGACACACTCTGATATAAAATCTGAGGTCTACTTTCTGCTCTGTCTTGCGGCAGCCATTACACTGACTGAGATTAGCAGCTATACCGAAAAATGTAGTTGGTTCTTCACAAAACCTTCACCACTATAAACAAGTCATCTATGTTTATTTCCGAACAACTTAGTTGTTATGGCGGAACTCATAGTTCGAAATTGACGGAAGGGTCCATTATCAATCTTTTATATACGCTAATTAGTCAACACTTAGCAAGAGCAAATATATTTGAAGAAAAGCATAAATGAAATTTCAATTGGAAGAATAATCAAATTAAGAGATATTTTAGAATGAGGACTCGTATGAAGAGAGTTTATAACCTATGAGGATAAGTATTTGTATTGCGAGTCACTGAATTGTTCATAAAATTATAATGCTCTTACTTTTAGTGCTACATTTTTATTATTGGTAACATGGTTTATGCAAATGTTGTCAGAATGTAACAGCCATAGTTCAAGGCTATAGTACTTAAGGTGAGGCAGTGCATAACATTCCATTCTTTTACTGATTACTTTAAAAAGTCACGGTTTAACGCGTGTTTTACGAACCATGCAATGTTGCTTTCAGATGTGTTTCACGCATCGCTAAAGTCATAGAATGTTAAGTAGAAATGCTGAAAACTAATGAAAAAAATATACATATATCTCATTGATAAAATTATTACGCCATATTTTTCTGAATGGGTTGCGCGACAGACGTCATTTTTTTTGTTGTCAAAAATCAGTTCCATTTTAGAATCATATTTGTTCTTGTAGACGGTTCTGCTGCTGCTGCTGATGGATTTTTACGCGAAATCCTCAAGCTTATCCTTATGCTGCGTCAAGTCTTATACGGTTGGTGTTCACTTCTTGGGGTCCGATGCTTTTCTTTTACTGTTAGAGCCCAATTAGGAAATCCAAAAACAATTCCAAGAAAAAAGTTAATGAGAGCGAAATATTATCCACTAAAAGATGAGAATCTCTCAATAGTATAAACTCAGTTCAATTAATTTATGGACACTTCTTTGAAAAGAAGTTGTTGACACCGGACTTAAAGAGCCAATGTTGTAATATTTAGTGATGCAAACGTGCGACAACGTCTTTAAGAGATCGGAAGCCTCTGCAAAAAAAAATTGTCTATGGAAAATCCCCCTATCTTTTGGCACGATGAACAAAAGGGGTTCCGTTGTGGTAGTAGATTGGGTTCAAATATTTCGGTTCGTGGATTGTGATGAATATCAACTGGTAAGCCACAAACACCTTAACCAATTCTGTTTCGATGATTACATAAAAATGTAAAATATGAAAAGTATTAGCAAAAGAATATGTGGAATTGCACATTTTAAATTGAAAAATGGAAAACAAAGTTTAGAAACAAAGAAGGCTAGTTCAATAAATTTTGTCGCGTCAAAATAAATCAGACATAAAATTTGAATCGTTAACACTTTTCGTCTTGTAAAAATACGTTTTGAAGATAAATTTTACAGATGCTGTTGTTATATTTTCTTTAATTAATGTTAAAACTAGGAACGCTTATCATTATGTGTTCAGATGCGAAACAATGTTATTAACGTAGTATAAAACTATGTACCATAAAGCGTCGAACACCTATTTAGTTGTCGCCGCATGTGGGCAGAATTCTACACGAAGTTGGATTTTAATCTGAGGAATATCCAGCTATGCACAAATCGGCACTGGAAATTGAGACAGAAATTAATATTTAACCAATTTAGAAGTTTTTTTTCTTTTTTATGAAACAATTATATAAAAAATAAACCCTAACTTCAGAACCGATACTACGAAGAGTCGAAATGCTTACTAAGAAGAACCGAGTGTCTCAGCGAAGATACACATCATATTACGGTTACTACTACTACTACTACTACTACTACTACTACTACTACTATTATTAACATTGATATTACTACTATTACTATCCTAATGTTACTTATACAAACACAAATAACCACCAAAAGTATTATATGAAATCATACTGAATTTAGCATTGGGAAAACATAAGTGACAGGTGTCTCATAGCGCAAAACATTAACCCACTATAATTATTACTACTCATAATTGTAACCATCATTTCGTGACGCATATGTACTTACTTATCTATAAGGTAATGCAGCTTTATATGCGCAAGCGATTATAACATTTTCTCTTGACATAAGCTAATGTCGCCAAAATGAGGAAGTATGTCGTATAAGAGTGTTTTCATGACAACAGAGTAAATATTACACTACTCCTAACATAGGAAGTTGAATGATAGTATAGTCTTATGACACTTGAACAGATGCTACAGTAGCTTCTTAAAAATCAATTTTTTTTGTTGGAATGATAGTATTATAATAAAATAATGTACGGCATAATCTCGGTAAAACACCGGTTTCCAGTAGATCACTGGTCAGTACCAAAATGGGTAACCGTTTGGGAATTTGAAGTGCTGTATGTGCTCTCTAATTATCTCGGCGTTGTTTCTAGTCATCTAGCACTTCTGTTTGCGACTGGACTCAAGCAGTACCGATTTAGGAGAGGTGTAGTTATGGATTACGCAAGCATTTCCCTACAATTACACGAGCAGCTACACTTACAGGGGTTATCCATTGTCTCTTGAGCCATCGAATAAAAGAATATAAAATACACTGTTATATTTAAAACATGAAGTAAAATCAGGAGATCTAACGATAACGGAAAAAGTGCTACATTATAACTGTCTGAATTCACTCCCTACTGAGAGATAGTATCTTAGACTGAAATAGTATGGTAAACAGAATCGTTTATGAAAACTGTAGCATGATAGTACAATAATATAGTTAATAGTATTAGTTTAAAGACTGACGTATACCAAAACCCTATTAGTAATAGAGAAACAATTGTAAGTACCACAATGTTAGGGTATAGCTGCACCTAATCTGGATAATCTCCATGGAATGTGTAATGGGATATAATCAAGAATACTAATTATTTTGTTTCAATAAACCCCTAAACCGTGCTCAGTAGGAACTAGACAAAAATCTTCCAGTTTTCTGCTGATCAGAACATTTGAGGTTCACACCCCTTCCCCTTATAAAGAGAATGTCTGGTTTTGAGGTTTCACAACCACAGCTAGAGAATGCGGATTATATTATTTCAGTTTGCATATCAGCATAACAAGGCTGGATACTATTTCCTGATTATCAGTGGCCCTTAATTCCAACTTACTTCCTTTCGGACAAATGTGCGTATATTTACCTGTTAATTGGACTAATTTAAGCGCGTTGTTGAAGTCAGATTTTATTATTATTTAGTGTACATGCAGAGTAAAGATTGCTTCTATTTCACTGATTAGGAAGGGGATGAATCCTTACCACATTAGGCCATATATGTGTCTTAATTATTATTATTATTATTATTATTATTATTATTATTATTATTATTATTATTATTATTATTATTATTATTATAAAGTTGTAGGCCATGTTTAGTTTCAGAACAGTTTCCGATGCTTAGATGTTCTATATAAGTCTTGAAGGTGAGTGGTTCTCAGTTGACGGAACAGTTTCCGATGGTTCGTTGTTCTACACAAGTCCTGGAGGTGATTGTTTCTCAGTAGACACTTCTTGAGTTGGAAACCTGAGAGCAAAGGATTATTCCCGTGTTGAAACGAAGAAAACATATGCGAAGTTGCTACAGAAAGACTTTAGTTTTTATGGAGCAATTCTGGTTTCTCATTCGTTGGTAGCAGAACGTGAATTAATTTGATTTGTCAGTTCCTAGCAGCATTGCGTATAGATAGAATCTCCCGACTGTGCGGGATCATTCCCCATTATCGTTCAAAAATATTGCAACAATTATTATTATTATTATTTATTATTATTATTATTGTTTTTGTTGTTGTTGTCGTCGTCGTCAAAATATGCCGTCTTAAATTGCGTATTTTACTAGTGTACATCACGTGTTGAACATGCTAATCAACCGAATTTGAAAATATCTAGTTTACGTCCCCCCTCCCACCCCACAAAAAAACAATAACAAAAAGAAAACACGGGTAACGACTTTAAGAATAGCCCCATGAAAAGATAACAGATACTACAACAGTCACTAACAAAGAAAAAATGGCTTGGAGAATATTCTCATTACGAAAGAAGCTATACCCACTACCAATTAGTATAGTACATTAATAGAACTAATTTCGGCAGTTGCCTAACTTTCGCATTTTGTATTTTGTCCTCACATTCCAGCAGCGATATTTCTGACAAAAACGGAAGAAGGTCTGGGTCAAAATCTCTTCCATCTGATATCGTTTGCAAGTTTTTGGCCTTGAAGTGCTATTTTTATTTCCTTGCATCGTGCTTTGTCTGGGGCGATTTCCATAGACATAACATTTTAGAGAAACATACGAAATTATTCATATTAATCGATTATTATTGTGCACTGCTTAGTTCACAAACAAATCACCACCAATAAACACTGATAATGACTAGTTGTGCACCCTAGTGTCTGAGTGACAACACATTTCTAGGGCTCGTTATTTATTTTGATAATCATTAAAATAATTTTGCTTCATTATAACAGCCATTTACCATTCATTTTTCACTTGCAACAATTATTCGTCTTCCACGAGATTTGTGTGAAATAAGCCTAATGAAGACCACAGTGAAAGTCTAGTCCTCTCTCACTTTCACTTCAGTTTTTCTATCGTCTTTAACCATTCAGGACTATTTTGCGTGATATCAACCGAGGTTGGTACTATTACTTTGTAATTGTTGTCTGTTGGGTGGGGAAGTTCGAAAAATTTGTCCGCAGTTTCCACTCCTTTAAGTTCACGTCGGTATATTCATTTTATTTTTTTGTTTTATTTCTCTTCTCACTTCCATGAAGTTGGTTAATGTTCTCAGTTTTTATAAGTTGGTTTCTGAATTGGAAAATTATCGTCCGTTATATAGTCTTAGTGTTCTCTGTGATTCTAATTGTTTCTCAGTCATTTCTAAAGTTGGTTTATGGTGACTGTTCCTAGTACTAAAAGTTTATTGGTATTATATTGACTTTCTTTGTACATCATAACGCTTTCTCTGGGAAATTACAAGAAGTTACCATAATTTCTCTAACGTTCTCTGGGAAATTACAAGAAGTTACCATAATTTTTAATTGTTTGATGTTCATCCTGTAAAATGCTGGGATGGCAAAGTACACTCTTTTGAAGTTGTTTTCTTGTTGATTATTTAAATTAGTTTATCTGTTTTCACATTCATGTTCCAGAGGATTTCTATTATTGTTTGTACTCACTAGGAGTTCTCACACAAATCAGCACCAGAAATCGCTCACTGACAAGAGCCGCTGGTGTTCTATGGATTCTGGTTGATAGATTTACAGCACTCTTCACTTATTTAATTTGTAAGTGAATTTGTATAAACCTAACATGTCCCTTTTAGTTCTCTACCTAGTTCCCTCTATTTACTATTTTTATTTGCTAATTTGCTAATTTTCTCGTCTCCTTTATATTCATCCTGTGGTTTGTTAAAACAAGGAAAGAAACGATCTGGCAGTACTATTTCTTCTTATAAACGATAATGGCATATTATCCTTGCTTGAATAAGTTGATCTCTTATACGATCATGTACCGCAGGATGTAATGGTTTCCTTTTTCAAGTACTTCTACCGGTTTGTGTCTTTACCAGATGTTCAGGTTTTCAAGATGCAGTTCAGTTTCTGGGGTTTCTGACAGTTTAGTTATATCGAGATCGTGTAATGCTCTTTTTATATCTTTGTTCAATTATTATTTCAAACAACCTGCTGTATGTTTGAATTCATTGGTTATGTGTGCTGGTGTACTCAATCGAGGATTTTTATTAAAATTTCGGCAGTTTCTCCATAGTCCTGTGTTGTATGTTCTTATTCCTTCGGTTCGTTTCATGTTGTCAAACCTTTTCAATTTTTTTGTGTACTCTTTCTAGTGCTTCACTAATTTTTGGTATTATAGTGATTATAATCATGTTCTATATCCCTTTTGAATTTCATTTATAATTTGCATTATATCTAGTGATATCTAGTATATAGTGATTATAATCACGTTCTATATCCCTTTTGAATTTCATTTATAATTTGCATTATATCTAGTGATATCTAGTATATAGTGATTATAATCACGTTCTATATCCCTTTTGAATTTCACTTATAATTTGCATTATATCTAGTGATATCTAGTATATAGTGATTATAATCATGTTCTATATCCCTTTTGAATTTCATTTATAATTTGCATTATATCTAGTGATATCTAGTATATAGTAATTATAATCATGTTCTATATCCCTTTTGAATTTCATTTATAATTTGCATTATATCTAGTGATATCTACTATATACTGATTATAATCATGTTCTATATCCCTTTTGAATTTCATTTATAATTTGCATTATATCTAGTGATATCTAGTATATAGTGATTATAATCATGTTCTATATCCCTTTTGAATTTCATTTATAATTTGCATTATATCGAGTGATATCTAGTATATAGTGATTATAATCATGTTCTATATCCCTTTTGAATTTCATTTATAATTTGCATTATATCTAGTGATATCTAGTATATAGTAATTATAATCATGTTCTATATCCCTTTTGAATTTCATTTATAATTTGCATTATATCTAGTGATATCTAGTATATAGTAATTATAATCATGTTCTATATCCCTTTTGAATTTCATGTATAATTTTCATTATATCTCGTGATATCTAGTATATAGTGATTATAATCATGTTCTATATCCCTTTTGAATTTCATTTATAAATTGCATTATATCTAGTGATATCTAGTATATAGTGATTATAATCATTTTCTATATCCCTTTTGAATTTCATTTATAATTTGCATTATATCTATTGATATCTAGTATATAGTAATTATAATCATGTTCTATATCCCTTTAGAATTTCATTAATAATTTGCATTATATCTAGTGATATCTAGTATATAGTAATTATAATCATGTTCTATATCCCTTTTGAATTTCATTTATAATTTGCATTATATCTAGTGATATCTAGTATATAGTAATTATAATCATGTTCTATATCCCTTTTGAATTTCACTTATTATTTGCATTATATCAAGTGATATCTAGTATATAGTAATTATAATCATGTTCTATATCCCTTTTGAATTTCATTTGTAATTTGCATTATATCTAGTGATATCTAGTATATAGTAATTATAATCATGTTCTATATCCCTTTTGAATTTCATTAATAATTTGCATTATATCTAGTGATATCTAGTATATAGTGATTATAATCATGTTCTATATTCCTTTTGAATTTCATTAATAATTTGCATTATATCTAGTGATATCTAGTATATAGTAATTATAATCATGTTCTATATCCCTTTTGAATTTCATTTATAATTTGCATTATATCTAGTGATATCTAGTATATAGTGATTATAATCATGTTCTATATCCCTTTTGAATTTCATTTATAATTTGCATTATATCTAGTGATATCTAGTATATAGTGATTATAATCATGTTCTATATCCCTTTTGATTTCATTTATTATTTGCATTATATCTCTGCCTGTTTATCGTGAAATCGACGAGTAGGCAGTGTTTCCTTTATTGTTGCCTTTTATCACGTTTTATCTACATACTTTAGTGTGTTTTTATCGTTTACTTCATCATGTTCCAAATGTATTTGCGTTAGCCGTTTTTTGTGTCGCTAACATATGAATGCTTCTATAGTGTCCAGCCCATTTTCTATTACACAACCACTCGTTTCTTCTTGTAATAGTATAGAGAAAATTTACTGCAATCGCTTATTGTATGATTTCACATTTTATCTCATGGCTTATTTACTCTAAATTTCTGAATTTTGTCTATGCTATTTTTGATATAGTTAGTACTAATTGTGTTGTTCTGTGTTAATGTCTTTACTGGCAACGATTTTCCGTGTAGTTGTTTTTTTCGTCCCTACATCCAAGTAGGTTAGCTGTTTTGTTTTCAGGTCAGTCTTCCCTATGATCTATGTGCTTCCCTCTCGCCTTGTTATTCTTGTTTTAGTCTCGCTGTTTACTGTGTTGTTCATATTAGCAGTGTATCTTGATACGATAATCTACCTTTCTTTTTTCTGAACTATTTATTGTTCTAGTTTGTTTCTATCATCCACGCTATCCTATATACCTAGCAGGTATCTTCCTTTTCCTCTTATGTTTACATGTAGACTATCACTAGCCACTATTGAGTAGTGCATTGTACATTGCCATTAGTTTCGTAATGTTATATTAAACGCACCTGGGTATTCTTTCTTCACGAATGGTACATATTTTCTTGGCAATGTTTAATATTTATCAGGTTTCTCCTACATAATTTGTTTTTGTTTTTTTCCTGTATTCTTTTCCAACCTTCTTGCTAATTTTGTCTAGTTCCATCATTTCTAGATATTCATAAGTATCATGTATGCCAAGTGCCTTCACTCTTCAATCTCAATTTTTACACTTTTTTCTCAAGTAATACAATTCTGAAGCTCATTCGAATGAAGATTCTTGTTCTGTTTATAAGATTTCATAGTTCTGTTTTGTTTATCTTGCTTTTTATTATTACTCGTATTAGTCATATTAGTAGTAATATTATTAGTAGCATTTATTATTCTATTTTCTGTACTCGTATTGTGATTCAATTATTTCCGACACAATTTAGAAGAGCAAAGAAACAAACTGTCCTCCCAAAACGAATTAAAATTCATAGATAAACAACACTAAAGAGTAAGACGTCTAGAAGATTTAGTGTATACGTTAGACTACAATAGCTGTATCTCTCCCTCCCCTCTATCTACCCCCTCTCTGTCTCCCTCTCTTTCTCTCTCTCTCTCTATCTCTCTCTCTCTCTCTCTCTCTATATATATATCCTTAGCATAGTGTGAAATACAATATGGAGACTAATAATTGTAAATAACGGATTAGAATAGCAGCAATAAACAGTAACAATAAACTTATTGTATAATGTATTAATAATACATATTTTAACAATATTAAGGTTAAGACTTCACATACTCATACGAGAACATTTTACATGGACACATTTAATAGGGAAAACTTCTTAGCAACAGTGTCTAGGGGTTAAACGTTTAATATTTAGTACGTGCTAAAATAATTGAAAAGAAAAAAAAACATAAAAGTAGTATTTCTATCGGATTATAACTGACCAAATAAGAACAATTCGGATGCAATCAACGGTTAGGTTCGATTTTCTGTATAGATTTCCTGAGTTCTACACAAATTACATTGAGAATATTGCCAGGACTGCTGCGAAGAAGGTGGGTTCTCTCTTCCGTGCTAGAAAGCTATTAACGCCCGAAAGTATCCTATATCTCTATAAGGGCACCATTCGCCAATGTATGGAGTATTGTTGTTATATTTGGGCTGGTGCATCTTCCACTAGTCTCTCGCTCCTAGACAAGGTTCAAAAGAGAGTCGCCAATCTGATAGATCCTGAACTGTCATCTTAACTTCAGCCTCTGTCCCATCGACGAAATGTTGCATCCCTCTGTCTGTGCTACAAGTACGGCGAATGCTCTGACGAACTGCAAGCACTTGTGCCCCCCTCGACGTAAATACCTCCGACAAACCCGACAAGCAGCAAAATCCCACCCCTTTACGGTAGAGATCCCTAGATGTAAGAGAGCCTTTTACTCCAGTAGTTTCCTCCCCAGAACTGCTAGACTTTGGAATTCCGTTCCGGATCCCTGTTTGCCCAACTGTACTGACATGCAGACTTTCAAGTGTAATGTTAACCGACATCTTGCTGCCTAACTCCCTACACAGTACCCCTGATGCTTATGTACCTGATAGTAGACCCCGCAACAAAGTCGCGATGTGCCTTGTTTGGGGTGAAAATGCAATAAAAAAATACTGCCCAGTTTAACTATTGGTTTCTAAAGTTGTAACATATTTGGAATAATTCTGTGTATAATTACAAAGAACTGAACTATTATGTTTATAGCCATAAGAACGAAAAAAAAAAATTAGCTACCAGTATCGTTATATAAAGTATGGGAAATATTTTGAAATTTTCAGTAATAGCTTTTTATCCTCACAGGGAGAGGGAACGAAACTCTTTTTATCCTTAGTGAATTAATACACTTATTTATCTGGAAGTATTCACTATTCAAAGCTCTGACCAGATTGAGACAGTCGAAAGTTACACTTAAAATGTTCTAAATATAACAGTGTGAGAGTAGTAATCGGAATAGTCTCCCTCTCCCCTCAAAAATTATAAATGTTCACCTAAATACTTCTCCTGTTACCTGAGACAAATTTCCTTATTGGAACAGATTAAATTACACGAGGGTTACGGTTTGAGACATGAGTTATAAGCTCACTGAATTAATTAGAAAAAGAGTCTTGACCAAACGATAAGAACGAAGCAAAAGAAAAATGGCTCTTACATATTGTCCTATCGAATTCTCGCCCAGAAGAAATAAGCTCGGAAGGAGGAGCCACCCGGACTCGAACAAACCAATCAGAATGCATCAAACAACAAAACAAATCAGATAAACGAAACAGTAATAAAAAAAGAACGAACAGAAGTGCAAGAAAAGAGAGGATAGTTGTGAATATCAAGCAGAGAAATATTTGTTTTCCCAGAACGCGCGCCCAGAAAACGTAGCCCGGGAATCAAGGCTGATGATGATGATCTGGTCAAGTTTGAAGCCCGGGAATTTAAAAGCCAAAATGGCGAAATGATACATTGCACGATGATAAGATTTAGCAGTAGACAGGCAACACATTGTTAAAAAAGAAGCATAAATAGGAAAAAAATCCAAATGAAATAAAATATACCGTAAGCAGCTGGATGACTTGAACGTCCAAGGGTGTTAATAAAAAGAGGAAAATAAAGCGCAGAAGTTAGGTATTTTACGACTGGAGGAAATATCTAAGCCAAGTTTCGTGCAGCGCATAAAAAAAAAGAAAGCAACTTGCGCGTGAAAAAAATGCTTGCGTACATTTTTAATGCGGAAATAAGGACAAATTATGCAACATAAGCACATTCGGATATATTAATAATAAATTATTGCATATCGCATCGTTCTCAGTCACATGCACATATGTGTTTACTAAATGGCGTAACACGTGATATTGTCTCCCCATCTGTAGAAATTTCCTTTTATCTGTGAAAGCGAACATATAACTTGCTGATATTGTTTGCTTGATATTAACAAAGGATATATTATGCCATTACAAATTTATTAGAGAACTTCGGTTTTATTCATTAAAAAACATTAGATTACACATAAATACACCGTGTATATATATATATATATATATATATACATATATATACATACATATATATACATATATATATATATATGTGTATAAGCATCTGGCAAGCAAAACTCACTCGATATACCTCACTATTCTCTCTCTCACTCTCTTTCTATATATATATATATATATATATATACATATCTATATATATATGTATATATATATATCTATATATATGTATATATATAGAGAGAGAGAGCGAGAGAGTGTGTGTGCGAGTGTGTATGAGAGAGAGAGAGAGTGTGTGTGCGAGTGTGTATGAGAGAGAGAGAGAGAGAGAGAGTTCCAAACGTCTTGGGTACATTTAAGTACTCATCTCTGCTTTATTATTAATGGCAGTGAAATGAAAGTGGTGCCGTTTCAACGCCAAATTCAGGAAGTTTTTTTTGTGATTTTTCATTTCTATTCAGATCCAGTAATTGCGTTCAGTAAAACAGAAAAGGAATTTCGAATTTGCAAAAGCTGAATCATGGACACTTGTTAAACGTACATCCCCCCCCCAAAAAAAAACAACACAAACAAACACACACGCTATGATTTTTTAAAAGAACTGGTCCATATTCCTCCCATTCTAATAGACGTGGATGAGCTCAAGACTCAAATAACTGAAGCTTTTGAAACCATTGACAACGCAATGCTGAAAGCGTTTAGCAAGAATTGGACTATCGGCTTAATGTGCGTCGTGTGATCAATGATGTTTAAATTGAACAGTATTGAGCATTCCATGAAAACTTTTAGATTAGAAACTTCTGAATATACCAGATGCGTTTTTATAATCATAATAGTTTTTGAGATATCCAATGTCAAAAGGTGCCCAAGAGTCTTGGGACACCTCGTATATGCAAAAATATTTATTGCTTTGGAATTGCATTATGGTAGCTCGAAATGAAAGGGAAAATAGAGAGAAGAACGGAAAGAGAGAATGAAAGACAGTAAAAGCTATAACGATCCATCGCAACTAACATTTTATTCTTTTATTTCAGTGGATGTCGCACGACTCTTGAAATTCTTTCATTTTTCACTATTTTGCTATCTCCGATTAGACCAGACTTATACACTGGCATAGGAAAATCAATGAAAGTTTTCTGAGTTTTACTATTTCCATGCTGGCTCATTACAATTTGGAAGTGTTTTTTTTTTTTGGCTTTGTGGCACCATTACTAAAAGTTGCCGTACATGACCGTGCCGGCATCCCCAACTTCTCCATCCCCCCTTGACTTCCAACCAGGTGACTGGCTGTTGGAGTCCGTTAGTCAGGCCAAAGATCTTGCAGTGATTGTGCCATCCGCATATTCTCCCTCTGAACACTGCATCACTGCTGCTAACGAGACCAGGGGTGTTTCGTTCCTTATGCGTCATTCCTGTGGGCGTCTCACTCCGCCCATCTTCCTTCCTCTCTGGTGCACCCGATACTCGAGTACAGTATTTAAGCCAAATCTCCCTATTATATATTTAACTGAAAATGTTAAAGAAATATGAATACGGGAGTTGTACCATTAAAACAATTGACATTTTTACTCGAGAATTTCTTTTTCTATATAGTCAGCACAATTTCCAATGGACTTTTTCCAGTAATTCAATGACACATCTTTGCTTCTGGCGTATGTTGCTTTCTTAGAGTCTCACTACGTCAATATCTGCAACAGAGAGACGAAACTTTCAGGTCATTAACGCATATGTTCAGTCATTATAATGGCATTTTGCAATCCATTCTGATCCATTCGGGCGGAATAAAATAGGATGCATTACTTTTGAACTCCCCATGTATATACTCAAATCTAATTCAGGACTCTTAACTCGAAGCATTCTCACCCGTGTGCTATTACTTCGCAAGTAAACCAGTTGATCATATGAGCGACTGTTGCGTTTTGTTGGTGATCTGTATATTTTGGGCGTAATATCTTTAATGTAGAAATAATGTCATCCCCTTATCGTAATGGCGTTATTATGTGTTAAAATAAATAGCTATATTCATTCGATTACAATATTTTTATTGTGTTTTTATGTAATGATTTACGAGGATATGTTCACAATCCGAGTAAATTATTCATTGTAGAAGACGAATTTAATTCATTGTACATGATAAATTCAATTTGCGATGATAACCAAACTGAGAAGATATACAATTTATCTGATGTGTTACAGTTCCACTCAAGACAGCCGATCTGTCAACATTTCAGTGCATTGATAAGGCATCCCTAAAATCTCTCCTAAGGACGTTGAATATAGACTTGTCTGAGAACCTTTGTATAATCTAATAGACCGATAAGGCGCTAGGAGGTCGTCAAACCACCCAGAGAAAGTGGAATCATAGCCAGTTATTAGAGAATAAAGCAAAATACGTACATTGCGTTAATCCCAGCTTAAACCTTTTAGAAAATACTTTTCGACTTCAAGTATGAAGAGAAGACTCGAACCTTGTCTATATTTCCGACCAATTTTTCTACACCTTTCACCTAGGATCTGACGTGGACCACCCAACACGCAGAAAAACCCCTAAAGCGAAGCGTTATCACTGTTACATAGTATGAACCATACGCCAGTAAATAGCGATTAAGTAAGCTCTTGTGAATTTTGTCACGACAACTCAGATCTGCGAACAGAATCGTTCCAGAGGCGAGTGACGTAAGGGTAAGAAAAGCCCAACAGTAGACAAAACAAGGTCGAATTCTCACGAATGATAAATGTCGCTATATTTTTCTAGCGCGTCAGTGTCTAAAGAACCTATAGGAAGGAAGATCACCAAATAATGTTGAAAATAAAAATTCCAACGAATATTACCCATGTATATTCGTTTGTTCGTCACTCATTTCATTAAGTTATTAAATTTAAGTTAAAAAAGGAAATAAATATTTAGTAATTTAGTCTCTCTCTCTCTTTTTCTCGTTTTTATTCCTAAGTCCATTTTTACCAAGATAATCATGAAAGAATCAACCGACAACTTATCTGTGTCACATTTTTGCATAAAAAAAAATAAGCAGAAAAGATAATTTACATTTTATATCTATAAAGGAAATTTTAGTTTGTCGGTGACTTTTAACAAATGAAGTAGGAAAATGAATTAACTATTAGGGTTGTTTCGACCGCTGAAAACATTTCTTCAGGTGATACCGTATTCCTTATTACCTCGAGATATTTAGTGTAGGTCAACAATATACTGATACCAATGATAAATACGAAAGGCATGAATCGATCTCCTCAGACAAAACCTCGTCCATTAACCTGCGAATGAAGGATAATAATGTAACGTTGTATACGTTTACAAATGTATAAACGTGTAGAAACTCGGGATCTAATACCTTGTATCATAGTACGTCGTAAGGAACATAAGACAAACAATTACTCGACTCACATTTTTTTCTGTAGAAATAACATTTATTTAGGGGTACTTTTCCGAATAAAACCTGATCGTTTCTCCTCTCTTACTTCTTTCCTGTCGAACGTGGTCGTTTGTCTGTGCACACGTTCCTTTTAATAGTTTTATTGCTCTTTCTTTACCGTGACGTCAGTTCGCACACATATCGAGATTTGCATGCAGTCGCCATACGCGCATCCGCGTTCTGTTCTAATAAAGTATCGTCGAAGTGAACGACCAGGATTAACCTAGGCATCAAACAACTCAGCATGCAATTCATTTATAAGCAACACCGCCTATGACATATGGTATGGAATTGAGATCAATTTTCCGGCCTGATTAAAAATCGGCGGTCTGTAAAATAGATGACAAGAAACGATGATTTACCATGTCAAAAGCGTTAATCTCATAAAAATTAATCAGCATGATCACCGCGTTGTCTTCTATTTCCTCTATCATCAAACGAATCAGGCAGAAATTATTATAAATCGATATTTCTGGTCAGGTTCAATCAATTACTCAAAAGCAACGATTTTACTTGGACCCCAGCCAAAATTTTTGACTGTGTTCAGCAGAGTTTTAGACCTGTAATCATATGAATTCCCACCACCATATCTGTCACGTTTCTTAAACAAGGTAATCACGCTTAAATCACGGATAGATAAGTGGGGGAAAACGATGACTTAGTTATAAGTAGTGCGAAAGTTTGGTTAAATGCTTTCGAAATCCATTTTAAATCTCCTGATACGTACGAACGTCCATCTGTAAGCAATTACTCGCGGGAAAATATGTTTAGCCGCGATTTTTTTTCCATCTAAACAATCGAAAATATTGCTACAGATCCAAACACTTCGTATAACATATTTCTGCTTTAAACATAAAATATTCAGACGGGAGGTTCGTAGACACTTTTTGCACACACACACACACACACACACACACACACACACACACACACACACACACAAAGTCACTTATATATATATATATATATATATATATATATATAAAGTGGTTGTGTAAATATTCCTTTTTTACATAGGCATCACCACTTATCAAGGCCCAGAGACCACTCGATGATAAGGGTTTAGAGTGTACAGTAGTCAATTGGACAATATAGTAATCGTTGGTAATGGAAATTCAGTAAATTTTTAACTTAAGTGGAACGGCTTATCAATAATTTGTTTATGTTGGACTTGTAGACAATCAGATTGTAGTCAGCTAGAAAGCAGGAAAATGAAAGACAGTTCCACAGGTGGGCACTTCTAAGACAGAAGCTTTGTTAATGGAATCTACGTTTAGGTTTAGACACAGATAAAGAGTGGGGGAATTATTGATAGTTTTTCAGCTAGGGAGTGTTTCTTGTGAAAGTTTGGCGAGCGGGGACTATAGATTGAAGCTCATTCGAGCACTTGTCGTGATATTAACGATAAAGCAGAGACAAACTCGCAACATCTCTTCTGTTAGATAAAAGTTGCAGGGAAGAGAAACGAACATCTCCTAGAGGCTACGAAGTCTATTTTGAACTCTATCAAAGCAGGACAAATCCTTTTTAGCAGCTCCTGCCCAGATGTGGCAACAGTACTCCACCCTTAGACGTACCTGGCTCTTATATAGATAGATAATTGCATACTCGGTGAGATATCTATTGGATCGACAGAAGGATCCCACCATTTTCCTAGCGGCCTTGGCAAAGTATTTGATGTACATGTTCCATTTCAGATCAGGAGTAAAAGTCAAGCCCAGAAGCTTGTCAAAACCTGAGGCATCCCCAAGACGAGAGCCATTCATTTAAATTGATGTCAAATGGAGACCAGGGCGTTGATGATGTGAAGATGAAAGCTCGGTTTAAAATGCATTAAAAGTAACCAGTCGCTCTTCTCCCCATTGTACCATGTGCTCAAGATCAGAGAAGAGAGAATCGGGGAGAACTTGGTTGTTTACAGTCTTAGATGTGCTACCATAGATTGCAGTGTCACCAGCATAAATGTCTACGAATGAAGTAAGGATGCGATATGGAAGATCATTAATATAGATCAGGAAGAGAGTTGGGCCCAGGATTGACCCCTTAGGGACTCCATCATTAATACTTTGAACTTCTGATTTTTGCCTATCAAGTACTACTCTTATGAACCTATTAGAGAAAAATGATTTAATCATTGAGAAGACATTTCCAGCTATACCATAGCTGGAGATCTGATGAAGTACACCATTATGCCATACCCTATCAAAGGCCTTATTTAAAAAGCACAATGTAATTACAGAGCATATAATGAATGAACAACAAAAGTTTATATTCCAAATTTTATAATGTTGATCATCTTACAATTTATTCCTTTTATTCTGTTGACTGTCAATACACCGTTAAGAATTTTAAATGTACACTGCATTAACGGATTAAATTGTAACATGGTAAACATCATGAAATTTGGAATATAGACTTTTGTCATTCATTCATTATATATATATATATATATATATATATATATATATATATATATATATATATATATATATATATTCGCGTGCTCGAACGGTTTCATCTTAAATTTGACGCAATGCAGAATATAAATCTATGCATAAATAAAAACAAGCATAGTGATACGGACCCAATCATATATTGAGAAACTATTCAAGTGAATAAGTAACTAAATTAACGCAGGATTTTTTTTAAAGAAACATGAATGTAGTTGCACGCTAATCGATTACTGAGTATATTAAGATGTTCATTTTTATAATTTTTAAACAGAAGAAGTAAACTTTTAATTTAAATGTAAGTGAGACAAAAACCTAATATCCGTGAAAATGCTGTGTTAATTCTTGAATTCAATAGGAAGATTTCCGATTTCCACAAATCGGTGATATATGGATCGAAACGTATTGAGAATTACACTCGGGATGATAGCAGTACTCACAAGAACCCAAATATTATACACACACAACCACACACACACAAACAACAACACATACACACACATACACACACATACACACATAACCACACACACACACACACACACACACACACACACATATATGTATATATATACATATATATATACTATTCGTGTGTAAGTTCGTTCCCTATACACTCCGAAACAACTTCGCCGATTTTCATGAAATTTCACCCGAAGGTAATTTATGTACTCGGCAATGTTGTTTGATCTGTTTTGTACAGTGATGTCTTTAATAAATATCGATAATCGATTACATCCCATGAAAAAGCAACAGATGATTTTGAGCAAATTTAACACTTTATACAGCCTAACATCACAAGTACCACACAACACAAAGGTCCCGTATATAAGGTTCTTTGATATGACAGGAAATGAATTCCGGCCATTATCACTGCACAAGCATAACAAGCCAGGTATATACAATCAATAGTACGTTCTATGATATGACAGGGGTGCGTTCGAACCACGATAATTGATTGACTTACTTGATTTAATTGAATAACGATTACTTGATTGCATTTATGCTATAATTCAAGGCGTTATATATTAAAATAATTTTATATAATCAATAATATGTTCTGTACAGTGCAATATAGACTACAATGTATTGTGGACTAACTTTGTGGAGGCACGTGAAGCTTTCTACCGGTGCACATCGATGGCTCCCCAATTAGAGCATGCAATCAATCGATTTGATTAAATAATGTTAGATTTCACAGATTTCCACGACAATAAAAAATATAGGATTGTGAAACATTCGTTGATCACGATTTTATTCCAGGCAACGTCTGACCCCTTTACTATTATATGTATAGTCGTCATAAGTGTAGATATCCACGTGACCACCACCATATCCCTCGATAATGGATTGCCCAATCCTTTACTCGCTATATAATTCTTATTCAGGCATTTTTACATTTTTTTTGTATCTCAAGACTGAAAGGAGTTTTCTTTTCATATTAAACACTTTTGCCATTTCAGCAAACTATTGTCATTTTTACAAATTCCATGACACGCAAACATCATGTTTTGAAAAAACGCACTTCTGTTTGTACTATTGTATATAGAGATTACCAAAACAAAAAAATATATATTAACATAAGCTGACCTTGGAAGTTGAGAACAAAGGCTTCCCTGTTTTCTGGGCCATGTGACCTAGTTTATCCTGCAGTATATATTAATAATGCTTATTAGTTTGAGAAGAAAAACACTTTAAGGTGAGGCCCGAAAATAATAGCTGAGGATGCGCTTACTGAAGTAGTTACACGAGTGCAATTATCCAAAAAATTCTGTACAATATATTACTTTACTCAGTGAATATTTGAATATATTTATCGTGGGATTTCCCTATCGCCTACATTGCTTTACGGATGAGTTACAACTTATCAAAGAATATACGGCACTCGATGATTTTGTCAAGTAGACGGTGAGACGATATTGTGAGAATTAGTAATGATGGCGAAAGTTTGGCAAGATTTGATTATGTAAGAAGACGGCTCAACATGAATTTGTTTACATTGCACGTGAATACGATAATATAGAAGTCAGCTAAAACTATAAACTACAAACTCAATAATAATACCGGCATATTGTGTTTCACGAATGCGTAGTCTTAAGAAAAGAAACTTTGCTCATAGATGTCTCGCATATTTTTAGATCATCATCATCATACAGTACTTCATAACTGAAGATGACTAGTGCACAGATAGTAACACATTTTGTGCCTTTAGTAATGCTTTTTTCAGACTTGGCCTTTAATTTTGCCTCTATTTCTGCCTTTTCTGTGTATAGGCTACTGCGTCAGGAACTTTGGTCAGTTGCAAGCTCTTTC
Organism: Euprymna scolopes; assembly: GCF_053919585.1. Lineage (NCBI taxonomy): Eukaryota > Metazoa > Mollusca > Cephalopoda > Sepiida > Sepiolidae > Euprymna > Euprymna scolopes. Next base: position 130,699,058 of record NC_136486.1, on the reverse strand, counting down.
CACTTTTTGTGTTAATATTCATTGCATTTAGATGGCAAATTATAAATAGGGTCGAGTCCATCGTAGTTGTGTGATGGCGAGTACGGCTTCTATACTGTCCATGTATACTCTATTATTTTAAGGTACAGAGAGGAATAAAAATATTAACTGTTGTTGTAGTTGGACGAGTTTTTGTTGTGGATGTTTTACAGGAGGGGGCATAAATTAAAGCTCAGTTGCATGAATTATCAACATGTATTACACGAGCTTCGGATGGTGTAGCTAAGAACAGATCAAGATGTAAAAAAAATTCTGACCCTCATAAACAGGTATGCGAAGAAATGCAATAAAACTCTTCCTGCCATTTCCAGCTAAGTTTAGATACCCGAGACACTAAACAAATGTTCGTAGTTGACATTAAAATACCAAAATGCATACATCTGGGAACTCAAATATAGCAGAGTGAGATACAATCCTCGTTCTAAGAAAAACATTCGATGAAATATAACTAACCTGTACTCTAAGATTAATTTAAAACACATACAATGTAGCGTCTGATTCTAGTTTCTATTTAAGGGAATAATATAACGGACATAAACTCCGAGTTAGTGAATATGATTCTCAGACTTCTTACAGCAGTATGTGGATTATCCAGTAATATACAAGCAATTAGAAGAGATTGAAAGTGTAGGTCAGTTTCGCTTAATGGCAGGATATCTAGGATCTTTACTGTTAGAAAAAAGTCTATACATCGGAGATTTTAGTTCTAAGCCCTCGAATATTTGTGAATGCAAACCTCAAAATAAAAGGTGAATTGATTTTGTTTATGTAGACGTTTGGTTCGAACTTTGTTGTTATTTATGCTTTTATTTTTCTTTTGTTCAAGATAACCGAAATAATTCATTTCATGTGCTATATGATGCTACACTTATCCCGATATTATTGATACGTTGATAGAGTGAACGCTTTTAGTACTATTTAAGAGTTATAGCTTTTGTATTACTAGTCAGTAAGACAAGCTGCGAAACCTTTACCATCATCCTTATCAGATCAATAGCGGTCCAAACTAATCATGTGAGGCGAAATTACAAAAAGTGTTCACATGCTATCTAGAGATAAATAAATGGGTTTATCGGTGTTTATCGTCCAAGTTAAGAAAGAAGAATCAGAATCGGATGATTTATAATACTTCTCTGAAAGTAACGCAGTGTGTGCTTAATAGACGAAAAAGGAGTACACATGTTGACGATACGCAAGGCCTATCTACTATTTAAGAAATTATATTAGAGGAATAAGCTTGATAATAAAACTTATATTGAGTACAACATAATAAGTAATAGATAATTGGCTCTATAATAATAAATATAAAACCTACATAATTTAAAACATCATACCTAAGCTAATATATATATATATATATATATATATATATATATATATATATATATATATATATATATATATATATATATATATATATATATATATATATATAAAGTGTTGGTAAAAAGAAAGTCCGCACTTGTAATTAAAAAAACCCTGCCAATTTAACTAAATTTAATGTAACTGTTTAAACAACCAATATCTCATTTGATTCGCCTTTTATTCCTCTATAATTTTACCTGTTCATACTTGACTTTTAATTGAAATATTCTAGTGTTCACGTCAATTAAAAAAAACAAAAAAACTTCAAATTGAGGAGGCAAAAACAAGGTCCGCAGCAACAAATTTGCTTAAAATCAGCTTAGATTATCGCTCTAACTCAGTTCAAGATCTTGACCAACAGGCAACAAACATCTCCAATCGTGTTTGTTGTTGTTCCAGGTTATACAACGTACCATTTACTCCATATGCCACAACTATCTCTTAGTGATCGTCAGGAGCTCATTCCTCTCCACCTTTCTGGTTTATCCAATGGAAAAATCGGCCGCAGAATGAAATGTGATGAGAAAACGGTAGGAAAGACTGTGCAAAAGTACCAAAACACGGCAGCGTTTGTGATGCCCCTAAATCTGGTCGTACTAGCGTTACTTCTAACGAAAGACAATACTATCAAGATCTGCAGCCTAAGAAACAGATTTAAAACGGCTCCCCAAATCCAGCAGCAGTGCAATCTTGTTAAAAGTGCTCTCTTTCTACTGTCAAGAACAGATTAAAGGAATTTAATTTGCGAGGATATGTTGCAAGACGCAAGCCAATGCTTTCTGTAAATATATATATATATATATATATATATATATATATATACATATATATGTGTGTCTGTGTGTGTGTATTATTATCAATGATTAAATTTAAAATATAAATATATATATATATATATATATGTGTACATATAAAAAATACTTTGTGTGTGTAATACTCTCTATCAAACTACGTTGTGAATTTTTCTTATTATAAACTTAAAACTAGATATAAAAGGGATACAGACATAGAGAACAAATACATATATAACAAATTCGATAGTCGGTAAAAATAACAGACCAATTTTATGTGGGCAGGCGTAAGTCGACTTAAAGTTCTCCTGTACGTATAAAAAAATTAAAAGACGGCGTAATAAAATGAAAAAAAAGGTAATTGCAACTTCTCTCCTAATTTTCGGATTGTGTAATTATTCCCATATACGTTTATTTTTTTTTTAAATTGATAAGTATTTTTCTTCTTATGAGTAATAGGGCGAAATATATTCATTGAGTGATGAAATAGTTAAATGAATGATTTTGCACTAGGAAACAGGTGCTGCCAAGAATTGTGCATGTCAGCTTACTTAAAGGAATAACCGGTAAGATAGTCAACATCTTGGAATTTGTAATATAGACTTTTGTAATTTATTTGTTATATATATATATATATATGTATATATATATATGTATATATATATATATATATATATATGTATATATATATATATGGGGTGAGAGAAAGAGAGAAAATGAAAACGAAAGAGAGAGAAAATGTGAATTAAAAAGAAAGGAAAGAGAGAGAGAGAGTGTGTGTGAATGATAGAAATAGATGGCGAGTGTGATTACTAGAGACAGGGCGAGGGTGAGCGAGTTAGAGTGTGTACATTGCAAATAGACAGATGGAGAAAGCTTAGGCACTAAATATACGACAATTCGACTAGTTCCCCACTTAGAATTTATTTAATTTAAAATATGTAAATAAATAGTCTTTGTTTTTCGTTGAAAACGTAACAACTGGGCAGAATCGCGTAGCGCATTTAAGGTTACAAGTTTTAATACCCCTCTCAACATAACAAATGGACTATTTGTTAGGTAGGCTTAGAAAAAAATCTCGTTAAAATATTTCTATTTATGGCAGGGGTGTTTAAAATGTCCGTAACACACTTAACTGGGTCTATAGCTTCTCATGGAAAATTATATCATATTTGTGACAAAATTGTTAATAGATAACCGTTTTACACTTTAGGAACACTCCCTAATATATCTTCTTATAAACGTATGGGTACACACGGGTGTTCTTTTTAATAATAATAATAATAATAATAATAATAATAATAATAATAATAATAATAATAATAATATGTTCCGTCTGCCTGCTTCCCACCGGACTACAACTTGGATGTCTTCAAGTCCAATGTTAAGAAATTCCTAATGAACCGCCCCCTTAAGAAAACACTTCATCAAATCTCCACACTAACGTAATGTACTTGCAATAACCCTTATCCCTGAGTGGCTTCCGGGCCTTGATAAGTGGTGATCACTGTGTAAAAAAAAAAAGATGACAAAAAATGAAAATAACGAAAACACTTGAACATGGATGCAAGAAGGACACATAAGCCGAGAAAATGAATCCCTAATAACTGCAGCACAAGATAACTCGATAAGAACCAACCACATAAAAGCAAAGATCGATAAAACCCAAGAAAACAGCAAATGCATACTATGTGGACAAAGAGACGAAACGATAAACCATATAGTAAGTGAATACAGCAAATTGGCCTCAAAATAATTCAAGAACAGACACGACCAAGTGGGAAGGCCAGTACACTGGAAATTATGCAAACAACTGCATCTCGAACGCACAGACAAGTTGTACAAACATAAGCCGGAAAAGCATACTTGAAAACGAGAATAACAAAATCCTATGGAACATGGACATACAAACTGATAAATCCATACAGGCAGAAGACCGGATATAGTCTAACAATTAAATTGTCTAATTAGTAAGAAAGATAACTCCTGTCAAATCATAGACTTTACTGTTTCAACTGACCACAGGGTGAATATCAAAGAAAAAGAAGAAACGGAGGAAATACATAGAGCTAGCCTGAGGGATATGGAACATGAAGAAAATCAAAATAATACCTATAATATTAGGAGCATTAGGAACAATCCAGAAAAACTTTGAAAAAGAACGGGAGAAATTGGAATCAGAGGAATGGCTGGAAAAATACAACGAACAACAACAATGAAAACAGCTGAAATATTAAAGAAAACCATGAATATGGAGACTAACATGGGCAACACGCGCGGATTAGAGGAACTGCTACAGAGGCAAGACATGAAACCAAGAACATTGCAGCCGCATATCTATGTTCTCTACCCCCCCCCCCACCGACCCCGATTACTACATCGGAAAAAAAGATATCCGCGCGATAAATGCGAACTGGGACCTTGGGGAGGCTTATTGCCACTCGAATTTCAGTGAAGACTAATAGCCTATGCCAACGAGAAATCAATGGCAAGCAGCTGTTGTGATAATACAAATTATTTTGAAAACACCATCGAAATAGGTACAGAGTACAAGAAATCTGGGGAGACTTGTTGTCAATCAGCTTCCAGGGAACACTACAGGCTGTTTTCAAGGAGAGATCTTTGGTAACCTATGTAAAAGCTCCTTGTGAGCTAATAACACACACACACACACACACACACACACACACACACATATATATATATACATATATATGTAATAGTATAAGTTGATATCATATATTGTGTATAGATTCCGTACTAATTTTATCAGTGCTAACTTCGTGAATGGATTTTAGTAGTATAGAAATATATTTATAACAATTAAGCTGCATCGCCGCAGGAAATTATCAGGATAGGTGATTAATTAAATATGGAATTCTCCAGGTAGCTTAATTTTCATGATTATATTTCACGCTGTTACATATAAATATTTCTCTTTATTATTTAGTGGGGGATTGCAATTATTCTATGAACTTGTTTTTTCACATGTGATCCAATGATTTACGCATAAATACGCAATGTATAACGCTGAATGACTGGGAATTATCTATATAAAACCTTTCAATTAACGTATCGGCCAGCGTCCACCATGTTGAATACCATGGATTTGAACCCGCTTTAGCTTATCCCTTTCTCATTTGATGGCGTCTCTAGTTGTAATAATTTTACGATTATGCGTGACTCACTCGCTCATAGGAACTTATAGTGACATAGCTCCGAAAAATAGACAAGGGTACGGGCACAAATTGCTTTCCTTCCCACGTACCCAACGACTTCTCATCGTGACAAATTTCCATGCCGATCGGCCTTAATTATTTTTAGAAGACATTAAGATGGAACACGGCATGACTACCCGAGGATCTGTACACACCAACAATACTATGCCAATAAGCTATAAGTTTTAGAAAAGATTTTATGTAAATATTTTTTGTTTTACTAGAAAATGGTATTAATTATTATTTTAGTATAGTAAGACAACCGCTACTTGGATATTTTCGGTGTTACAAAATTTCGGATTAGAGCTATATTCTCTCTCTCTCTTTCTTTCTCTCTCTTCATCTATCTGTCTGTCTGTGTGTGTCTCTCTCCATCCCCTATCTCTCTTTTATATATATCTATAAGAATGAAAAAATCTGTGTGTGTGTGTCTGTCTGTGTACACTTCCCTACCAAATAACTCTGTCAATTTTCGGCCTAGCGACTCAAGATTTTACACAAGGGGTATTGAGATTTGGGAAAATCTTTTTAATCGGTTTTCGGACAGAAATTTCGCTATAAAGAGGTGACAGTTCAACGATTTGATCTTTGAAAACTTATCAAATTCCTCCGACAATTTTGAGTCTAAGCACTTGAAGTTTGAGCCAAGAACAATAAATGCTAAGGAGTCATAATTGGGGTCAAAGTTAAAAAAGATTGACCTCCGCAGTCTCTACGAAATTCCTCAGCCAGTTTTTGGTCTAAACATTTGAAATTTTAATAAAGTGTATTCAGACATAGGGCAAGCTTATCTGCTGAAAATTTAGCTGCAAAGGGGTCAACGCTTAAAAGATCTTAGCTTTGCAGTCTCTAGCGAACTATTAAACCAATTTTGGGTTTAAACATTTGAATTTTTACATAAAGGGTATTCACACATGCAGCAAGGTTTTAATAAGTTTTGGGGCAGAAATTTGGTTGGCAAGAGGGAAAAGTTTACAGAAATGACCTTTGTAGATTCTACCAAACTCCTCCACCAATTTTGGGTCTAAACACTTTAAATTTTTGATGTACGTTACTTGGACATGGGTCAAACATTTTTTATTGGCGAAACAATAAATGTTAAGGGGGCAACTTTGGGGTCAAAGTTAAAATAATTGACGTCAGCGGTCTCTAACAACTTTTCTCAATAGTAGTTAAGGAAGCCTATTATATAGAAAAGTATTACCGGACATATTCACACTTTTTAATATATACATATGCAGATAAAATTATGAACAGAACATAGGGCCCGAGCAGAACCGGGCAGAACTGCTAGTCTATCTATCTATATATCTATAAAACTGAACGGGTCTGTGTGTCTGTGTGTCTGCGTGTCTGTCTGTCTCTGTACATTTCCCTACGCAATAACTCTGTCATTTTTTAGTCTACAGACCCGAAATTAGATATAAAGGGTACTGAGATTTGGGAAAATCTATGTGATCGGTTTTCGGCCAGAAATTTGGCTGTTAATGGGTCAAAGTTCAACGATTTGATCTTTGAGAACTCTAGAAAACTCCTCCGACAATTTTGGGTCTACACACTTTAAATTTTAGATATAGGTTCCTTGGACATGGATCTAGCTTAATAACTGGATTGGAGTCCAAAACAATAAATGTAAAGGGGTAATAATAGGGGTCAAAGTTTTAAAAAATTGACCCTTTTTTTGGCTCAGCATTCACCTCCAAACGCCCGGACGACGCCGGGCACCCATGCTAGTGCATCTATATGTGAACGCACGCGCGTGTGTGGCTGTCTGTCTATCTGTTTGTATACATTTCCCTACACATTAACTCTGTCAATTTTTAGTCTATAAACCGAGAATTGATATACAGGGTACTGAGATTTGTGAAAATCTTCGTAATCCGTTTTCGGCCAGAAATTTGGCTTTAAAGGGGTTAAAGTTTAACAATTTGACCATTGAGAACTCTACCTAATTCCTCCGCAAATTTTGGGTCTAAACAATTGAAATGTTAGATATAGGTTCCTTGGGCATGGGTCTTACTTAATAACTTGATTTGAGCCTAAAACAATAAATGTTAAGGGGTCTTAACTGGGGTCAAATTAAAATAATTGACCTCTGCGGTCTCTACCAAATTACTCAGACAATTTCTGGTTTAAACATTTGAAATTTTACATAAAGGGTATTCAGAGATAAGGCAAGCCTTTTAGTCGGTTTGTGAAGAAAATTTGAGCTACCAATATATAAATGTGTGTATGTATGTTTGCATGACTGCCGAAAACCTTCGACAGAGGCGACAGATTTTACCACGATCAATATCGTTTTGAAGCTCCATCCTTCAGACGACAAATATCGAAAAACTGGCAAAAATCATTAATATCTTCACCCTCAATTGGGCACTTTTCAACGGGGAGTGGCCGCTTTTTTTTCAACGATATTTTCGAAAGTCATCCCCTCTTTTCGATTGTCAAGTATTAATTTAAACCTACGTCGCTTCCAGTTTGGCGGTGGTCGTAACAGTGAAGACGTCAGTTTTTTCCCCGTTGTTTTCCTCCTTCGCGGTACGAGTTCTAGCCTGCCTTCCTACTACGACTACTTTTTTTTGGCTCAACACACACCTTCAAACACCCACGCAACGCCGGACACCCATGCTATCGTTAACTCGGTATCGATCACCACACACACACACACATACACACACATACACACACATATACACACACACATATATATGTGTGTGTGTGTGTCTGTGTATGTGTGGATGTGGGTATATCTTTGTGTGTGTGTGTGTGTGTACATTTCCCTACCAAAATACTCTGTCAATTTCCAGTCTATAGATTCAAGATTTGGCATAAGGCATATTGAGATTTGGAAAAGTCTTTTATATCTGTTTTCAGTCAGAAATATGGCTGTCAAGGGGTCGAAGTTCAACGACATTAACCTTTGGAAACCCTACAAATCTCTTCCGCCAATTTTGTGGATATAAACACTTGCAATTTTAGATGTAGGTTACTTTGATATGGATATAACTTTTTAATTTGATTTGGTAGAGACCGCAAAGGAAATTTTTTTTAACTTTGACTCTAATTTGTTTTATTGTTTTTGGGCTCAAATCAAATTAAAAAGTTATATTCATCAGTCAATTTTTGGTCTAAAGATTTGAAATTTTACATAAAGTGTAGTAAGACATAGGGCAAGCTATTTAATCGGGTTTTGGCCGAAAATGTTGCTGTCGAGTAGTCAAAGTTAAAAAAAAATGACCTTTGCGGTCCCTTGCAAACTATTTAGCCAATTTTGGTTCAGCATTTGAAATTTTACATGAAGTGTATTCAGACATTCAGGCAAGCTTTTGAATCAGTTTTTGGGCGAAAATTTGGCTGCGAAAAGGACAAAGTCGAAAAAGTTGGCCTTTACAGACTCTACTAAACTCCTCCGTTAATTTTGTGTCTAAAGACTTTAATTTCAGATGTAGGTTACCTGGACATGATTCAAACCTTCATATATATATATATATATATATATATATATTTATATATATATATAATATATATATATATATATATATATAATCTATATATATATATATATATATATATATATATACGTACGCACATAAAGATATATACAGTACATGCGGCCATAAAATAGTCGGGCTGAACTGCTAGTATATATATATATATATATATATATATATATATGTGTGTGTGTGTGTGTGTGTGTGTGTGTGTGTGTGTGTGTGTCTATGAAAGACTATTCTGCTTTGTTTATCCCTTAAACACCTGGTAAGTCTTTATTCATTGTATAAACCTATTTAAAATATGATGTGCTAATTTCATAGCTACATTATTAAATATTTAATTATATGTGATATCATGATAAAAGAAAATAGGTAATGAGAACATCCTTATATAATTTGCAAACTGTGTCACTGTTACACTATTTATTCATATAAAAACGTAATATTTCACGCTATTGTCCGACAGTGACACGAATCTAATTATACATATGACATTCTATGGTTAATAAGTAGGAACAACATCGGCTAATTGCCGTAAAACACACATTTTCCCCTTTTAGTATGACTTGTTAAAATTGAAATGTTCTTGTCACTAATACCACATGTTCAATAAAACGGTGAGCAATATTTTCAAGCGTTAATAAAGTATCTAGTCTATGGGAGGAACAAATATGAAATAACTTTAATTCTTTCCCTGCTTGAGTCAACGTTGTCTGTAGTTGTATTGGATTTAACTCTCACACTAAACGCAACCAATAAGACATATTTATAAAGATGTAGTGACTGTGATACAAACTGGCTTCTCTATGTCCTTCATTCGGAAGACAATGAACATCTTCTGAAATGGTGCATGTGATATGACGAGTTTATTGGAAAGTAGATTTGCACAATCCCCAACGGAGTTCACCTTAATTTAGTATTGATTAATTGTTCTTATAAAAGAATCCAAAAGGAGTGGAAACGGACCTGAAATAACAAAGAGAAAGGCCGGTGTTATGTTTTGTTTTTATATAATTTGATATAAATATTCTTTTCTATATGATTTGATATGAGAAATACTATTTTCTTAACCTTTGAATTAGGATCAAACTGTAAAATATTTAAAGCTATAAAATATTTGTGCGTATCCAGATTCCGACCATCGCATTATTGCAGATTAGAAAAATATCAATATTTCACTAAATATACGTCACAACAAAATGAAAATTATATCGACTGCTTTAAGGTTAGTTATTTCCCAAAAGTTTATTCAAATCTATGCGATATTCACAAGTCGTGGCATTTTATTCTTTACCGTGGAATTTTCACTGTCCATCGCTTTATTGCAGGTTTCTTAAAATGTTGTTTTAGGGCAAAAATACAATATCTTATCGTGCAAACTTTATTTTTTATTATGTCTTTTAAGAGACCCGCAATAAAGCGATGGGCAGTGAAAATTCCACGATAAAGAATAAAATGGCATAACTTCGTGAATATCGCATGTATTTGAATAAAATTTGGGAAAATAACTAACATTGAAACAGTCATTTGATGATACAATTTTCATCTTTGTATGACGCATATTTAGTGAACGATTGATATTTTACTAATCTGCAATAAAGCGATTGACAGTTTATATTATATCTCTGTTAGTTTGCCTGTCTGTATGCCTATCCGTTTCACTATTTCTCGGAAACTACACAGTCGATCTAGCTGAAATTTTGCATGGACCTTTGTTAAGACAAGTCGCTGCGAACTAAGAATTGTGGTACCGTTTTATACACAGTTTCGGCTTTATAGCGACTAGTCATCACAATATTAAAATTATCCAGAAGTTTTCTTAGAAACGACTTTACCGATCAGACTGAATTTTTATGAACCTCTTTTTATAAACTGCAATCAATTAAGTATTATAGTACTTTTAAGATGCACGATATGGGATAAATAGAGATAAAATGGGTTGAGTATTTAATGTATACTGAGCACAAATGCATCCATATTCAACCATGAATTTAGCATAACGAACCTATTTTAAATCAAAACATTGTAACTTTTCATTGTTCTAAACAGACAAAAAGTCTATTATGTGTATATTTATAAAAATTAAAATTTTAAAATCAATTTAGGAATGTCTTAAGTAGGTCGGACCCTTGTCCGTGAATGTAATATTGATTCTAGTCAAGAGGAGCACAGACATTTGTTAATATTTGTGACCAAGGATGACCAACGACACCCATAAAACTCAATGCTTTTGAAGAGCCATTGTGCCTAATTTGTTGTTAATATTAATTGTTGACATTCCTGCAAATACATATGTCGACGTGTAGTATCTATTCTATTCTCCGATAAAAAACTAAGCAAATTTACATATAATTTTACTCAAAGTGCCATTATTTGAGAGATGGCGAATATCCTCCAGTTAAAAACTAATCTTCTTACTAACCTTGCTCTCGTTTTGTAGCGATTAGATAAAGAAATGCCAATATTAAATATTGCTGGAATCCATATTAAATAGAGAAATAGTCAACCACCTCAGCAGGAATAACCTTCTTAGTGACACACAATATGGTTTCCGCTCTGCAAGATCTACCGCAGATGTGCTGACGCTTATATCCCACAGGATTAGTGAATCTCTTGACAAAGGCTTCCTTTCTAGGGCAATTGCTCTTGACATATCAAAGGCCTTCGACAAGGTATGGCATAAGGGTCTACTTCACAAGATTTCCAGCTACGGTATAACTGGAAATGTTTTCTCAATCGTTAAATCATTTCTCTCCGATAGGCTCATAAGAGTAGTGGTAGATGGACAAAAATCAGAGGCCTGCAATATAAATGCTGGAGTCCCTCAGGGGTCAATCCTGGGCCCGACTCTCTTCCTGATCTACATCAATGACCTTCCTAAACACATACTTAAATCATTCGTTCACATCTATGCTGATGACACGATCATCTACGGCAACACATCAAAGGCTGATTCTCTCTCCTCTGATCTCGAGTGCGTGGTTCAGTGAGGAAAGATGTGGCTGGTTACCTTTAATGCATCCAAAATCAAACTCCTATATTTACATCATCAACGCTCTGATCCCCATCTGGCATCAATTGTGATGGATGGCTCTCGTCTGGGTGAGGCCCCGTGTTTTGACAAGCTTCTGGGTTTGACCTTTACTCCTGATCTGAAATGGAACACGTACATCAAGTCTGTTGCCAAGGTCGCTGGAAAGATGGTGGGATCCTTCTACCGCTCCAGAAGATACCTCACTACTGATGCAATTCTCTATCTATATAAAATCCAAGTACGTCCAAGGATGGAATACTGTTGCAATATCTGTGCAGGAGCTGCTAAAAACAGCCTATCCTGCCTTGACAGAGTACAAAATAGACTTCGTGGCTTAGTGGGGGACGTTGCGAGCCTGTTTTGTTTTATCGTTATTTCCATGGCAGGTGCTCGTCTGAACTCCAATCTCTGGTCCCCCTCGCCAATCTTTCACGAAAAACACCCGTCTAGCTGAATCCACTGTCAAAAGTTTCCCCCACTCTTTATCTGTGCCTAAATCAAAACGCGGATTCCATGAACAAAGCTTCTTTCTTAGAACTGCACGCCTGTGGAACTCTGTTCCGTCTGCCTGCTTCCCACCGGACTACAACTTGGATGTCTTCAAGTCCAATGTTGACAAATTCCTAATGAACCGCCCCTTAAGTAAACACTTCATTAAATCTCCACACTAACGTAATGTACTTGCAATAACCCTTATCCCTGAGTGGCTTCCGGGCCTTGATAAGTGGTGATCACTGTAAAAAAAAGTCTATTATATGATGCTATAGGTATAGAAGCGATATTAATTGTAATATTTATCGAGGGCAAAGAAAAATCGACTTCATTTATACTCGCGCATCTAACTAGTAATCAGGCTCAATATAGTTTAACATTTGCTTGTTTTCTTTTTGTATAGAAGTCGCTCCAGACAAGGCTGAATCCCACTTGATGTAAATAACTAAAATAAAACGAAAAATATTTAAAACAAACAAAATAGGGATGCCTATTTACCTTGGTCTTTAAATGATCAGTACTGTAGAAATGATAAACTGTCAGAAGTAATGAGAGTTCTACAAACCTGCAACTTTCTAACATAGAAAAATGTATTATACTGAGGTGCCTTAAATGCAAATTAATGAGAAAAAATTGATCAACAAGCTGACACAATGCAATCAAGGAATAGATTAGATAATTGACTTTTTTTAAATTTTTCTTCCTTTGAAGATTGTAATGCCGGGTATGGGGCAGCCAAACCAGCTGCCAACATTGCCCCGCTTTTTTATTGAAACCAACCGAGAGCTCTTTTTAGTATCCTCGCTGTTCCCTTAAGTGCAATATAGGATGTAACTGCGCGTGCTAAATTAATATGAATCCAAATATAATTCTGTGATAAAGATTGTAATTCTATTTCTGTGAGAGTTGTAAAATATCTCCTCTGATTTTGACTGTTTTTAAAATACTGAATAAATTGTTCGTTTCCTAACGCACAGATAAGAACATTTTAACCGTTTCTTAAATATCCAGTACTTTATACGAGTTCAATTTGACGTTATGAAATTCAATGGTAAAAGTGAACTGGGGGGGGGGCACCCGAAGATTTACCCTGAATTTATTTTTAATATTTAACTGTTTACAGGTATATTTGGGTCTGCTGCAAACAAATTTCACAGTTTAAATTCTCGCCGTACAATAGTAACACCGTAAAAATCCAATGCTTTCTATCGTACAATAGTAAACACCGTAAAAATCCAATGCTTTCTATAATAGCTTTTGTGCACTGGCCGCCATTTTTTTTTTTGACAAGGAAAAAAGTCTTATTGTATTTTTTTTTCTTAACAAGAGAAAAAGAAAACGATTTTTTTTGTGTGTAAAATTTGCCGTTTTTAACATGGGTTAGATTGTTGGGTGTGTCTTTCTTAACACGGGGAGATTGGGTGTGTCTATTCGGACAGCCATTCTTAACATGGGGAGGTTGGGGTGTATATTCCGACAGTCGTTCTTAACATGGTAAGGTTGGGGGTATCTATTCTGTCTGCTACAATAACTGCAAATTTCTGCGCATGCGTACCCACTTCAGCGTCGTACATGAAAGTTATTGAATAAATGGTGGCCAGACATAACAAACTCTACTAATAACCACGGGTTAGTGAATGTGTTACTTTTGTAAATAATTCGTGTCAGCGACAAAATAAACTGTGATATTTGTTCGCAGCAGGCCCGAATACACCTGTAAACAGTTGAATATATAAAAAAAAAATCAACTTCTTAAAAGGTAAATCTTCGGGTGGTCCCCTAGTGTATTTTCACCAATTCAGTTGTTCGCAAGAGCTCATAATTTTTCGGTCAAATCACGAACATACTTCCATAATATCGTCACATCTGCATATAGCACTTTTGTAGAAACTTATACCTTACACTAGCATGCCCGCTATTACAACAGGGATCAACATGTGAATATGATTGATTCTATTGTTTTAAAGTAAGTAAAAATCAGCATAAATGTTTAATGTGTCATTCTTGACATAAAAAGACGAGAATCTTTGGGAGGTTGGTATTATGACCACAAAGCATGTACTACCTTACAACAAATGATAGATAATTCTTTGGAGGATGCTTTAATGACAATAAAAATATATTATAGTGTCCCCCAAGGTTTAATAATGATTGGGAAAAGTGTCTAATGACAACAGCACAAATAATAAACTAATTATCGAATTGAGTATTTAAGAATAGAAAACGATCTGTTCTTAAATAAGAGAAGAATCGAGGTTGTTCTCGACAGTCGTGCATCTAAAAAATATGATATAAATGCGGGTGTACTTCCGGGGTCGATCATTGGACTTTTATCGTTCCTGATATTCATAAATGGCCTCCCTGATAAAATTGTTTCTGAGATGGGTATATTTGCTGATGACACCACGCTCTATAACAGGCACGAGGCGAAAACAAATGATCACATATCTAAGGAAATGACAAAAACACTATAGGAATACCTCCAATCTGTGGTTGAATGGAGACAAAAATGGATGGTCACAGTCAATACTGCCAATACTAAGCTTGTTTCCTTCAATAATTACATGAAACCTTCTCAAGCAGCAATAGCTATGACTAAAGACACATTACATAAATGTACTCATTTCAAACTCTTTGGCCTAATTTTCACAGGGAACATGAGCAGGAACAGATACATTGAGAGCATTGCCAAGGCTACTGCGAAGAAGGTAAGCTCCCTCTACCGTCCTAGAAAGTTACTTACACCTAAAAGTATCCTGTATCTCTACAAGGCCACCATTCGCCCATGTATTGGGTACTGCTGTCCCATTTGGGCTGGTGCATCTGCTACTAGTCTCTCGCTCCTGGACAGGGTTCAGAAGAGAGCCGCCAATTTGGTCCTGAACTGTCATCTAATGTCCCATCGACGTAATGTTGCATCACTCTGCCTGTTCTACAATTATTTTAATGGTGAATGCTCCGACGAGCTACAAGCCCTTGTACCCCTTCGACGTAAATACCCACGACAAACCCGAAAAGCAGCTAAATCCCACCCCTACACAGTAGAGATTCCTAGATGTAAGAAAGTCTTCTACTCGAATAATTTCTTCCCCAGAATTGCTAGACTTTGGAACTCTCTTCAGAGTTTCTGCTTTCATAACTGTACTAACATTCAGAAGTTCAAGTGTAATGTGAACAGATATCTCGCTGATCAACTCCCTACATAGCATTCATGCAACTTATATCCCCGATAGTGGCACTCTGCCTTGTTTTGGGTGAAAATTGAATAATAAAAAAATACTGAACTAAATTGAGTATTGAAAGTACAATAGTAGTTAATAGGAGCAATTATATATATATATATGGCTTGAGATTGACAGATACCAAATTTCCTATCTAAACAACATTAATAGATTTGGCCATGTATGCTATTCAGTCTGTACGTACGTGCTCAAACGAAGAGCATATTCCAGCGAAAGAGAGAGAAAGAACGGACGACTGGCGGGTAGGGGGCAACTGAAAAAATATAAATAAGAAATAAAGAGAGACGGAAAGTTTTCCCTGTTTTTTTTTTTATTCTTGCATCTTTCTCAAACAATGCATGAACAAATAAAACGAAGCAAACAAATATGTAGAAGCACGGATAATTAATATTTGTTCTCATGTAAGACATGTGATGTTTGGAGCATGCGTAGATCCACGGCGAAGACAATGCGAACTAGAAATTTAACATGCAGATTATTTCTGTCGCGGCCATTTTCTTGTTTATTTATTTGTATAACGTCCCGAATATCATTTACTTTCGAAATCAAGCATGTGTGATTACATACTAGGGTGCGTGTTTTCTCAGCTCTTTGAACATTAATCTAGATAAATAATTTTAAATCAGCCGTGACGATTACATTTTCAATATTCTATCTTTGTATTTGTGAGTATTTACAAACAAATTATTGGCGTCAATATTTTACTCTGTATTCTATATTATGTATCGTCCCTTTCCCGTTCACATAATGCTCGCTAATATTATAGCACAATGTCAGGGGACAGTCCGCAATATTATTGTTTATTTGATTCATCCATAGCTATAACACCTTGATGTTCATAGGTAATTATTATCGTTTTTTTAAAGTTACCAGAAGGAAAGGAGAAAAAGAAAGGGGAAAAACAGATCAAACGAACAGAAGTCTTACTGTGTGTGCGTCGGGCCAGCTTGGGCGAAAGAGAGAGAGAGAGAGAGAGAGAGAGAGAGAGAGAGAGAGAGAGAGAGAGAGAGAGAGAGAGAGAGAAATCAAGATGGTGCCCATAGTTTTAAAAGGTATGCTCTGGTGGAAGTCACGCAAAATCACGTGAATTCACGCGGGAGACATGTTTAAAGGGAGTTGACAGGTTAGGTTAGATAGAGGCAGACGGACGAAGGTTGTTGTTAGCGGTAATCTCAAACCCGGCGGCCGTTGGCTTGCAAAGATGAATTTTTTAAATATTTTTTTTTATTTCTTTATTTATTTTTGCTGTCCTAAACTAGGAACAGTTCAAACTATTTCGGCTATGGCTACCGGCCTGAACAACATGATAAAGCCGTTCAATGGCGAAGGCGATGTGATGGCTTGGTTAAAGAAAATCGACCTAGTGGCAAAGCTCCAAAAGATAGGCGACGTCGCCACAGTGATACCGTTGCTCCTGGGGCGTGACGCGCTGACCTTATATTTGGAGCTGAGCTCCCGCGAACAGGAGGACACTGAAACGATCATAGCCAGATTGATCCAGGCATTTGTGGAAGGGTCGTTTGAGGCATACAACAAATTAAAAGAGAAGAGGTGGACGGGAGAATCCGTCGATGTGTATGCAAATGAAGTCAAAAGATTGGTGGAACTGGCGGGAATTCGGGGACAGGTTGCGAATCACGTAGTAAAGATGGCATTCGTTACCGGGTTCCCGGGGGGAGATTTCCAAGAGGCTGCAGCAAGTCCCAGGTATCGAGACGTTAGAGCAGAGTGATCTGCTTCCAACTGTAAGAATATTAGTAAGCACTCAACCCTCTGGGACCGTAGGAACGGCGGCAACAACACGGAAGGATGAGAGCAAAAGCCACCCGAGTCCGCGCGGCGCATGTGTTGACTATGGGGGCCCGCATCTGCGGAGACTCTGCAAGAAGTTCTTGGAAAGGACTGTGTGTGTAATCAGAGTGAGCACCTGGCAGTTAAGTGCAAGAAATTGTCAAGGGGGAGCCGAAGCGCCAGCGGCTGCCCCGACTTGGGAATAATGGCGTGCTCGCAGCAGATGCGCAAGCGTGAAATTGTGGTGGAAGGACAAGAAGCTGTGGCCCTGATCGATACTGGTTGTACCACTACCATCGTGCACACTAGCTTTGTCAGAGGATGGAAAGGGAAGGGCGAAGTAGTGGCATTCGATGGGTCACGAGTGAAATGTCGAGGGAGGAGAACTGTCACAAGTGAAATCGAGGATCACCGGATGAGAGTCCATGGGGTTGTCACTGATCACCTGGTGCCTGGCGTCCAAACGATTGTTGGAATGGATGAAATATGCCGACTTGGAGGTGTCACAGTCGGCAGCAATGGCGTAAGGTTCGGACCAGCTGGATGCGCAGTAACAGAGCAAGTCAACAAAGAAATCGAGCAGGTTGGAGAAAAGAAATGGATATCAATCAGTGATCCGGATTTTAGAGCGGAATTCGACAGTGGAGTCGGCATGGAAGAATGAAGCATATAAGATATCAACGGATACACACTCGAGAGTCAAAACAATGAAAAGAATACGCTATTATCATAGCTCTAGTAATACATACTTTAGTGTTATTAGCATATGTAAAAAATACGATTAATTCATCATCTAATCATCTAGTCGAGGTAGCGGCACAGACCTTGCCGGATCTTCTACGCTATCCTTGATCACTACATGTAAATTTCATATGCCCATTGTGAGTTCTCTGTTGTGTGTTGCTTGATGTAATTCTTGTGCGGCTTCTCCACTTTACTGCGTTCCTCCTGTTTTCGTATCCACAAAAGAACATCACTGACGATTTAATTTTTAACCATCCGGCAATCACCAACAAAGATGGCCATCTAATCTCTGGTCATAGTTGAGATTTGAAGAATGTGTCTGTAGAGTTGTTCTTTTGTAGAGGTACTGCCCCCCCCCGGAGATTGTAAGATCAGTTCATGGAATTCTGTTGTACACTTCGTCAGTTTTGTCACCTCCAATCTTTTGAGAAAAAATCTCGCTGCTACTTTTACAAAAATATCGAAGAAGAAAATTGAAACATTAAATCACTTATAAATATCGATATTTCATTAAAGGAAAAACGTAAAGCAAAAACAATGGGACACATATAAACTTTTACCACGTACAAATTTTCCAAATTAATGTTTGCTCTTGTGTACTTATATCGTGGCTAGGATCGAGAGGTGAATCTAATAATCTTACATGTTTTCTATGAAAAAAATAAAGAGGATTTTTAATAGTTTAATCCATTTCGTAGTTCTCGTAACATCTATAATGAAGCTAAGCAAAACGGAGTTTCAGTATTAGTCATTCATAGCTTACTTATGACATACATGCAGCTCAGCTTTTGTTAAAAATATGCAAGTAGTTGAACAGCGCTGAATTTTTACTATTTGGGTTCTTCGCACTATTGTTGTTATATTGGTTGTTATTCATTATTCTCAGAATATTTCGGCCGCTGTAATCTCTGACCTTTTCAGGTGTTTATTCACAATCGCTGTTATTCATGTATGGTGGAAAAGAATGTTTTTGTTCTTTTTCTTCAACGAACCATAGTCGGAAGAATTCTAAATGTATGATCTTTTATGAAACAGAAAGAACCGTCGAATCATTTTCTTCTTTTTTTTTGTTATACTTATTAGGTTGGTGCAAAAATAATGTCGTTTTTTGACGTTCAACTTCAAAAGATCATAACTCCTTTCATAATAAACTTAATTAATCGTAATAAGAACCATTAGAATCGACACATTTTTTGCCAACGGGAAGCAATTTCATTTCTCATATTAGCATAGAAATCCAATGTTCTAGGAGCAATATTTTTTTACACAGTGATTACCACTTATCAAGGCCTGGAAGCCACTCAGGGATAAGGGTTATTGCAAGTACATTACGTTAGTGTGGAGATTTGATGAAGTATTTACTTAAGGGGGCGGTTCATTAGGAATTTGTCAACATTGGACTTGAAGACATCCAAGTAGTAGTCCGGTGGGAAGCAGGCAGACGGAACAGAGTTCCACAGGCGTGCAGTTCTAAGAAATGACGTCATTGAAGGTCAATTCGGCGTAATCCCATCTTTAGGAGCATTGTTCGCGCAGAAAGATGTCGAGTTGCTTGAAAAAGTGATAATCGGTAGGCAAGAGGTGCGGTGAATATGGCAGATGAGGCAGAGTCTCGTAGTTAAATTCGTTCAGCTTCTGCATGCTCAGTTGAGCAACATTAAAACGAGCGTTGTCATGGGGGAGAAGTTGCCCCTTCATATTGACCAATCTCGGGCACATACGTTTGAGTTTCTTGTGCATTTTGTCAATTTGTCGGCAGAATTTCTCCGCCGTAATCGTTTCATCCGTATTCAAGAAGCTGTGATGGATAAGATCGACCTCCGATCATTTAACAGTCACCATAACATTCTGTTGGTTCAATTTCGGCTTCAGGAAGTGTTGTGGAGCTTCTCCGGCATCCAACCACTGTGCCGAACGTTGTCGGTTGTCGTAGAAGATCCACTTCTTATCACACGTCACAATCCGCTCGAGAAATGGGTCGTTTTTGTTGCGCAGAAAGAGCGTAGAAGACACCTCAAAACGACGATGTTTTAAGTATCGTCCAATGGGGCACCCGTTAATCCAACTCTTTTGCCTTCCATTTTTGCATTAAACGGCGAACACCTGTTAAGTGATCGACCTCGAGTTCAACACCAACTTCTGGTGTGGTTTTGCTATGATCGGGTTCAATTAAGGCTTCAAATGTTCGTTATCAACCTGATGTGACCGTCTTCATCTTCGTGACTCTCGTCATCATTACGAAATTTCTTGAACCACCGTTGTTCCACAGTGTCGTTAGTAGTTCCTGGGTCAAATAATCATTGATATCACGAGCTGTCTCGGCAACTTTTCAGCCTAGTTTGAACTGGAACAAAAATTCGGGTGGATTTAAATTTTGTCCCAAAACGCGCTTCAAAATGATATACAACATGATTATATATAAACTGTATGTATCACTTTATTGCATGCCAATATTTTTTAAATTTTGAAATTGCTATGAACGCAAAGAAGTGAAATTTGGCACGCTGGACGAACATAACAAGTTGTGTTATTTCCTGGATTTTTTTGTGGAATTTGAACAAAGATTTTGAAAACGATGTATGTTTTTTTCTGGTAATTTGAAGTGTGCATCACTTAATTGTAGGTCTCCCAAGTTCCTTGAAAGGGTCGATTAACAGTTAATGAAAAAAATACGTGTTGTTGCAGGGGTTACAGAAGGTTTATCACTCGTAGATCTAACGAAGGGGTTTAGAGGAAATCGAAGAACATTGCCTTTATTCGTTGAACATCCAAACATCAAACCGACATCTTTATTTCTCGTTCTATCAGACAGCGATGCACAGGGTTTATATCTGTGCCGGGCAAAAAAAAAATACGTTTTATATGAGGCAATAAAACTATCTCTGCCATTTATAAATGCAGGCACCAAGGAGAAAACTGTAATCGTCTCTGCGATTACAGTTCTAGCCAATGAATCAATGAATGAATGCTCTTCTTTTTTTAGTGTTATGCTCGCAGTCCATTGAAACAGTCGTATAAGAGTGCTGGATGGATTATGCGCAGAGTTTTTTCTATTCTTAAGAAAGATCCAACTTTATTTACATTGGCAATTCTAGAACACGTTGATAACAGTTTAAATAATTTTCACAATGATATTTATTGCTGGATCCTGAACATTCAGTATGTTTCCTGGCAATTGATGAGTGTATAGTTGTATCCGTCATGTGAACTCACACACAGACACGCATACACGCACACATATATTACGAGTGTATGCTATGCACACTGGTGTACAGATTAATAGAACGAGAGATGGAGAGATAAATGTAGAGGAAGTAAGGATAAAGAGAGAAAGAGATGTGGTATAAACCATTAAGACACACATAACCAAGCATATCTATTCCAGGAACGACCGATTAGAAAATTTAATTTCCGCATCTTTACGTGTTGTCACTTCCGGAAAATATTACAGCTGTCTTTCATCTGACAAGTCATAATTGAAGTCAATGATAAGAAGTAATCAAAAATCTATAAGCAATAAGTGGAACCTCGTAATTGTACAGTGGTAACTATTTACACATGTTCGCCAGATTTCTCCTAAGCTACCAGACATTGGAATGTGAACATTTGTGGAAACAGTTGCCCTAAACATTGCTCTCATTCAACAAGTGTACACTACAAAACAAACATGCTCGAAATCGTAACTTCCTGATTGGGTAGAATTAAAAGAAAGAGCCCTTAATATTCAGGGTATGTAAACGAGAAAAAAGATTTAATTATCCATGTTGCTGTTACTACAACGACGACAACGATGACGACCACCACCATAACTACTACTACTACTACTACTACTACTACTAATACTACTAATAATAATAATATATACATATATATAAAGATAGATACATACAAACATGCATATATGCATACATGCTTTCCAAAATTACTGATTAGAATTGTATTGATTCGGCATATACAGTAAAGGTAAAATGTTTAAAGTTAGAACAACATTCAACAGAAATTAGACAATAGATTTGGCGCATAAAGTACAAGAAATAAATAAAGTAACGATGTCGCGAAATGAAGTTAGAACAAAAATAACTAAAAACTAAGAAGCACCTGCCTGACAGTTTTTTTAAAATCTATTATGTCAATTATTATGGTGCAAAATACTCAAAATCAACCTTTGGATAAACATTGTATGCGGATTTCTTTTCGGGTAATATGAATTAAATTTAGAATCATTTTAGTACACAATGTTTCATAAGATATAGTTCTCTGTTTAAAACTTATATTGTTCGGTGGCCTTTGTAACATTTTAAAAAACGCTATTCAACAAAATGCAAACGAACACCGTCCCAGTTTGTTCCGTTCACATATAATGTATATAAATATTAAACATTACTTCCCTATATTAATGAGAAAAAAAGTTCTCCAAGAAAAACCAATGTATAACCATGAAATATATAAAATTAAGAAAGGACCAAACAACTTACATTGGACTATTTTCACTGTGCTTTATGCTTGTCTGATTACGGAAGAAATATTCAATATTATAATACAAATATTTATTGTTCCCCTGAAACAAAAAACACATTTAAAAAATATACTGAAGTTTTGATTTTGAAGAACAAAGGACAAATTGGCTTAATGAACAATAAGCAAATATTTATTCAGCATGTTCTGTTGCTATATCTTTACAAACATAATGCTTCTGGCTTAATAAAGTATTGGTTATACATAACACATAAAAATATTCTCAAAAGCATACCTTTTCCCAAAATCTTCAGCCTTGGAGCATCAATGAAAAATAAAAAAATATGATTCAAACTTATATATTTAAAGATTAAGTATATTGGACTAAATTTATAGATTGATAAATCTATTCAAACAACAAACAATATTTCGTATGCCTTCTTTTTTTTCTTTTATAACAATATTTATTCAGTTTTGCATATCATTGATTAAGATGTTGCACGTGATATGATCTAGTTTCTGCCACTCTTCATGTAGTTTGACCTTTAATTCATTTTTTGATGGACATTTGTGCATTATCACTCTTTTCTCTAGATTTGACCACAACGTCTTCATGGTATTTAGGTCTGGAGAATAAGGGGGCATTTCATCACTATAATTGCTTTTTTCTCAAACCAACCTATTAAAACTTTTGAAGTATGGTATAGGGCATTATCTTGTCGGAATATTACATCACTATAAATGTTATTATTGAATATGTCAGTCAAAGAGATTTAGTAAAACTGGTCCTGCATAGTAGTATGAATTATGGCGTTTATTCTTTCCTTACATGTGTACAACATTCCCGAGGCTGAAGAAGCGATGCAGCCCCAAATCATTTTGCTTCATCCTTCTCTCAATTTGACAGTTTGGACTACATAAATAGATTATATACTTCTTCTTCTTCTTCTTCTTCTTCTTCTTCTTCTTCTTCCATACGACGAATATATTCCGCTCCATATATACTAAAAATCTGATGAAAACAAAGATAATGTGTTACAATTTTTGTATAAATGTTATGGATGTGTATTCAGATAAAAATTGCAATTGTCCCTTTCAACGTGTAGGTAATAGAAACAGTTAATTTATCTAAAGGTTACTTTCGTCAGACCAGTTTGGGCTTAGACATTAGGTGTCCAATTTGCATGCTTTTCTTTTTTTCTTCTTCTTTTTGCAAATTCGAGTCGTTTTGTCTTATTGGCCTGAGACAACCCCCACTTCCAATAAAACCTTTTTTCTCACTGTTCGAGCTGATATGTTATTGTTTGCATCCTCCCTAAGTTCAGCAGGTACCACTGAAGAACTTTTCTTCCTATGGGCAAATATCTGTCTTCCATGGCGGTTGTAGGCTTTTTACAGCTTTGTCTTTTTTATGTTTTGAAAGGCTTTGCTTCTTTTATCTTTTAATCGTTGTATGAACTAATTTCTTTAAACATCACATCTTCCTGACAATTTCAACCTGAGAATATCCTTCACCAGATAAAGCAAACATGTATGGCTTTTTAATCTCTGAAAACTGCTTTTTAGAGGTATTTTCAATTAAATATCCTATTTTAACACTGCTAGAAGTCATATATTACCTGAAAAATAAAGAAGTAACTTTTAGTATGTTAATAAATATCGGAAAGAATTTAGTATGAAGCTAATACCGTGAGAGGCTTTAAATAAAAAATGCTACAATCTACTGTGAAATATTTTACATTTGCTCTCTATTGTTGGTTCTTTGCCTTTAAATACGTAAGTTATAGCTATTATCTCAATTTTTATAGCTACTCCATAATTTTAGCCATGGCTGTATATAATGTACTATCTGCCCCCCCCCCAGCGTTGCCCGGTCGTAAACACACTTAGACATAATATTTCAATTTTAATTGCAATTCAATTGCTTATGTATATTATAATCAATTCTCTATTAAATATTATAAATTACGAGGAATAATTCGCACAGCGAACTAATTCGCAAAAGATAAATAAATAAATAAATAAAAATAAAAAAACAAATAATAATAATGTCGTTTATCAAATTCCATCTGTGTTTGTTTACAATATCACGTCAGCTGATATTTAAGCGTGACGATGAATGCCCTGGAAACCCACTTCTGATTAATGTTTTGTTTTAAAATATAGAAACAAAGAAATGATTTGCAGAGATTTTACATGATACCTTTTATTTTATCGTAAACTGAAATCATTAATAACAAAATATTAAAATAAAATGTACACCAGGGACTGAACAGTGGATCATTTGATCTGTAGTCTAATGTTATGCCACTGAGCTATATTTTCAGATGTCAATGATTCTGGGGTTTTTTTTTTGTTTTTTTTACAATTTGCCGATGTAACATAGAATATTACTCTGTAAATTTTATTTTAGTTATGAGAAAAAAGAGTATTTTTAGAATCGGATGTTTTTCGATTTCCGATACTTATCGAATGAATTTCTGTACAGAACATATCTAAGAACACTGCCAGGCATATAAATTAACTTTGTATGAGATTTGCAAAAGATAGGCTCAGCTGTTTCGGAACACATTATGAAGGAACACACACAGAGTAACCTTTATATAATAGTAGAGATAGAGATAGGAGTAGGGATTTATATTTTTCAACCTATTTAATTCATTAAAACCTATTTTTCAGGAGAAACTAATAATGTTTTCACTGTTTAAGAAGAATGCTTTATTACATAATGCTGTATTGTTCTAGAAAATGTAAATCTAACTTTAAAACATTCACACAGCTCATATTGAAAAATGGCCAAATAAAAAACACCTCTAAATGATGGTATACATGATTTACAAAAGAGATTTTTCATTTGAAGACAAAAACCGGCCAGAGCAACTATTTCAGTTGGATGAGCTGATTTGTATATTCTAACTTTAAGAACTCCCAATGATTATGTTGGAGGATTCAATATGGAGATTTGTGCAGATCATACAAGTGTTCATCGTTATTATATACAACCATGGAAAGTTCATCAACTTGAAAAGTCAGTGCTTTTGAATTGTCTTTATATATAAACCAGACACTCTATTTAGCTGCGTAAAGAAGAATAAAAAAGAATTCAATGTCAGAGTTAAGTCGGTTGTCGGACTATTGGGATTTTCTCTTTCTGTTCCATGCATTTCCGCTTTTCTTAACTATACACATTCACGTCGAGCAAAATTTTAATGCATCTGGAATTTTTGTCCATCTGAATAAGATTTGGATATCGTTTCCTGACAAATTACTCACGCTTTGTACATGTTGCACTTTTCTGAAGTTACATAGCTTTCGATGAAATAACGAGCATTCCGTTCAGACTCGTTTGAAGGTAAATTTCAATTACTTACTAATAACAAAATTCTTTGGTTGTCATCTGTTTTATTAATTAAATACGCCCAGTATATAAACAGAAGCGCACACGCATCTATCTATCTATCTATCTATCTATCTATCTATCTATCTCTCTATCTATCTATCTATCTACATATATGTGTGTGTATGTGTGTGTGCATGTGTGTTTATGTACTGAACGTATTTATTTAATAAAACAGATAAAACTCAAATAAATTTGTTATTAGTAACTGATTGAAATTGGCACATATATATATGTGTGTGTGTGTGTGTGTTTGTGTGTGTGTGTGTGCGTGATAGAATAATATGAATATAAACATTTTATATTAGATCTTGATTATGCGATGCTGAATATTACAGATTAAGTATTAATATGATAGACAAATAAAACGATGTAAAATAAAATTTACATTATTCATTATTTTGCGATAAGTTCAAAACAATGTTGCAACAATATATTTTGTATCTTTAGTTCATTGATTTTCAAATATTGTAGCTTTTCTCATCACAGGAAATATATTGCGAAATAGATGTAAAAATTACTTATTCGCATAAACATCAAAACTGTAAAAACTTGTACTAAAATCCAAATGTTTGTTTCTTTATAAGAACTTACGCGATTTAAACGAGTAGCAATTGACTTCCAAATTACAAATGAAAATTCCAATTCATTTTTTATTCCTTTTCATTTCGTCGTAGTCGCATTTTAAATAGAAATAAATTACGAAACTCTTTATGTGAATAAATGAGACATTTTTTTTCGTGTACACAACAAACTTATGAATAAAGCGGATACTATTCTTAATATTTTTTTTTATACTTCAAGTATTGAAGTTTGCGACGCCATAGCAACCAGTTATAAATTTAATAAGTGTTAAGAAAAGGTTATGAATGTATTGTTTAAAAATACATATATTCATACAAGTGTTTCTGATTATTTCGAAAACACACTTTACTTGATTATTAATTAATTCAAGATATGCTTGCAAAATACTCGCTTGACAAATCTTATATCAAATTAATATAAACTAAAGAAAGTAATAAAAAAAATTAAATTATGCAGTTATTTTATTTCGCCTTTTCCTTTTCAAAATTCCATAGAGGCAAACATAAAAATCATTTTCCAAAAGTACTATTTTTTAGAAATACCATATGTTTTCGTGATAAGAAATGTAGACAGAGATAAAGACAATAAAAGTTTCAAGTGACGTCTTTTATATCCTTCCTCTTCATCACTTATCATTTGATTTTCGTGTTCTTATTATTTTACGCCAACTTCTAATCAGCTAAAAAATATTTACATTGTAACTACTTTATATTTGGCCTATGCAAACAAATCGTTAGCTTGCTTTAAAAAACGAAAATTAATTACGATTAAGGCAGGCCATCTTAAATAAAAGTCAGTACGCCCAAGGATGGAATACTGCTGCCATATCTGGGCAGGAGCTGCTAAAATCAGACTATCCTGCCTTGACAGAGTACAAAATAGACTTCGGAGCTTAGTGGGGGATGCCCTTTTCTCCTCCCTGCAACCTCTCTCCCACAAAAGAGACGTTGCGAGCCTATCTTTATTTTATCGTTATTTCCATGGCAGGTGCTCGCCTTAACTCCAATCTCTGGTCCCCCCTCGCCAATCTTTCACGAAAAACACCTGTCTAGCTGAACCCACAGTCAAAGATTTTTCTCACTCTTTATCTGTGTCTAAACCAAAACGTAGATTCCATGAACAAAGCTTCTTTCTTAGAACTGAACGCCCGTGGAACTCTGTTCCGTCTGCCTGCTTCCCACCTGACTACAACCTGGATGTCTTTAAGTCCAACGTAAACAAATTCCTAATGAACCGCCCCTTAAGTAAACACTTCATTAAATCTCCACACTAACGTACGGTACTTGCAATAAAAAAAATTGACTTTTAAAGGACTTTGGGATTTTTATTAAAGTGGATTTATTTCTGTTAATATTACGAATTTTTCATTAATATTTTATCCATGAAGTAAATCATATATGCTGTTACTATTTGACTATATATCGTTTCATGGACTTCTTTTTCAATAATCAATCTAAAATGAGTCTTTGGAACATTGCTATTTTCCAAGTTTCCGATTTATGTATCATATAGCAATCCTCTACTTTTATTGTGCTTGTTATTTCCTATCATAAGATGAAGCATTATTGGAACCTCAAAGATTAAAGAAAGTTTCCTATTACAATTTTAAATCAATAATATACATTTTGATTTTCATCATTTTATTTGTCTTATAATAATGATTAAAGTAAAATATAAGGAAGCCTTAATCAGTGTATAACCTAAGATATGTCTTACTAAAGTTAATCTAGATATTAAATAGGATAGCGTGCGTTTTATTTATTTATTTTTTTATTTATTTATTTATTTATTTAGTCACGCTTACATCCGAGTCGTTAATTGTTATGAATTTGCATTTCTTGTAATAAATAATGTTACCAAGAATCCTCATAAGATTTAGTTCCGGTTTCGATTATAGCTGATGGCACTCAAGTAATTTTTTTATAAATAATTTTACCAAGAATCTATATATTAATTCGATAGAAAGATGCGAGCATGAAAAGTTATATGGTTAAGCTCAAATATGAAAAAGTAAAGGGCTAGTTGTTAACACTTAAAAAGAAAAGAACAATTTATAACTTCAAATATTGTCGCATTAAGATGTTTTTAAAATTCAATTATAACATTATATAATTCGTTCTTAATGCTGCAATATTTTAAGTTATAAATGTATTATATTTTTTACTAGAATATCTTGTCCTTTTCTTTATCTATGTAACCCATCAGTTTCCCAGGTTTCCAATAAATTCACTTGTTCTTTGTTTAATTTCAATCTTATTTTCTTGCCCCCATAAACAATAATGTAATAACAGTCGTCTGCTTTCAATAAAGTACCCACAATTATCTCCCTTTCATTCTGTCTGTTTCATGAGTGAATCATTTCGCAACAGTAGTCGTTGAAGCGATGGTGTTGCTATGGAAACCAGTCATAAAAAGCGTCGCTGATCTCCTTACACATTTTTACGATTTTGAACACCAAAAAATTCATCATTGTTTTACTTAACTAAAATTGATTTTTTTTCACAATATAGCTGAGAAGGTGATGTATAAACTGTAATACTACTTTGAAATTTGGTCGAAAAATCAGTAAGCGGTGAAGATTTCAAGCAGTTCTAAATTACTAAGACTGCGACTTAACCATATATTCAAACACGGTAGTGTTTGAATGATACGATAGCGTTCGTTTTATTTCTTTATTTTCAATGTCATGCTAACACCCGAGTCCTTTAATTGTTATAGACTTCTATTTCTTGTAATAAATAAATTTACCAAGAATTATTCATAAGTTTTAGTTTCGGTTTTGATTAGAGCTGAAGGAACTCAAGTTTTGGTTTCGGTCTCAATTCAATATGATGCACCCAAGTCAAATGGATATACATTTTTTTATTTTTGAAATCGCAACATGTTAATATATAAAAATAGATAAAACATTTGCTCTATAATAATATATACGAAATTTGCAAGAAGTAAAATATCATATTTAAGCGTACTTTACGACCGGGCTACGCTGAGTGAACACCTAGCACAGCCCGGTCGTAAATACGCTAAAATGTCTATCTATCTATCTATCTATCTATCTATCTATCTATCACTGCTACCTTGGATAAATACTTTTGCAGTTTTAACAAAAGAGCTACAATAATATCAGAACGTCTCTATTTACGCTAAATATTTTACAGAATGCCAACATCAATATATTATATATGAATGTTTCCGTTGTGGAATTTCCACAGGTCTCGCTAGTTATTATTGCTATATGAAAATATCACTAATCTTTCGGCGAGGAAAATCATACGGAGCGGTTTTATTTGTACTAAAACTTTGTAAATGTTTTATAAACTGTCAAAGCACCAACGAAAATAAGATTTGTAGAAAGCGATCAACTATTTTGATATATATATATATATATATATATATATATATATATATATATATATATATATATATATATATAACTACTTCATTTACTCACACAAATTTAATATACGAAAGTATAGATTTATGCGTAAACTTTAAGTATTTACTTCAAAAGTGCTCAATACGTAGGTAGAGCTAGTTAGTAATTTATAAAATATATATGGCGATTAAGCTACACTGAATATTCTGCGTTTCATCCACTGTAGAATTCGTCAGGCTTATGCGCGAATTTTGTGGTTGCTTCTTGTTTTTATATATGTTGAGGATTTCTAGTTAGCCAATCAGCTTTCTAGTATCCACCGCGCCCCCTCCTATCAGCCAATGGGCATGCATTTTATTGAACAAAGGATCTGTTTTAGAACTAGGTTAGTGGTTTAAGGTGGATCTTTCCCTCTTTTTTTATATATATATGAATATGCCTATGTGTATTTTTTTATATGAATATATGAATATACCTATGTGTACACAAACACATGCACACATATATACATATATATGTGATCGTTCATGTATATTCATGTTTATTTAATTTATTTATTTGTTTGTTTTCTATTGTTATTGTTAGTTTTAAAGCTATTTTGTATCGCTATCCTAGAGTAAGTTTTATTTTGTGAACACAGTTGTTTGCTATTTCTCGTCCACAGTTTAATAGATTTTGAGGTTCTTTAAAGTACAGGATAGCAAATTTTTCATGGAGGCATACTTTACATGGGTCGTCTAAATGTCTGCACGTGGTAGTTTGTCTCATTATTTTCCATTCGACTACCGGCGAATGTCCTCTTTCTTTGAGTTCCCAGTATTTATTCGCTAGTGTTGTTTTTATACGGTGGTTTTTTTTATTTTTGAAGGTACTTTTATGGTCATAGTATCGGGTTTTAAAATCTAAGGAAGTCATGCCTATGTAATATTTCTTGTTATTCGAATAACAAGAAATATTACATTTTTGATGTGATGTTTTAAATATAATAAACTAGTTATGACCAAAGTTTCATTTCATTCGGCCAAAACACTAAGAAACGGGGCCTAATTAGAGTTAGAGTCCGTTTCTTTTGGGTCACCCTATATATATATATATATATATATATATATATATATATATATATATATATATATATATATATATATATATATATATATAGGATGACGTGGATTATCTACTGATACAACCGTCAATATCTGGAGAGATCCTATAACATGTCAGAATGATTCCAACTGTTCTGATATTAAAATACATTTTTTTTTAATGCATAACGCACTAAGATTGTAATGGTCTCTTTTGTTACTTGTTTTGAACAGCAGGAAGTCTAAACGAATAGAGTCTTAAAAGGGTTACTTGTTGTAGAAAGACTATTGCAAAAATAAAATCTCGTAGCAACTTCGACACCTGCGATTTATCTTTTTAAAAAACGATATCAGGTGCTTGGTAACATTATTTAGGAAAATCTGTTTAGTATCAAATGGTTTATCTTTTCATTAACTTTATATAAATTGGAGGATTTTCTTGGTGACATTGGTATCCCCGGTATATTACTAGTTAGAATCCATCACGCATAGGAGAGACTATGTAAAGATTACAATCATCTTAAATGGATGTAATTTTGTGGAAGAAACTGAATTCGAACTTGACAAACACATGTTGTCCGTCCGTGTCGCTATTCATCACTTAGCCACTATCATCTCCAATTCTTTGTTGTTGTATTATTTATCTTCCATCGTCTAGTTGCTGGTAATATTGGGCAGATTGCCGGGTTAAAACAAATGAAGTCATAAACATTCAATGAATTTTACAAAAAATATGTTGCTTATAACTTGCAACATTCTTTCATGAGGACTCTGAGTACGTCTTCTCTGTCGTGATGTCTGGTTTCTATTTTAAAACGTTATTTAATTAGTTACTCTGTAAGAAACAATTCTCATGACAAAATATTTTACCTATGAAACGCATTCTTTTTGTAAAGGTCGATAACTATTTGTACCGATATAGCTAAAATCAATTATACTTTAATAGGCAGTATTACTTCAAGGTAAAAGTACAATTTCTGCTGTGGACTGCGTGCATCCTTCTATATTGTTTTCACTGTTCCTGATAGCAAAGAAAATCTCATCATAACCAACGTATACATTAAAAAAGAATTCTTTTAATTACTCTTAACCTGTTATTGTCCATTTTTACTTGATTTATTTTGCAAATGCAATGCTTAAATACTTTTTAAAGATTTACTCGGCGTTATAGGATGTTTAAAACACCCTTATCGACTACATATCAAAGTAGGTTTGTAATGAAAATTAATCTCAAAATCATATTTAGATGAAACTAATTTTATAAATTCAGTTTAGATTTTTGGTGTACTGAACACCACCAAGATACACCAGAAAATAAGTGGCATGTTTGAAAGATACTCCTTTCTTTAAAACTCATTATAGATATCACTGTAAAATCTTGGCCTTCGGGCCGGATTCAAAGTGTTGTATCTGTTCTGCAGATGCTGCACTTAAGATAATTTGTACCAGTCAGTGGAGGGGAACCCCTCTATACTGGGACAATTATTATTTTGGGTCATAACCAAAGTGGCTCCTTTTTACCCTACTTTTAGGGGAGCTGGTTTTCCTCCAGATTAAAAACGGCCTTGTGCCTAATTTGCTTTCGCGGGGAAGCAAATAAATACCCTAAATAATAAAGCAATGGGTGATAATAAATTAATGTCGATATCTTACGACGTGTTTGGAAAAAAAGCAACATTTTATTTTCAGTTATTTTCATTCTATTTGCGGGTTCAGTGATAAACTCATATTTCACAAATAAACCTTAAACAATGAATTGTGGACAGATCGTTTTTAATAAATACTCTCTTCACTTTTAACAATTATCGTCTCCAGTTTTTATTATTTTTTTTTGTTTAAAAATTTATTTCACTCCATGTACGGATATTTTCTCTTTCCATCTAATTCACAACTATTTTCAAATTCAAAACGTTCGTGTTTTGTTGAAGTAATCTCCTACTGATCTATCTCTTACTATTTTCACATACATTTACCAGTCGATTGACTTTACAGTGTGAGCGGTAAACATGCCTGCTTTAATTATTCTTCTCTTGCGTATTTATTCAAGGGAAATATCTCAGTCCTCATCTAATCTTAACAACCTCCGTTTCGTAGCTATTAAGAAGCAAGTCATCACAGTTTTGTTTTTAGTGAAATAATTACTTTAATAATTCAGAATAAAATATGATTAAAATTAACATAGTCAAGTACAGGCCCCTCGCACGGCAAGTAAATCCATGAAATAATGTAAACACTAAAAATATCTAATTCAAATCTCCCTTCTAATTCTGATCGTTAATTTGTTGATTTGGTTGTTATTGAGTCACCGCTTATAAAGGCGAAAAAGTCACTTGGAAATAAATTCTAATGAGATTTTCAGTTAGAAATGAATAACATCTAAATAGAATCCGGCACGATTGTGACATTGATTTTTTAAGTAGAGAGTGCAGCAATACGTCATTAACATTAGGCTTACATATTCTATGTTGTAGACGTCTGGACTTACAACCCACGTGTATCAAATTTCATAGATAGGAAGTGTTTGCAAAATGAATTTTGTTTGTGGAAAGTCCGTTCGTTTATAGAAACACAGTTGAAGAAAGTAAACGTATTCACAAAGGTTACAGTTAGATGACGTTTTTATTGCAAATGGTTTACAGGGAAGACGCAGAAATTGGCTATCAGCCAAGCACCTATCATGAAAATTACGGTAGAGTAGAGAAAGATTAGGAACGTCTCCACAGTGAGAAAGAGCATGTTAGTTTTTTTTTTATTCTTGCTTCTAATTTGTCCTCTTACATTTCTTTGTCATGGATTATTCTTATTTATCTTTACTTGATCTCTGTCCGAGCACCAAGCAATCCTTCCGCAAACAACGGATAATAATCCGCTTAACATACGCTTTGTTAAACATTCGTCGGGACGCATTAAATCTTATTTGCAGACTTCCGGACTCAACTGAAATGCCAGGCGCAAAATGTTTCCGGAAATTCCGTCTTATTAAAACGCAAGAAACTTATTTCTTAATCTTATTTTGCACGCATAATTAAAAACTAAATCGTTTGTATATCTGTCTAATAAACCGTTTACAATTCTATTCTGTTTTCTATTTGAAATATCATATCAATTGTTATACTTATTGGGTGCTTTAATGTAATTCTAAATATAAACGCTGAAAAGAAAAAAAAACAACAAAACAACAAATAAAAACAAATAAACTTAAAAAACACAAGCTTTCATAACGCTATTATATATATATATATATATATATATATATATATATATATATATATATATATACAATGCTTATGATATACGGATATATAATCTATCTACATATCTATGAACATGGAAGTGTCTGCAGTCTGCCTATCTGCCTGTCTGCCTGTCTGTGAGTGTCTCTCTCTGTCTGTGTACATTTCCCGACGCAATAACTCTCTCAATTTTCAGTCTACAGACTCGAAATTTGATAGACAGGGTATGGAGATTCGGGAAAATCTTTGTAAAACGTTTTCGGACAGAAATTTGGCTGTTAACGGGTCAAAGTTAAAAGATCTGCCCTTTCAGAACTGTATCAAACTTCGCCGCCAATTTTTGGTATAAACAATGTAAATTTTAGATATAGGTCCTGGAACATGGATCTAACTTGATGACTTGATTTGAGCCCCAAACGATAAATATTAAGGGGTCATAATAGGGGTCAAAGTTAATAAAATTTGACCTCCGCGGTCTCTACAAAATTACTCAGAAATTTTCTTGTCTAAACATTTAAAATTTTACATAAAGGTTATTCAGAGAGTTTACCTCAGCCGTGTATAGCACACTACTCAGCCAATTTTGGGTTTAAACATTTGAAATTTTACATAAAGATGTTCAGACATGCAGCAGTCTTTTTAATCAGATTTTGGGAGAAAATTTCGCTGGGTAGAGGTCAAAGTTTACTGAGTTGACCTTTTCAGACTCTACCAAATTCCTCCGCCAATTTGGGGTCTAAAGATTTGAAATTTTAGATGTAGGTTACTTGGACATGGGTCCAACATTTTAATTTAATTTGAGTCGAAAACAATAAATATTAAGGGTTAAAAAATGGGGTCAAATTTTAAAAAACATACTCTGCGGTCTCTACCAACTTTTCTCTAGGGTAGTTAAGGAAGCCTATTATATCCAGAGGCATTACCGTACATAATCACAGTTTTTAATATATACATATGCACATAAAGTTATGCATAGTACATAGGGCCGAGCAAATACAGGCGGAACTGCTAATATATCTATAAATGTGAAAATATATCTCTCTGTGTCTGTGTCCATTTCCCTATCAAATAACTCTGTCAATTTTCGGTCTAGAGACTCGAGATAACGGGTATTGATATTTGAGAAAATCTTTGTAATCTATTTTTGGTTAGAAATTTGGCTGTCAAGGGGTCAAAGTTCAATGATTTGACCTTTGAAAACTCTATAAATCTCTTCCACCAATTTTGGGTCTAAACCCTTAATTTTTTTAATGTAGATTACTTGGACATGGATCAAACTTTTTAATTCGATTTGAGCCCCTAAAACTAAATGCTAAGGGGTCAAAATTGGAGTCAAAGTTAACAAAAATTATTTCTGTCGTCTCTATACAAATTACTCAGACAATTTTTGGTCTAAACATTTGAAATTTTAGATAAAGTGTATTCAGGGATGGAGAACGCGTTTTAGTCGTTTTGGGTCGAAAATTTGAGCTGCCAAGGGGTCAAAGTGCAAAAGATTTTACCTTTGCGGTGTCTAGCAAACTGCCCAGCCAATTTTGGGTTTAAACTTATGAAATTTATGCATAAAGGGTATTCAGACATGCGGCAACCATTTTAATCAGTTTTAGGGAAAACATTTGGCTGCCAAAATGTAAAAGTTGAAAGAGTATACCTTTGCAGATTCTACCAAATTTCTCCGCCAATTTTTGGTCTAAAGACTTGATATTTTAGATGTAGGTAACTTTGACATGGGTAAAACTGTATTTTTATTTGACATTGGTAAAACTGTATTTTATTTGAGACCAAAGTAGGAAATGTTAAAGGGTTAAAATTGAGATCAAAAATTAAAAAAAAATTACCTCTGCCATCTCTACCAAATTACTCAGACAAATGTTTGTCTAAACATTTGAAATCTTACAGCAAGTGTAATCACACGTAGGGCAAGTTATGAACAGTAAATAGGCCCCGAGCAAAGCCGGGCTGAACTGCTAGTTTAAAATAAAACAAACAAAAAACATAGAAAAAAATAAAAACTGAATTAAGAAAAACTAGGAATAAACAGCTAGAAAAAGTACAATATACGCAGTAGACTGGTTGTGCAAAAAAGGAATTATGAATCGATATCTGAAATCAAAAAAAAATAATGAGAACCGTACAAGATAAAGCCAGTAAGTAGTAATAAAAAATACACACAACCACACATACAAATTGAAACTGTGAATTAAGAATTATCTACGATTTGAAAAAAGAAAAGAAAGAACCAGCATATTTATGACATCACCATGAGATGTTAAGATGGTGCTACCGTCATAACTACAAGGTGCAACGCTAAAAGTGTCACCCAAAATAAAACATCTCTACAGTTTTATTTTGAAATGTTTTATTAAAAATTCAATTTAGATAACTTGATTATGTAGTAGAGCTTACATCTCTTCAATGTAGTCGCCTTCAGTTTCGATAACCATCTCAATACGGGTCTGGAACTGGGAGGGTGCCTTTTCCACAAGCTCTGGTGAGAGTTCGGCGAATACTTGGCGAATGGCGGCGATCAGGCTGGCTTTGGTGTTGTGGGAGGTCATGTTGGTGTTGTTCTCGACGTATGACCAAATGAAGTAGGCCAGCGGTTTCAGGTCGGGGAAGGAGAGGGGACAGCAAGAGAAGTGTACAAGTTGTAGCACACCTTCTGAAGCCAAGCCCGGCTTTTTTGGACTTGTGATCCGATGCTGAGTGTTGCAGCCACACCAAAGGCCTGACAGCGGCCACGGTATTGCACCAGGGGATCACTACACTCTTCGGCATATACAAATACACTTTGGTGTTGACTTTCAAACCGACTTCGAGAATGTGAGGTTGCATGATGTGTATCACGATTAAAGTTCATAACGCTGGCCGAAAACTTTGTTTGCATCTCCTTGGGTACGTCCCTGTTATTCGTGACAATCCAGCTATGTATTTTGAGGGTGCTAGCAGTGCTCTTTTTGTCATAACTTGCATCGGTAGAGAGCGTAAATTGTACAGCGGCGCATCTCCGATCTCGCTCGTTTAACATTGAGTCACTTACATGCATGATAAAAGACGCCTATAGCTCTTTGGATCCAACTGGCAAACTAGTAGATGGTCTGCAACAAAAATAAAGACCGGTCTTTATCAAACGGAAATGGAATTATGTCGTCTTTTTATGGCGAAAAATTTATCGTTCCTGCCTGTAGTATGTATACTCGAAAATACGAGGAGAAATCATGAACAAGGACGATATATTATTGTAACATAAAATAACAAAGGAAGAGTTAACTAAATATTACTATTTATGCCATAGTTGATTGTAATTTGATCCCGAACAACAACAACAACAACAACAACAACAACAACAAAAACACCCGGTCTGTATTCTGCGAATATTTGCCATTTTATTCTAGCTAAGAGAATACAATAAGCCAAGGACAGGTAGATAAATATGAATACCACAAACTAAAGATCACGTAAAAGGAAGAGATACATTATCATCATAATCAATGTAGAAATAGAAGGCTATTAATAAGCAACTCTCATAGAAAGATGTTTCTTTACACATATAGCATATGATTCTTTTAAGTTAAGTCTTTTTATTTAAACACTAGGAAGAGGCGTTTGAATGCATTTAAAATTGTGACAAACAAATACAAACCTAACTCTTAGAAACAGCATTTCACTAAATATCAAGATATAGAACCTCAAAATATTTCATAATGTACTCTAACAATTTAACTATAGTTGCATTTGTTTTCTTTTCTTTCCCGATATCGATGTTATTGTGTGTTCTATTCAAGCTAACAGGTTCCGTTTTATTTTTCTCTATTTATCATTGCTAAGCTATGCTTTGCGTTCTCCTTTTCTTTTGTTATTTTGTATATATTTTAGAAAGTTGATATTTGCTCGAAGGGGCGTCACTGCATTTGCATCGCCGTGCGAATTGCATCCATCGCCGCCGACGGCCCATGCTTAAAACATTCTGTTATGCACGCGTTAAACTTGTTATCTTTCTGGGAAACGTTAGGAATTGTTTTTTTTGTTTTTTTTTTACACTTGAACTTTTATTTAAATTATTTAACTTTATTTCGAAGAATATTTTTCTATATTTTTGAAAATTCATTTTCTCTATTGAAAGTGGAAGTTCACATGCTACGTTTCTGCATTTTCTTACAATCAAACAACACGAAACGAAAGACAAGCGAGTAAGGAAATAAATTGCAAAACGTTAAAAAGTGGAAAATTAGTCTAGCAAATTGGCAACAACTAAATAATAATAATAAGACAAGAATAAGTAAACATACTACGTAAACTGGATTTCACACTGTATATAATCACTTTAATATAGAAAAACAAATTTACGTAAATTTAAATATGAATTAAAGTTAAATTTACTTAAACTTACTGTGCTTATTTTATACTTATGTTAATCGGATGTGCTCTGGTAGACTCATAGAACTAATGCACATTCGAACTATATACTCCTAATAGTTTCTTCTTTCAAATTGCTAGACTTTGGAATTTGTTCACCGTATCCTGCTTATATAGCGATACTACTCTGCTAAACTTTAATGCAATGTGAACAGATAATGACATTTCTCAAATCTCCAAAGCCCCTTGTTAGACATGATCAAAAATAGTATCATCTTATGTCCAAGTGGCAATACGCATTGTTTCTGGTGGAAAAAAGAAAAAAAACAGAAGCTTACTACTGCGAAGAACTAGTCTGTTTATATACATAGAAATCTATATAATAAAGCTCATTGTCTGTGTGAGTCCGTCCGTCTATACACGAATAAGCTTCTTTATGGTTTACTATTCTACTAAACTGATCACATACAATGATAAGTAGCAAAAATGGGAATGATAAAGTCATTCCTCACAAACGGAGGCGGGGCCCAAGGGGAACCTTATGCACGCCCACACCATTTCACGCAGAGGTACCAAATTTGGTAGAATAAGCGTCTGTGAGTAGGAAAGGGTTTCTACAAGTTACATCGGTCACCCACAGTATCGGCTTGGGGTTCCCGGGATCACTTATAACTGGAAACCCTGTATATGCACATACCGTTTTATTTGCATTTTAAGAGTTACCAAATGTGGCAGGATTACCCACCATGCAGTGGGAAGAGGTTTGGACGGGTTAAACCAATCATCATCCCTAACGGTGTTGCAGCTCCATGCGTGTCACTTATAAATCGGAACCCTATGCAGTATCACACCGTTTGATCTAGAGCTATCGAACTTGCCATGATAACCCCACCAAGAGAAGGGGGAGGTTGTTACAGGTTACATCGAACACTTACACCAACGGAAGTGATCCCCATGTGTTTCACTTATAATGGGGAAATCTAATTAGTGTTCATATGTTTGTGTCAATAAAGATTCCCGCTTATGTTCGTTGGGGGGAGCTGCTTTAGTTTTGATATCCCAATAGTGTAAAGCTATCTCTTTATACCTACAACCCATTTTCATTACCATTTCTTACTTTCATAAATCAGAGTCTATTTTGTAGATTGTTTCAACCCAGGTAAAGACGGGTACTTCTGTTAGTTTAGAATAATAAACAAACGTTAATCAGTCAACAGTTCATTCGAATAAACAATAAACATATTAAATATAAGCATCACAAGTGTTACTTATAAAATAGAACTAGTTTCACCATGTATCCTTATGATTCATAGGTTTTGTACTACAATTAAATGTTTCATTCTTCACACAAGGTAACTTTTCCTCTGTTTGACAAATGTAGTAAAATATGTTTTAATAGTTAATTTTGATCGGTCTTATTTCTGAACTATCACAAATAAAGGGAAGCGTGGAGCTATTTTTCGTCCAGTCTATAGTCCTCCCACTGCCACCCATAACCCCGAGAGGAAATTTGATAATCGAAGATTTTATAGATTTTCACGTGCTTCATCATTTTACAAGCGTTTTCATGGGATACAAGTATTTTGTCTCCTACTTTTTTTGAAACAAGGCTGGCCAACATTTTACTCTAGAGAATGATGGAGAGAAATAAAATAAAATAACGAAGCAAAAGTAAAGAAAAAGTAACAAAGAAAAACGTAAAAGAAACCACCAGATCTTCTTTGAGTAGTTAATAACGCCATTATCTCATAATCGTCCCGGTTAATAAATCGGTTCGCGCATTGTTATTCTACACGGAAGTCATCAGTTCGAAACTTATCTGCAGCAAAATTATATTTACTTTAATTTTGTCTAAAATTCAATAATGCATTTCCATACTTATTCTAGGCAATATGCAATTCGTCACTGTTCGGCATTTTCTTCCTGTTTTTTTTTGTATTTATTTCCATCATTAATTACCCTTATTCATCGGTAATGTTATCTTTTTAGTGACAACGAATTTCTACTTAAATTTTTATATCTGAAAATTAACAATAATATCCAAGATATTCTTTAGGAAAAAAGTAAAGCTTTAGTCAGTTTAGAATATGTTTTTTATTATCTTCATGTTATATGGATTTTTCTTAGCAAAAACTTACTGGGATATATTTTTACATAATTATTTCTTTTTATATTCTAATAAATATCGCTATGTACCTGATATTTAGTTCCTTACTTCTACATCGATCTACCTTGAAACGCATCGGCGGTCCATTTTATGTTCACGCCAATCCTAAATCTACACACACATACACACATACACGTACATACATTCATACATATATGCATATATGTCTGTGGAAAAACCATTCAGTACATGTAAAAGTTGTCACATTTCGAGCTCTAGTGATGTATACATAATTGAACTATTAACCCAAGCTTATGAGAATTCGCTCAAGCATAAAATATAAAACCCTGTTTTCCTTATAAGTGTCTGTTTCATTTTAATAAACGTGAATGCTTACTTAATTACATTCCACACATTACACTATACCAGATTATTTAAACTGGTGCCATGCTTGACGTTTTTGGCACGGATATAACAATTATTGTTTTGATCGCCAGCATCATAGTCCTGATTGGTGGCATATTATCTACCTGTTTTAGATATCAGTCAGAATTATTTTAATTCACTAATCTATAAACATTAACGTATAAACATTTGATTTGGATTACTTTGTCAATGTCATCAAGACATGTTTAATTATAAAAAGAATTACATGGGCTTTCGGTATGTTAATACATATATTTATATATATATATATATATATATGTCAATAATGGCCCCATGGTTAGATTCCCTATAAATGTGGAAGGTACCAGTGTATAAAATATAATAATAAGTGACCAGTTAACATATTAACAGGACCAAGAGTCCGTTGTTTACACTCCTCGGTGTGTCTTTCTCCTTTCTCATATAACAGGAATTACAATAAGAATACGGGAGATGCTGCCAAGTCTAATACAAATAATATAGACTCCTACTGGCCTAGGAAGCTTCTCACAACTGGTAGTACCCTATATATATATATATATATATATATATATATATATATATATATATATATTTATATATATATATATATATATATAAATCCACTATTTCCCTGTGCATGAGGTATTGGTTTTAGATCTAGGTTGGTGCATGAACAATAAGTCTCTCCCTCTTATACAAGGTGAAAACGAAATTTCTAAAGGAATAGTGCCCCCACCATAAGTCAAGTTCTAACTCCCTGTCGCATCCCCACAGCGTTGCATCGTTGTGATCGTTTTTTACGTATTTATACGGATATTAATTTAATGCACTCGTACTTTCTCAACGTAAATACCCAGAAAAGCTAAAATAGTCATAATGCCATACGTATTTGCATTAGATAAGCATCGATTTCGGACAATTTACTTATCTTATGCTTCTTCTTTTCGGGTTATTTACTTTTGGCATTCTCTCCCTGTTCCCTGTTACCTGGTCATTACAATATATAGAAATTTAAACGTAGTTCGCCAAAAAACATATTATTCTTTAAATACCTCCAAGAGGTTACCGTAATATAAAGCTGCCCCCAATCACACTATCTCCTTATAACTCAGTGGCAATGATTTAAAAAAAAATTAAGTGAACAAAAAAAAAAATGAAAACAACAACAAAGAAAGAAAGAAACGTGCAAATGAAGGCCAAGTGTAGCATGCGTCACATATTTACAAGAGATCATTCGTCTAAGATATCGATACCCTTATCCATGAGTGGCTTCCGGGCCTTGATAAGTGGTGATCACTGTGTAAAAAAAAATATCGATGCAGTAGTCTGGCGAATATGATACAAATAATTACTTGGAAATTCATCGGATAAGATTATTCAGAAAGAATAGATGATATAGCCCAGAATAAAAGACATATTTGTTTTGATTAGCTGAGTGCTCTTGGTTACCACATTACAATAATACAACCTGATAAGGCGCCTTACTCAACGTATATCGCGGGCCGTATATGGTATATGCTTAATTTTTAAGTTTTCGCCGTATCTTTCAACGTTTTTCCCAATCTGTACTACCAGTTCGTATTCATAGCTTAACCAAGCATATTCTTGAGAAGAGAAACCAGGATATACCTCTTTTTA
This sequence comes from Euprymna scolopes, assembly GCF_053919585.1. Classification (NCBI taxonomy): domain Eukaryota; kingdom Metazoa; phylum Mollusca; class Cephalopoda; order Sepiida; family Sepiolidae; genus Euprymna; species Euprymna scolopes. Next base: position 130,656,211 of record NC_136486.1, on the reverse strand, counting down.
TTACACCTATGTATTGTTTCTCTTAATTTGAATAATTATGGGAAATCCTATGACGTAATCTGGTTCGTAGATCAATCAGACAATGATAATCGCGATCTGTTATTTTCTATCGTTTTTTTTTTTGTCTTATCTTGTAAGCGATCCTAACTGTAATCTGCTAAACGTTTTAATCCATAGATTAGAGTACAATGGTGATTTCCGATACGAACTATTGTTACCAACTGTATTTTTCGTTCAAATCAGTATTTATAACTCATATAGTCAGTGGAAAAAAGCACACTTGACCGTCGGTATATTTGTATCAGTACAGCTTTGTTTATATTCTGCCAATTCGTCATAGTGCACAGAGTATTAACTTACGTTAATGTGGAAAAAAGAAAAAAAGAAAGGAAGAAGATAAAAAATAAACAAGCAAAATATCCACCAAGGTCACTGGAAAAATTGTGAATCATTTAACCGTTCCAGTAGATATCTTACTGCCTATGCAATCTTCTACTTTTATAAGAGCCAAGTACGTCTTAGGATGGACAACTAATGTCACACTTGGGCAGGAGCTGCTCGCAGCACCTATCCCGTCTTGACAGAGTTCAAAGCCAACTTTGTAACCTAGTAGGTGATGCCTTTTTTCTTTCCTGCAAACTCTTTCTCACAGAAAAGATGATGCGCGTCTGTCTTCTCTCTATTGATATATCCATAGCAAGTGCCCGTCTGAGCTAAAGTCTATGATATCCCTTTGTCAACATTTCTACAGCTTAAACCAACGTCAATAATTTTCTACATTCTTTATCAGTGCCCAAACTTAAACGCAAATTCCATGAATAAAGCATTTTTCTTAGAATTGCTCGCCTCTGGAATCTGTTCCGCTGATCTACTTTCAAGCTGACTACAATATTGTCTTCACGTTCAGCATAATAATCTAATCATACCAAATTTCCACTAATAATGATTACTACGCTATTGTCTCAATGACTACCGTACACAAATTAACACTTATACTCGAGTGGCCCCGGGCCTTGATAAGTGGTGACCGCTTTGTAAAAAACGTTTTAGTGTCTTACCTTTTTGTTAATCCACAGTGCGGTATCTGATCTGAGGCTGCACTTTCTCTGTACTTATTTTTAATGAAAGATGAAATAGTTATAGACTTATGTAATTTTAACTGTTATCCCAATCCAAAATTCCTTTATAGAGAAAGTTAATTCATCCCATATTAAAACAATTCTATCATCATGAAGCAAGCAAATAGGGCCATTCTCCTTGCATTAATAGTGTATCCCCCTCCTTTAAATAATTATTAATACGTCACACGTGACAACGTCATGTGTGGACGAATGGTCGGCTTCATCGCTGATCCAGTGTAAATATTAAACTATTAATATTATTCGAGCATATATTGTTATGCAAAACACTACTACGAAATCACTTTAGGCGAGTGGAAAGTGTCCTTGTGTTTATTTTCAGCAGCCTAGCATCTCTTATTTTGACATTCAGTTATCAAATTCACTCATCGATGTTTCTGAGAAATGGGGAAAAATTGTTGGTATCTGGTCCGGAGGTTATGTTATAACGCGCATAGTTTATTAGATTTGAGCATGAAATAATCTATTTTTCTTCTTTCCTTAGGTAGCGTATAGTATTGTCTGGCGCGATTTCCGTTAACATGTACTGATGTTTCAAATGCAAATCATAAAGTTCGAGAACCTGATCAACTGGATAAATTCGCAGCAATAAATGGCAATCAGCTTTAAACCCAATCATACAAAAATATCGCACATTAAGATGAACGCAAAAAAGATTATTTTAGTAAAGTTTCACGATTTAGAAAAACAACGATTGTAACTGAGACGATGAATTTATCGAGGAAGGAAAACAGGTGTGATTTGAAAGTACAAAAATCGCGGGGAAGTTTGTTGGTAACAGAGAGTAATAACTGGTAACTCTTGAATTGTAAACCATGTTTAATTTTAGAAGAGGTTCTGATGGGGAAATATTTTATACAAGTCCTGAACATACAGCATTTTCAGTGGGTAGTTGTTCTCTACTTATTCAGGACTTTTGTAAGTTGGCAAAAGAGGCAAAGAGCAAAATATCTTCTCTTGTTGACATGAAAAATTATGTTCTTGAATGGTAAAAAATTCAACGTTTATCAAACAATTCTGGTTACGAGGAGCGTGCAATAAGTATTGTCCCTGACACATTTCCCATTGTCTGATCTAGCTGAAATTATACATGTGCAATGATTTATATCTCTACGGATTATGTGGCAAATTACAGCTCTGAACTAATTGTGGTTTCTGTTTTACAGGTGTTTGAACTGAGTCAGGTGTGAAATGGAGCCTGTTGAATATCGAGCAGTGATCTGATTTTGTATTTGAAAGAACCCACACTACAACAGACTTTTGATGAAATGAAAGAAACTTATGGTGATAATGCCCCGTCATACGAACTTATAAAACGCTGGCATCGTGAAGTCAAACGTGGCCGGAAGTCTGTGGAAACAGCTCCCAGATCTGGTCGTCCCCACCTTCTGCCATTGATAAGGCATCTGTCCGTCAAGTTGAGGCTGCCATTTTGGAAGATCGGCGCATTACTATTCGCTAAATAGCCCAAGATGTCAAGATTAGTACAGGGTCTTTGGAAACTATCATTCATGACCATTTCATATGCATAAGGTGCCTGCCAGATGGATTCCTAGGTTGCTCACAAGAAGCGAGAACGCATAGAGTGCTCGAGGATGAATTTGGAGATGTGCCAAGAAGATGAGTCAAAGGTTTTAAAAAGACTGATTACACAGGATGAAACCTTAGTCCATCACTATGATCCAGAGACCAAAGCCCAGTCAATGCAATGGAAGCACTTGACTCACCACCCCCAAATAAGGCAAGGGTGCATCCCTCCGCTGGCAAAGTCATATTCACAGTCTTCTGGGACTAGGACGGAGTAGTGATAACAGATTTCCTGGCAAAAGGTATCACAATTACAGGAGCCTATTATGCTTCACGTTTGAGGAAATTAAGGGAAGCTATCAAAATCAAGAGGCGGGGAAAGATCAGCAAAGGTACCCTCCTCCTGTAGAACAACGCTCCGGTCCACACCTCGCATGTCGCCAGATCAGAAGCACGGGCGTGTGGTTATGAAATCCTCCTGACCTTGCACCCTCTGACTTTCACCTCTTCCCAGCCATCGAGTTGTTTTTGAAAGGAAAACGTTTCCCAGATGACGCAGCCTTGATTTCTGAAGTCACGTCGTGGTTGGAGGACCAACCTGGGGTGTTCACAAGAACGGTCTCCAAAGCTGCATCAAACGATGAGAGAAATGCATACCTCTGGGAGGTTCCTATGTAGAGAAAAACTAATAACTGTGCAAAGTTTCGTTGCTCTACTGCTATGGGAAGTGGGTCAGGGGCATTACTTATTGCATACCCCTCGTAGGCTGCTATTTGTTTAAATGTAAAGGAAAAATGCGTGTTAAAAAGGAGAAATAAAAAAAAATGATTCTCATTTTTACCTTTAAAAAGGTGAGCATGTGATATTAAAACCATTTTTTATTTTAACTAGCAATGGGTTCCCGGCGTTGCCCGGGTGTTTGGAGGTGTATACTGAGTAAAAAAAAATGTTAATTTTTTAAAACTTTGACCCTTATTATGACCCCTTAACATTTATTGTTTTGGGCTCCAATCAAGTTATTAAGTTAGATCCATGTCCAAGGAACCAATATCTAAAATGTCAAGTGTTTAGACCCAAAATTGTCGGAGGAGTTTGGTAGAGTTCTCAAAGGTCAAATCGTTGAACTTTGACCCCTTAAAAGCCAGATTTCTGGCCGAAACCCGATTACATCGAAATCGCAGTACCCTGTATATCAAATTTCGAGTCTGTAGACTAAAAATTGACAGTGTTATTGCGTAAGAAAATGTACACAGACACACACACAGACACACATAGACACGTTCACTTTTATAGATATGCATTTCTGCCCGGCGTTGTCCAGGTGTTTGGATGTGTATGCGAAGGAGGAAAAGAACGGGGAAAAGACCTGATGTTTTTGCTGTTCCGACCACCGCCAAACCGGAAGTGACATGTTTAAATAAGGCTTGACAATCGAAAGGAGAGGAAAAGGAGAGGATGACTTTAAAAAAAAGCCCCCCCTATTGAAAAGTGTCCAGTTGATTACCGAAATTAAACAACGTTGAGCCTAGCCAGTACCAGATCCGTGAACATTTGGGAAGGCTAGGCGCTGTATGTACGTTCTGGGAAGGTTGGGCGTGGGGCCAGCAGTCTCACTCTGAAAAAAGATCACCTCGCTACAAAAGCATTTACAAAAGTTGTGGATGGCCTATGCTCAACCATGGATCGGATGGATATATATATATATATATATATATATATATATATATGTGTGTGTGTGTGTGTGTGTGTGTGTGTGTGTGTGTTTAACATATATCATTAAAAAGGGTATTTATTTTTTGTTAAGTCAAATTAAAACGAAGCAAAAAGAGGATATTTGAAAAAATCTGCCCAATTTTCAGCATATCAGAAAGAAAAAGAAAAATTAAACCACGTATATTTTACTTTATGAGCGTCTTAAAATAAGCATTTAAAAAGTATTTGAAAAAAATAAATACAACGAAAATGTTTTCAAAAAGTGATTTTTTTTCATTTTTTTTATTTATTTATTTAATCTATTATTTATTTTAATTAATTCTTTTTTTGTAATAGTTTAATGTTTTGTTTCGCATTAGTTGGGTAACAGTGTTATTACAAACAACATAGATGCAGTTCAACGTCTTGATCAGGTTTTTATCTTAATATATATCTGGTCTTGTGTAAAAATTATTTGAAGTCAAATTCTGAAAAGTTTAGGGATAAAACATTTCAGTTTTATTTTTGTCGCCGGTTTTGTAAATATTTCTGATGCTATGTAATCTAAAATAATAGATTTTTTACTTCATTTTCTTTTGAAGTGATGCCTATTATCGATATGCTTAGATCTTTGGTAGATTACTGTGTTCTGCACTAAGACTATACTCGCTTGATTATCACAATTCATTTCTATGGGAGTTTCAGTTTATTCTGGTTCTAAAACAGTCTTGAGAATAGCTTTTAATATAGCGCTTCTCGTGTGGAATGTGCAAGTGCCATGAATTCTGCCTCACACGTAGAGATAGATACAATTTGTTGCTTTTTTAGATTTCGAAAAATTCATAGGCTTAGGTTTTGATAGTCTAAAACAAGATCCGGTTATACTTTTTCGATCTTCATCGTTTCCTCGATCTGAATCTGAAATCTGTAATTTTAGGAGTCTTGTGGATTTTCTAAATACTAAATGCTGTTCCGAGTTCTTCTTACATAACGAAGGACTTGTTTAGCTCTGTTTAAATATATTGACAATTTTTGAAATAGTTTTGTTACTGTGTAACATATGTCAGATCTCGTAGCAGTCATTAAGCATATAATACTTCCTATTATCCATCAGTATCGTCAATTATTTTAGAGTTTGTGTCTGTATTATTATCAATATCATCGTCGACCGGCGTAGAGCGTTTTTTGCATTCTTCTATTCCAAACTTTAATAGGATTTTATCAATGTACCTCGAATGATTTATTTTAATTATTCCTTTTTCGTGAGTAAAGTGTATGGTCAGAAACCATATCTTTTATCCAGAACACTAGCATGCAATCCTTCTGTCAGATATGAATGGGTAGAAGTCCCCAAATATTCACAGTTGTATTTCGAGTATTGCCCCCAAAATTCAGAACCAGTTACATTAATAATACTGTAAATAATATTAATGTTTATAATAATAACTGTAAGAGATAATATATTAAACAATTTTTCCATCATTGTATTTATTATAAAAATTGCTCCAGACAAGGCAGGAAGACAAATGATATACGAAGCAAAAATATATTACTTCAGTGTCAAAACTAGCCAACGATAAATGTAAGATGGATAGATTACATTACAGGAAACTAAAATTCTTCACTTTCAAAAAAAAAAAACACATTGTTGGTGGAATCTAAAAATGTAACATCTCGCAAATGCACGCAAAATGACGTCGCCGGAAAAGAAAAAACAAGTATCTTAAAAATGGAGATAACATTAGAGTCGGGAATAAGGTTTAAGAGCACCTTAGATGCGTGGATGACGCTCGAAAAGACGATCACGTGAGAGACGGTGTATCTGTAATGAGAATGGGGCAATATATATCGCTGCACAACAACAGCAAAAAAGCGAGTTGAAGTTCTTTTCTATTTTTTATCTCTTTTGCGACTGAGATTCTCGGACAACGTAACAAGTACTAAAGTACAGATAAGGCTGTCGAAAGTAATATAATGCCTATTTTCTATTATCTGTTAAACAGCAAAATATTAACATTGTATCAAAAGAAAGTATACTAGCGCCTTGTCTTTTCCGATTGCAATGCACTTAGGTGTATTTTGCTAATAAGTTTCAGTCAATTTGATTGATTTTATATTAAATAATTAGTTATGTAAGAAAGATACAAATGAACACTATTTAATTTCCAACATTTTTAACATAATTTTAATAAACAAGAATTCTATTTGTGTATTATTATTGTTTTCAGATGAGTTAAATGATTTAAGGCGTATTTACATGTGAATAAAAAGACAGATGAATTATTCATATGATAAATGTTGAGTATAACATGTTTCGATTGCGTTTGAAAAAACATCTTTTGATTTCCATCGGTGTTTTTTGTATTGATATTTCTTGTTTATAATTTTCATAAATATTTCATTGCCCGGGTGTTTCTTTATTTCCGACATATTACAGTCGTTGGATCTTTTCAAATAGAGTTTCATAAAAATAATCCATAATTAAAAAGACTGAATCAACAATTCTATCTCAAATTAAAGTATTACGATCACAGACACACACACATACGCACATACACACACATATTTAACAGAGAAGTTAAAATGCAAGTGTTAACCACGTGACGTGTTGAACAATGTAAAGACGTTTGAGTATATGTTCGACCTTATCTGACATGAAAGTGGTTTATTTTCTACTGATCACAAACCCGTTTTACTTGACCTCATCGGTTAGTGTACTCGAATTTAAGATAAAAGAGGACGCGTATTCGAATCGTGCGTGTGGACTTGAACAAGTATCTTTACAATCATTATTCGTAAGCATGAAATGTATACACGTGCGCGTAGTATCTTTTTTTTATCTAAATCATTTTTCTCTAAATCATTTTCATTTATATAAAAAAATTTCTGCATTTTTTGAGAACATACATTTGTCCCTGATAAGGTGATCAGCCATCGTCGGGTATTCAATGAAACGTGTGTAATACATCATTTATAAAAAAGAATTAAAATTAATATGTGTGAATTAAATACATCTAGTTTGGGCACGATTACAATATATACATATATATATATATATATATATATATATATATATATATATATTACCAGATTTTAACGGCTTCTTGTATCGTAAAACTTATAATAAATATATCTTTGTATACTCTAAAAATCTATGATATTTTTGAAGATATATCATTTCCACATTACAGAAAGACAAATGCTATCAATAAGAAATTAATTGTCTTTTATTGTTAGCGTTTTAAAGAAAACGAATTAGTAAAGCGTTTGTGAATAATGGGGATCTGTCTTTTCTGTAGAATACAAATTATTGTAAATGTGTTTATTTCGACTTCTACCGAGCGTGTTTATTTCTATGTAAATCAGATAAGAATGTGTATTCCTAGTAAGATTGTTTATGTAAGAACTGCATATATCCGCTCGTGGTGTTGGCTCTGATTTTAGGGGTTTGGGGAAAATCTCTCGCCATTTGTTGTCGATAGCTGTTCGGTTAAGAACTTATATATGCTCTGCTTAGTAGAAAGTGTCCCGTCGCGTCGTTTGAGACTTTTCATCCAGGGGCAGAAGTTGACTTTTAATGGAGTAGCTACTTGAAAAATGAAGCGTTTTAAGTTTTTAGAGTACACTGCAACATTCAGTAGTGAATATTACATGCATGTTGATTGAACGAAACTCTTGGTTTGAAATTTCTACTGCTGCTATTTAAGCCAATATCTTCATAGATACATTGACCCTCAGATTTTAATTAAAATATATTATTAACAAAATAATTTAATACAGGTATCTATTGCTTTTATATGGCAATCAACTTCTATAAAAACATCTAGAAACACATAAAAATAAGCCGCCATGGCAACATACACCTATCTTGCTTTATAGTTGATATTGTTAATTTGCTCTATCGTATGAGTTCAACAGTTTCTAACGAAACATTAACACTCAAACAAACCTACAATAAAAATAAAATAAACTTGTAGAAGTCGAATTGAATTTCATGAACAAAATTGGCGATTTTTCAAATTTTTAGTTTGAGCTCATAGATTGCGTCACATTACTAATACATGAAATCTAGCTTTTATTTTTTTTAAATTTGGATTTTGAAGTTATGTATTAAAAAAAACGAAACTAAACTTAAAAATGGGTTAGTTTAATTTTAGTTCAGTTTTAATAGTTCGTTTGATTTGTTTTTAATTTTGTTTTCTATAAATTTAATTTTAAGTTGACATATATAAATTTCTCGTTAAAGTTTTTAAAAAGGGTAAAATGTAGAGTTTATACAAAGAAGAAAAGCTTCATCATTTCGAATAACAATGTTTCGATTGTATAATCTTTTCTAACCATGCACGCATTCATGACACGATTACTAGAGCAAATAGGTTTTAGAATTATATAACAATCTTCGGCTCACGTAACAAACAGATACATGTGTACTAAAACACGTATAACAAAAATACAACTTATTTAATAAGGTATCATGAAATCAGATTATTTAGGACTAAATTAACGATTTGACTCACATTTTTAGGAGGTTCGACTTAGTACATTCCATAATATCATTAATGAATATATAATTCCATACCTTTACTGGGTATAGTAGATTCTACATGGCGGCATTAATAAATTTGACCATCTTTGATATCTTTTTTCATATCATAACTATTAGAAATAATTAAAACTATTAAATGAAGCATAGAGCACTATAGGAAATATTGGTGTGTTTGGAAGCTGAAGACCATCGATGACTGGAACGTTTAATTATGATAGAAAGAGTAACATTCATCATGATGCTTTGGTTCAGAAAGTTATGTGCATACCATTGATTTTTAATACCGTAATGTGTGATGTGAACTACAGAATTGGGAAAAAGAATTCTAATCATTGGTAAGCAGCAAAGATCAGAGTAATCGTTCTTATATTGTTGGCAAAACGAAATTCATCGAGAACATTTTAGGAATCTGCAAGAAACCCAAAGAAAATCAATGCAAATATTGGTAAATAAGACATAAGTTGATAGTGTTTAGATTATGAGGTAGGAGTATAATTTTTTCGCTACTCCGTATAAAACAATCGGACGGATCAGATTTCAAACTATAGACTCAATACAACCACTACAAAAGATGCTTAAACTACTTAACAACATTAAATAGTCACTGGAGCTAAGATTTACTGATTTTTATAACGAGCAGCTGCACATCGTAGGCAGCTATAAGTGGCTAATCTACAGTCTGTGGGAATGAAGACCAAATTTGCTAGAAATTGTAATGATCTTGATTTGTATTCGCAGCAAGGACAATCCCCCCTATATCTTTATACATTGACTTTTATTCAAGTAAAATGGTTATATGTATATATTAAAATGGTTATATGTATATGTTAAATGGTTATAGGTATATGTTAAAATGGTTATGTGTATATGTTAACCATTTTAACATATACATATAACCATTTTAACATATACACATAACCATTTTAACATATACACATAACCATTTTAACATATACATATAACCATTTTATGTGTATATGTTAAAATGGTTATGTGTATATGTTATCTACTGTTGATTGGGGAAGATCAAACCTATTTCATAGTACGCATCACACCATCTCAAATACATAAAACCCAAACGTAGCTTTCTCAGTAATTAACCCATAGCATCAATCCCAAGCCAATGTATTATTACGTGCAATGCGCAGTTAAGAAAGATATCAATTGTATTCTGGCAACCACAAATACAAACTTCTTGCCCCTGAGTAATTGGTGTTCTAGAATCGCTCGAAGGATTGTATGAAAGAAACCAGGCATCAGGTTCAAATTCCTATTGGGACTGAAGCTCACAACGTCTGTCCCAATGACTGTATTAGAGAAAAGGTCGTCTAAAAGATGCACTCTGTATTTTGCGAATATATCAATTATTGTCCAAGATATGATTTTGAATTTCTTTTCCAAAAGTGTCAAATTTGTCTTAATAATTTGTATAATTTGTTTTCACTTAGGTTTTTCACTAGGCATGTTGATCCGAACAGTTTAGACGGTTGATTTTTATTTCACAAAGCTCAATTTATATGAAAATATGAACTTATAATAAAAACACAAAAAAAAATTAACTTCGAAATAAAACAAAGTTTATATGAAAAGTAAAAAATCTAAAAGTTAAAAACATAATAAATAAAGTATTATAAATACGAAAAAATGATTTTAAAAAAACTTAATTCGTAATTACGCTTTTGCCAAGATATTTATTCTGCGTTTCTGTTTAATTTGGACTCAAATATATTTTATTGACAATCCATTTGCCATGATTACAAAATGGATCGCTTTAATTTTTAAATTCAGTTTTCAATAGTTTAACTGATCTTTTAAATTTTTTTTGTCATCATTTTAGTTTGATATACAGCTTCATAAATTTGTAGTTTACTTTTTTATTTGAATCTAAAATAAAGAAAAAGTAACTTGGGACGGCAGTTAAAGTGTTGTGTAAAATCTACATTACAACGTATCGATTATATAATGTTTCGTCATCATCCAGGTATGCGCCGTCTTATTTTTAACTGGGTTTTTTCCTTCAAAATTATATAACAAATTGCAGCTTACGTAATCAGTTCGTCCAAGTCGTTTAGCTGCAATGCTTGCGTAAGTAATGACGAAGCATGTTATACTTTATCCTTGTACTTCTGTATTTCTTTCAGCTTTTACTTTGTTGCATATAAAAATGATTCATTGAATATGATCTATTTTATATCCACTAGAGAAACAGAAACACAACTGCACGGTTTTCTCATATAACGAAGACAAGCATTTGAACATCAAATTAAAAAAGGTAAAATTCAAGCTAAAAATACGCACTGCCCAATGGAAAAGATCAACCACAAATAATAATAAAAAAATCGATGTATATATATATATATATATATATATATATATATATATATAGTATTTATATCTTAAAAGGCCTTACTCAACTTATTTAAAATTTAATACATATCGTTTGAAAAGTACGAAAGCAATGGATAGAAGTACCCTAGTTGTATGTATAAAAGCGAAAACCCATTTACAAAGACATGCTTTACTAAAATTGACAGAATGAATCTACAGATCGAGAAGAATGTATAATGTGTTACCGTTATGCATCGATAAATACATCGTTCATACCTTTATAAATTATTGCTCTTTTTATTCGTATTAAAAGCTTTAATTCAGAATTCACTTGGTTTCAGTTTATAACTTAGTGCATGAGTAATATTTTATAAACTAATCATTATATTATAGCATTATGAGATACAACATATAGTACAGTATCCCTTTAAGGGAGGAAGTAATAACTGGAATATAACAGCTAATATATAACCCTTCTCTCACGGAACATAAACTACAACAAAGAAGAGGGGGGTAATGCCTTAGATAATGTTAGATATAGATAATGTTATTACGACAGCTCGACATATAATACTGTCTGACCCGTCAGGAGAAGCTACTGTCTGAGAGGATGTATTTGTCACAACTGAACAGATACTGAACAGATACTACCTTCTCTCTGAATAGAGCATAGAAAGATAATACATTATTTTCAAATAGTATTTTAAAGAAGTTGGATCTTAAATGAAATACACCTCCATCCTCATTGATTGTTATTATCGTTGTTGTTGCTGCTGCTGGTGCTGCTGCTGCTATTATTATTATTATTATTATTATTATTATTATTATGTAATCATTAAGAGTTCTTACACAGGTGATCATTAGTGATTTCTAGAGCTATGACAAGAGTACAATTTTTTCATTATTTTGACTCTCGAGTATATATCATTTAATATCTTATATGTTTTTAGATAGAGTAATGTGGGTCTTGATCGATTAATAGTGTCTACTTGTGTCGGATATATACGCGAGAATCAAAATAATGTCATAGCCCTAGTGATAACACACTGATAATAACCAGTTGTGTTATCTGGAGTTTGAGTGACAAGCTTTGCTTCTTATTACTACTTTAGATAAGCATTACAAAAGAATTTAAGGTATTTCAACATCCACCTACCATTGATTTGTCCGTTACGGCTATTAACCCTCTCTGGGATCTGAGTAGCAATAAGCCTCCTCAAAGTCACAATATGCTTAGCACCAATTCAGTGAAGGTTTGGTTAGTGATCTCCCACCACCACCACCACCACAAGTCTTTTCATCTTCATTGGTCCTTTTACGACTATATTGTGTGGTATTAGTCAAGGCTGTTTTATCTGTTTATTAAGGAGGAAGATTTATTGAATTTCTTGCAGATTCAGTTCTCGTAAGTTCGTTTGGTGATGTTAATTTTTGTCTCGTTTTATTCCTAACGAATCTGTAAATGAATCTGGTTATCGTTTGCCGTTTATGTAGGTTGGTTTCTACATTCGATAGTTTTAATTTAGATGTTCGCTTCTTCCACCATTATCGTTCATTGTCTAATCTTTCCCTTTGATTCTAGTTTTTCGTAGTATTTTAACTTGTTTCATGGAGACTGTTCTTTCTACTCTTACGATTATTGGAATTATATTGATTTTCAGCATATTCTGTATTCCTTTTTGCACAATTTTAGTTTGAAACGAGGATATTACATTTCTAGTTAATCGTTTTTAATTACAATTAAGACGTATAGTGTAGTTATTAAAGTATAACTAAATTTTGAATTTATTAGGTTTTACAAAGAAGTTACCACATATGGAGATTCGGAAGCAACTCGAAGATAAGGGTTAATGTGTTTATCGTAGTTATTTGGGCAGTTGCGTATCGTTTATATCGTAATTTTGTATAGTTTGATTATTTAACAGGACTGCTCAATAAGAACTTATTTACGTTGGACATGAAGACGACGATATTGTAGTCATCTGCAAAGCAAACCAGTAGAACAGAGTTCCACAGGCGGATAGTTCTAGGGAAGGAGCTTTGTTCATAGCATCCATGTTTAAGTTTAGGCACCCATAGAGGGTGGGGGAATTTATTGATAGTTATTTTCGCTAGACGAATATTTTTTGTTAAGGATTGGCAAGTGGAACCAAATATTAGAGCTCAGTCGAACACTTGCCATGTAAATAGCGATAGAGCAGAGGAAACCTCCCTTCTGTGGGAAATAGGTTGCAGAGAAGAGAAAAGGGCATCGCCCACTAGATGACGAAGTCTGTCTTGAGCTCTCTCAATGAAGGGTAGGGTGCTTCGAGCAGCTCCTGCCCAGAAGTGGCAACAGTACTCCATAGTGTAGTTTGAAACTTACATGATAATATTCCATGTACGTATTTCCTTCATGGTAACTAGAGCAAATAGATTTCAAAGAGTACATTTTAAAATTATATAGCAAATTGTTGCTTACGTAACAAGCAAATAATTTTGCACTAATACAAACGTACTATAAAAGTAAGACTGATTTATAAAGGAATCTTTGATTCAGATTAGTTGAACTAATTTTGACAATTTCGTGTGTTATTATTATTATTATTATTATTATTATTATTATTATTATTTGAGCCCATTAGGAGTTTCACGTCGATAATCATCAATAATTTTACTCTGCTAACAACATGTGATGTTCCCTATGGTTTGGGTGACAACATGTCTTCCCAGATTCCCACCCTCTACCTGTTTCAACAATTTTGCAAAAAAATGTTTATGTTATCACAAAAAGCGTTTACCATTCATTTCTTCCTGGCAACGATCCTTTGACCTACACTGGAATTTGGTTGGTAACAAGCGTCCCCAAATCACAGTTCTCTTCACACTCATTCAGTGGAGTTTTGTTAGTGTTTAACCCCTCACAACTGTGTGGCGCCTGTTTATGCCGACACTACAGGGTTAAACACTAAAATTATCGCCCTAGAAAAAACAATATGATTTCGTTTCTGTTTAATGAAAACCCGTTGTCTTTTTTGTTTGTTTGTTTTATTTCAGACAATCTAATAGTAGGTCGGTTGTGTACAAATAGTAAGTGTGATAGTAGCCTTCTATCATATCTGAAAGTGCACAATGTTCAGCGAGCGAGATCGGCTATGCCCCGCTGAACAACTCATACTCTCATCCAATCATCCAATCCAAGATATTCCAACAAGACCATTGCCAGCACCCTAAAAATGTATTGCTGGATTGTCTCGAATAACAGGGACGTGCCTAGGGTGCTGAAAACAAAGTTTCCGGCCACGGTTATGATATTTGGTGCGGTTTCAAGTGAGGGCCATGTGATGCCACCTCACATTTTTGAAGTCGGCTTGAAAGTACCTGGATGTGCTGAAGAGTGTTGTTATCCCTTGGTACAATCAGGTGGCCGCTGACCGACTCAAGGTGTTGCCGAAGGACTCTGCGCCGGCCCACAAGTCTAAAGAGATGCAAGCTTGGCTTCAGAAGGAGTTCTACAACTTTGTAGCCTTTTCTTACTCGCCCATCTCCTCCCCTGACCTGAACTTTATGGACTACTTCTTTGATCATACGTCGAGAACAACACCAACATGACCTCCCTCGACACCAAAACCAGTCTGATCGCCACCATCCGCCAAGTATTCACGGAGTCTCCACCGGCGCTTGTGGAAAATTCATGAGTTCCCGGTGTACTTCCCCATGCAGTGCTGCCTTCCTTACATTCTTTTCGAGTGTGTTTGCTGTATTCATTCTTTGTCTACAGAGAAAGTCTAGTAGCAAGTGCGCCAGCACAAATGTATCGACAATACTTCATACATGGGATAATAGTGGCCTTGTAATGGTACAGGAGGCTCTTAGGCTTAAGTAATTTTCTTGCATGGTAGAGAAATCCCACCATCTTTGTAGCAGCCTTGGGAATGCAGTTAATGTATCTGTTCCAACTCATGTTCTCCCTGGACATTAAGCCGAGGAGTTGTAACGAACTACTTTCAGGTAATGTATCATTAGCCATAGCTTGTAGGGGTTGATAAGGTTCCTTGTAGATTTTTTCCATTTTTATCCCCATTCTACCACAGATCGGAAGTCTTTCTCTAAGGTTTCTGCCATTGCCTTAAAGATGTGTTCATTTGTTTTCTTTTCGTGTCTGTTATAGAACGTTATATCGTCAGCAAATATACCCATCTCAAAGACAATTTTATCAGGGAGGCCATTTATGTATGTCAGGAAAAATAAAGGTCCAAATATTGACTCCTGAAGTACATCCGCATTTATAACATATTGTTTTGACGTACGACTATCGAGGATAACCTGGATTCTTCTCCTTATTAAGAAAGATGTTCTGCTAAGTATTCCTCCGACACGTAAACGCATACGATGTCAGCCGAAATGAACATGTCTACTCTCATTCTACTACTAAGCAAAATTGTCTTCACTTAGGAATTTTTAACACTCGTTTGAACATCCGTATTCTTCCACTCCTTTATCGAAGTCAAGAAAAAATATTATTTTTGCATGGCTAGATTTTGTCACTCCTTCTTTTCATATAGTACTTTCTACTACATGCCTATCAGCTAAACCACCTGTGAGTCATGGAATCATTAGTTATTTTATTTTTCTTAACTTGTTATTTTAATCTGTGTCTATTTATCCGTGCATTTATTTACCTGTTGTGTTTTTTTTTCAGCTACCATGCATTTAGATTGAAAAACCTTAATTAATACACCTAGAAAATCAGTCAAGCAAAGTTACATTTCGAACCAACCCACTGTCGCACGGAGATTGCACACGAATAGAATCTGTAAGGTATGTGACTATCTTTTCAATTCAACTTTGCTATTCTTATTGCTTTTAAGGTGTAACATGCTCAATGTGGACAGTTTGAATCCGTTTTACTAAACGGATACAACTGTTCAACTCTCAATGAAAAAAAAAAAACTAAAATGAAAAAACGTAACGAAAATATAGGAAAAATACTCGCTTCTATTTTCTTAGTGACTTCCTATATAGGTTACACCCGTGAGGTTTACTCATTCTATAGTAGGTGCGTTGTGTAAAACAAAACTGTAAAAATAATAGTACAATGACGATTCAAACTGTAGCAAACACCTCTGTTCATTATTTTTTTCCATGGGTTTACCTCTTATCAAGTCCCAAGGGCCACTTGAGGATAATGGTTAATAAGTATCTGATATAAAGTTATAATAAATAATGACGGAACTTGTGTCAGGTGTAATTATTTGAAAAGACGTCTCAACTTATTTACATTAGATTTGATAACGGCCATATCATAGTCAGCTGAGAACTATCCCCGGGTTATTGTGTTCCACAGATGGACAGTCCTTGTAAAGAAACATTGCTCATAGAATTTTCGTTTAGTTTTAGGCACTAAGAAAGAACAATGGAAAATATTGATAGTAATAAAAAAAAACTAGAGTATTTATGGCGATTGTTTTTCAGGGAGAGACCAAATATTGAAGTCGATTCGATTAACAAGCTTACAAAACTGACACAGTTTCACTCAGCTATCTCAATTTCCACTGCAATCTGTTTTAGTCCGTCTTTTTTTAAGTCAGTCTCTACACACGCAACTTAGTTGCTAACGCATACAAATTCATTCTAACTAGAACAAGTTAAGCATAGCCCCCCGTGAGTGCACAGTGAACGAGGAATAAAAAATTACTAAGTTCAGCATCCCCCCCATTTAGCCACAAAAGGTCCAAGGTGACGTCAAATCCTGGTGAAAATGAACAAACGGTGGCGTCTTAGGCTTTAAAATATGTAAATTTGAGTTCATCAACATACAAAAAAAGAAATGACTAAGTCTAGCATTTGCCCTCGCCCCATTTAGCCTCAAACGCTCCTCAAGGCCTTAACATATTTAAATTGGAGTTCAGCACCATGCAAAACTTCTAAATAGACATACACAGAAAATTTTGGACAAATATGGTAAAATAATCCCCAAAATGGAGTCTTTTTATTAGCTGTAAAATAGCCCCTGGGGCACAGCCAAGAGTTATCGCAAAGTATAGACAAACAAAATTATATAGAAGTTACAACTTTTCAGAAAGTTTTATAAAAATCCAAGGAATCATTTTTTTAATAAGTGCAAAGGTGTCAATTTTAGCCATTTTAACCCGAAATGCACTCTTAAGGGGGCAACTGGAGTTTGCTGTTACTTTTTTACTCATATCATGTTTAATGTTTGTACAAAATTTCAAAAAACTCCAAGGAGGAGTTAGTGAAAAATGTGTGGACAGACGGACGAACAAGGATGAATTTACATGTCCACCCTCCTTTTTATTACAAGGAATTCTTCTCTTCATCGAAATAGGACGACCTATAAACAAGCCATCTAATTCGCTTTGAAGTTCCTCTTTATTATTCCATCTCCATTATCATATGATTACACAGATAAGAGTGAGGAGCTAGTCGTGTTCCCATAGTACTCCATGTACATCACTCGATGGCATTTGTCTGTTGACTATGACTGTTGGAGCAGACGGATATGTTTGCAGCGCTTATTTCATCTACAAAATATTCCGATATAGCAATTGATAGTTTTATATAATTTTAGATTGTGTATCTTTCTTCATCTATGTCTTGCTTATCAGGTCTTCACACATGATATGGTTATTGACCTTTTAACAACAACATAACAACACGGAATCAAATCTGTCCTCCATGGTGTGCCCTTTGCAAGAATAAAAGTTTCAGACGATATAGCCCTAAAACTATTACGTTGCAATAGCCTCTACCACCACAAGGTGGCACGTCACGGCCTATTAAACTAAATCCAATTTAAGTCTTATTGTATTTTGTTTAATGAACCACATTTGCTGTTGAAAAACATTTGTATTCAATTAGCGGTCACGTTAAATACGTGACAATATGTATCAAATTTTTTCAGCATTAAATAATTAAAGGTGGGTATAAGCAAGAAAATGAAAATAAATACTGATTGTATATCAATATTGAATTCATATACCGGAGTCTATATTAAAAACAACAACAACAAAAAAAGGATTTAATATTATTTTATTGATGAAACATTTATTAACTTTAATGACGTGTGTAATTATCTCATAGTTGATAAATTGCCGGCTAATATATATAAGAAATAAATATAAGTGGCCGAATCATGTCTGAGGTAGGGCCCAGCGATTGGCTGATGAATACGAACGTCCGCATGTGGGAGCGGCAATAAATTTGATTTGTAAACTGGCTGCACTTTGCGCCATATTCCTATATAAATAAAGAATGTGGCACGAATTCGATTTATTATAGCCAGACGATCCTCTACGGGAATAATACGCGAGATTTTCTGTGTAGCTTAATTTTCATATATTTTTTATAGATTACTGCATATTGAATACTCTTGTTTTAAAACTGCATATTGATATATAAAATGTTATATCTCCTTATAACATTTTATATAGATATATGAAATATGTATGTATGTATATATATATATATATATATATATATAAGTGAGAAATGTGTGTGATTACATTTCTCAACCTATATACTAACGAATTATTTATCTACAGACATGAAATTTGGTATATAGGCTATTCAGACATGTATATATTTTTAATCGGTTATTATTCGACAAAAGGGGCAGACGAGAAGTAAATTAATAAATTAATAAAATAGTATGTAAGGGGTCTTGGGCTTTTATCTGTTAGATAACTGTTTCACGAATGCGTATGAGAAATCGTGAAAACGAGAGCTTCATTATGTTAAGAATACGTAAGTTTGAAAACACTTTAAAAAGATCGTCGCAAACTGATCTAATAGTTTTCATACTTTACATATTGTCTTTAGATTTTCGTTTCTGGGGTTCGAGTATTTTTTTTTTTTACTTACAAGGAGTGAACTATTTTTAGAGTTGCCTCCTCTTTGTCAACCATTTTTTTCCACTGACGAAACTACAGCCATAAAACAGAGACTAACTCCATCGGTCGCTGTAGAAAGTTTATTTAGTAATGCATCTGTAGCAGAAACAATTGATATAATTATCAACAACATTTATAATAATCTATAACTCCCTCCACCTTGAATTTATAAAAAAAATATTTAAACAATTACTATTAATCTGCACTTCACAAGTACCCTTCTATGACTTAAACGGTAACACACATATATATATATATATATATATATATATATATACCCAAATAGATAGATTGGCAATGGGATCAGTCCGTGGACCGACCCTAAGGTAATTTTAAATGGCAGATCTAGAGAAAAAATATTAAAAAATAACATAAATCCCTCTTTATATGTACGCTACGCGGACGACATTCTTACTTTAGCTGAAAATAATGAACAGATATACCAATTACAGGAGCTGTTTAAAAAATGCAATCCTTAAAACACATTAAGCAGGTACTCATTAACAATCACTGTCCGAATTACATTGTTGATGAACAAATAAATCAAATGCTACAATCCCTTGAAAACCATAATAATAATATTAACCGACACCGTAATGCAAACTCCATTAATATATTTTACCAAAAACAAATGAGACCGAACTTCGGAATCGAAGAAAATGAAATTAAAAATATCGTTCGTAGATATTTGATGCCTATTGATAGCAATTCTAAAATTAAAATTATTATTTACTACAAGAAGTTTAGAACACAAACCTCGTGGTTAGAAATAAATCATCATTGGCTATAAAAGCGTTGGAACAAACCATTGTAGTGTATAAATTCAAATGCTCTCTATGAGAATGTAACTCCGAAAATAAATATAAGCATAACACATACATTGGGCCTACAACGACAACGTTGTTCGGCCGAATCACCATGCATTTAAACAATACTAGTGCTATATATAAACAATAAGTAAAAGAACACAACACAAACAACTATACAAATTCTTGAAACGTCATACATTAGAACTCATCAGCTGATATAAATATTGCATTCGAGAAAAGCAGCAGTGTGTTCAAATGTCTTGTATAGCGAGTAATCGACGGACTTTGCCAATAATGGCCACAAACTTACTGATTTTGATACTCTAATTTTTAATCAGCCAATATTTTAATGGACTTCTCATCAACTTTATATATTTTTACTTACCATCACCTAACGCGGTTTAATGTATATTTTACTTTTCACTTTTTAATGTCCATTTTCGCTCCTTTTAACTTTTACGTCCTCAACACCTGA
Source organism: Euprymna scolopes (assembly GCF_053919585.1). Classification (NCBI taxonomy): domain Eukaryota; kingdom Metazoa; phylum Mollusca; class Cephalopoda; order Sepiida; family Sepiolidae; genus Euprymna; species Euprymna scolopes. Next base: position 130,635,803 of record NC_136486.1, on the reverse strand, counting down.
AGATGATTCGTAAACGAATTGAAAGCGTTCGTTACAGTAATAATTATGGAACCTTCATTAATATTTTCGATTTTGATATAAAAGATTATTTTATTATCCTCAAGTGGCCCTTGGGACTTGATAAGAGGTAAAAAGATTATACTGAAAATCGGAAAAAGAAAAAAAAGATAAAAGGAATCGTAAAGCAAACTATCTCCGTTGCATATAATAATGTTTGCTTGAATGAAAAAATGTTGCCTAAATATACCAATATATATATATATATATATATATATATATATATATATATGTACTGTTATGAACATAGTAATACACGACATACTAATCCTCATTCAATCAGGGACACCGTCTCGTTTCTCTGTTAATAATGAACAATTGTTACGTTGGGTTTTTATAATCTGTTTGAATAATTTATGTTCATTGTGTTTCAAATCAAATACTTATTTTCAACCTTGGAATTTATTAATTTCCTTACTTGTATCACCGCCGTATAACATCTAATAAAAGATATTAGTAAATTGTCTCATGATTTTTTTGTCAATTTTATTTAAGGTTAAAATTTCGGTTCGATTTTACAGTGCTCTTTTGATTCATATCAATTTATATACAATGCTTTCATGAGAAAAATTAAAATAAATATTCATTTTTTTACAATTTAAAACCTGTTTTAATGAATCATACTCTTCAAAAAGTTAACATTTATTAAACTAAATATAAGGGGCATAATTATTCAAAATGTATTAAAATAAATATAATCTTTCTAACTATTTAACTGTATTGAAATAAATATATCTTGTTACTTGTTAAAAATTTATTAGATTAAATGTTAACTTTAACTATTTCAAATGTATTAAAATAAATATACCTTTTCTTATTATTTAGAAGTTATTTATATGAATATACTCTTAGAATTGGAAGTTAATTAAAATAAATAGAGACTAATTAATATTTATCAAAATAAATGTTTCATTTCCGTGGTTTTATGAGGTGATTTACATTTAAAACATTACATTTATTCAAGAAAATTTCCCTTTTACTAACCAATTAAACTTTATTAAAGTGAATATTTTTTTCTAATTATTAAGTAGCGCAATTGATTATTTATTTCTGTGTCATTAAAATCAGTTTCTGTCTGGATATGTTTTTTTAATATTGTATAAGCCATTATTTTATATCACACGTGTGCGTACAAAATGTCTGCATCAGTTACCCTTTGGCTATTATGTCATGTTTGCAAAAAGACACAGATCAAAAAAAAAAAAAGAAAAAATTAATGCGTCTGCGGTCTTAGGCAGATACAAACCTATCGATAACTTGCCCATTGCGCAAACACAATTTGTAAGTGTGAGATAGATCGGCGGCACCAATCTTCAAATTAGATTTTGTCCAATTACTTGAGATAGTAAACTCGAATTAAATTCGCGTTCTTAAAGCAAAATCATGGATGTTAATATACAAATATATCAGTCTTCAAGATAGATTGATAATATAAACTATTAATAACGCATGTAAATGAGTATAATAAGACTTTACTTAGACCCTACTCAGAAATGAGATTTACTTTTAAATTGGAAAGTCACTACATATCAAAGCCCAAAGGCTACTCTAAAATAATGTTTAAGTGCTAGATATATGGTGAAACATGATCAGCCCTGGGGAAATGTGCAAATTTTTAAACCGTCAAGCTAGACTGGTAATATAAACTATTAATAACGTATGTAATGGTATACGGATAATACTTTAAACCCACTTAATAAGACATGAGATTTTTATTTTACTTAGGAGGTCAGTACATATTAAGGCCCGAACGCCAATTATTTATCTATCTATATATCTATAAAAGTGAACGTGTCTGTGTGTCTGTCTGTGTGTGTACATTTCTCTATGCAATAAGTCTCTCAATTTTAAGTCTACAGACTCGAAATTTTATATACAGGGTACTGAGATTTGGGAAAATCTTTGTGATTGGTTTTCGGTCAGAAATTTGGCTGTTAAGGGGTCAAAGTTTAACGATTTGACTTTTGAGAACTCTACCAAACTCCTCCGAAAATTTGGGGTCTAAACACTTAAGATTTTAGATATAGGTTCCTTGGACATAAACCTAACTTAATAACTTGATTTGAGCCCAAAACAATAAATGTTAAGGGGTCATAATAGGGGTCAAAGTTTAAAAAATTGACCGCTTTTTTTTTTGCTCAACGTATCCCAGCAAACACCCGGGCAACGCCGGGCTAAAATGCTAGTCTAGAATAAAGCTTAATTGAGAGATAAATGATGCGGCATGATCTGTTATGGTGGAACTTGAATATGGTCATATTATCTAAGGGTATGGCTTAATAGGAATTTATAAACATTAGATTAAGAAACGATCATGTTATAGTCAGCCTAGACTCAGAAAGACGGTACTTCGTTCTGCAGACGGTCAAATCTAGGAAAGAAACTCTGCTAATAGAAATTTTCGTATAGTTTAAGGTGTAATAATATTGAATAGACATGAAATACATTTTGTGTGTGTGTGTAGCATTTCCGTCGGAATAAAATGAATTTACATCGAAAAACACATCGAATGTTGTGCGTACACTAACTGACGCGTGTATAAATCGTTATACACCCATGTTTCTGTCGTTGCGAACGCAAATTCCTGCTTACCTATTAATACAATCACTCGACCGATGACGTCTACTATATAACAACGATTTATTAAAAAAGAGAAGAAAAACCATAGAAAACATTAGAGGGAGATGCAAAAGTTTTTACCTGGCGCTGTTTTAAATATTATAAATTTTAAGGAGCAACACGCCTAACATCTAATCACATCCCAAATACGCCAGCTTGTCACCCATGCGTACTTTTACCAACTATAAAAAGCCGTACAATTCGAACTCAGCAGAACAGTAAGTCGCCTTATTACAATTAGGTGAGTTGAACGATTGAACAACCCAGAAATCACAGATAGGGAAGCTACATACGACAATTCAAAAAGAAATAGGTTGACTGCGATTACAATCATAATCGCCAAAGGCCATATTCTCCTTGCTTTTATGCGTGGAAAAGTTTACTATTATTTGTAAGGTTGGGCAGGCTAACAAGTTAATATAGTATTAAACTGTTCGCACTTTTATGGTCGTAGGTGTTTCTTCCCTTTGAGCAGGCAGCCAGGCAAATAAATCACTGGTTGTAATAGTTTTATTATAAGGATTACTGTTACCATTTTGACTGATATTTTCTAAAACGTTTTGCTGATGTAACCTCTGAGCTTCCTCGAGTATATTTTATCGATTTGAGAAATTTTTCTGTCGAATTCGGAAATCTGTGCGGGATTTCGAACAGAACCTATTATTTAATCTCCAAGGACACCATGCTCTCATTCTGTACTCCATGATTGGGTAAAGGCCTCAAGTAAATCGCAGTTGTATGCTTAATATCACCCACGGTGAGAATTGAAGCTTCCACTCCCAGAAAAGTGTCATTTGGAACTAAATTTTAGTTAGTACTTTATCTGTTACATCACGATTTCCTGCGAGTTCTACAGAAAGATTCCCGTATTAGAAAAGAGACACTAGAATAAGATCGGATGTTATAGCGGCCAAAACGTGGTGAAAATAACACTAAATATGAGGAAAACAGTTCAAATAATCCAACTAATATACATTATCAATCCTAATCTAAAACAGTCAAAACGATACGCCATTTTTTGTCTTCAATGTTTTTCTTTTCCTTTTCTTTTCAAACGAAGATGTCTGTTACTTTGCTTAGGGAATCCCTAACCAAGATTAATGATGTTCTTCGAGAGAAAGTAATCACGTTTTTGTTATATAGAAATCAGGAGATTATTCGTATATAAATCACATGGACATTAGAAAAGTAGGTGTTTTAATGAACTACAGTCTCTGAGTTCCCTCTCGTTGTAAAAGACTTAGAGCACAAAATAATCTTTCTACATCCACAATAAATACTTTTCTCATCTTACTCCTGAGAAAAGTTTTTCCTAAAACTAAACAGAACTTCCACGAACAATGTTTGTTTCTAAGGACTACACATCCGTGAAACACGATACTACGAGGTTGCATCCAGGTGTTTTCAAGCTAAAATTAAAAATTATTTCCGAGTCGCATTCTTAAAATATCAAATTCAGCTTCTGTTTCAATCATCGTGTTTAATTCTCACGGTGTTATCTCATCGGTGACAAATGCATTAAACGTTTTCCTTGGTTGACCTTTATAAACGGTGACGCATTATTACATAGAAAAGATTCATCTATCGTTCTGCAACGTTCCACACACGTACACACTAGACTAAGGCGTTGTATGCAAGCTACGCCGCAAAAAAAGAAAAAAACATAGGACAAAGAAATAACTCGACTCCTTATTTGCGTAACAGCGACATTTATTTCCTCATTTTCCCGCCACGCGTGACTTCTCGTTACGGCTGTGACGTCTCTCACATAACTGTCTTATCGAACGTATAGTCTTCCTTTTCATTACCTGGACGGCTCGATATTTGCATATAGCCATCTGTACTATGTTACATTTGCTCATTTAATGTTTTATGCCAAGAACCATTACTCATCACGTGCGGTAGATTTGCGAAGAAAAATACCGAAGCATATCGTAGATATTTACGAAAACGATTGTAAGATATTTTAACTTATTGAAAGACCATCGAGTCTTTATCTCCTCAGGTCTGCGTGCATGTTCAATGTAAAAGTCATGGCAAGCTAGTGTAACATTTCTACGAATATCAAATTAATGGAATAACGGTTTAATGAATAATAGTAAAATACAAAATTACTCCGTGATATACATCGGGGAACAAAAGCAATTCATATTTTATTATTAAACTTACAAGTAAAACTATTAGTATCGTCTATTCTTACTTTTCTTCGATGAAGCAAAATACCTCATAAACGGTTGTTTTATGTCTAGGTTATGTGGATATATACAAGTTCCTTTAATAATCATAATTAGTGTTGTTAATGCTCTTAAATCAGGTTAATCCTTGACTATATATTTTAAATCTGCTACATATAATCCAGAAACAGAGTTTCTAATCGAATGTTAGTAGGATGTTGCAGTTAAATGGGCTGGTAAAACGCTAAACTAAATAAAATAAATACAATGACCAAAAGTTCAGCTACAATTCGTCACTGCCAATTTTCTCTCTCAACTTCCAGCACGTGTTCTCCCAACACCTCTGCCAACAGGCATTTTATTAGAAAACTGACCCCCATTCCATTTGCATATGTGTGCAGTGTAAGATGAGATCTCGTGAGATTCCACGAGACTACACCTTATAAATCCATGACTGCCATCTTTAATTTCTCTCTCTCAGATCCCATTCGAAGGTAAGTTGTATAACGGCACAATACACACACACGCGGCTGCTTTCTTCTTTGGTTATTACATTCAACTTTACAGATGTAGTAGGAGTAAGATGTTGATATTGGACCCTATAAGATACGCACATATTTATTTTTTAACTTTCTTAAATTCTGGCTTATAATTTTAGAAATAGTAAATGTTTATTACAACTCCTTGGGCATTTGACAAAAATAAAGTTCACATTTTTTACAAGAGAGTCACGACTTTTCAATTCCCAAAGCCCACTCAAGTATATGGCTTAATAAATGTAAGATCATAGTACAGTAATCGTTAATGGTGTGAGTTGGGTAGCATTTTATTATTTAAGGAGACAATTTAATTAGAAGTTGTTTACATTGGGCTTGAAAGCAGCCTGGAAGCAAACTAGCGGAACAATGTTCCACAGGCGAGTATTTATGTGAAAGGTTGACAAGGATGATCATAGACTGGAGCTCAGGCGAGTACTTACGATAAAAATAACGATAGAACAGGACAAGCTCTTAACATCTCTTCTGTGGAAAGATAGTGCAAGGTTCAGATGTGGCAACAATACGCCATTTCCTGGCTTTCTTGTCTCTTATACAGACAGATAATTGCATCAGCAGTGAGATACCTACTGAATCGACAGAATGATCGAACCATTTTTCCAGCGATATTGGCAACATAATTGATGTATATCTTGGATTTCAGATCAGAAGTGAATTTCAGTCGTAGAAGCTTGTAAACACATGGTGCTTCTTTAAGACGAGGACCATTCATTTTAGTTGGGTTCTAATAGGGGTCAGAGACATAATGCTGTCCTGATGTTAATCTTCTCTATTATTGGTTAGTGATAGAGAAACATTTTAAGACTGGTTTTTTTTTTTTAATTTGTCTTCCAATCTATTATTTCGGTTTAAGACGTATTAGATTAGTCCATATTAAGTGTTTAACTCTGCCCTTGTGAAATGCCATGAAATAATAACGTAATTTTTGCAGTAGTAATTCGTGTAGCAGTAGAAATTTTAGTTGTATAATAGTAATACCACTTTAACTTACTAAGTAAGCCATAGGTCTTTCATATATTTTTATTTTCTACTCTACAGTTTGGAATTTTAATGTAGTTTTCCTTAGCATTAGCAGAAATATTAATATTTTGCATCTGCAGTAATGTGATAAAGTCAGGTTGAAAAAATAGTAGTTTCTCATCAGCCAGGAAAAATAATTCGCAAAAAAAAATTCGTTTATCAGAAAAATATATAATACTATTTTATTTCTCGCTTTGTGTTGCGCGCTTCAGTCGGCAGATAGTAGGGAGTGCAGGAGGTGCATGGATTTCAACGACACAGTGCAGTATAACTCGTGGCTTAACGTCGCATTTTTCTCCCTTCTCGTTCGCTTCGCTTGTTTATATCGACCTGGTTTTTTGCAAGCGTTAAACCTCGGTAGCTGTGAAGTCAACTACTGACCTATTCACGTCCGGCAACGTCAGTTTTGACAAGTTGTCAATAATCCGCCGGTTACTTAGCCTTCCTATCGCCTATGTGTGTGGTGGTGGTAGTGGTGGGTGGGTGAAGTCTCAACACACGACGGTACATTCGGCATTTTAAGAAAGCATCAAATCAAGTTGAATGTTTCATAAATTCTTGTTGATTCAAAACTAAAATTCTGCCTAATTTTAACGACTGTTTCGAATCCTCAAGCAGATGTCTCACTGCCCATCTGACAAACTCGTGAACCCATGTCCTCGAGTATTCTCCTTATGCGATGACTCATTTATCACATAAAAATATTTCGCTTTTATCATCAAATGTCTTATGCAAATAAACATTAGTTAATCACGTGCAGTGAATTTGAGAAGAAACAAAAAATATATTTTACATATTTGCAAAAAAAACAAAAATACATTTTGAAATATTTTATTTCCTTTGGGGGTAACAGAGAATCTAGATAAACACTTTACTGCGTTCTATAGTATATTTCACATCTCATGGAATCATAAGACTACATTAATAACACATCTAATGACAGCGTACAAGTGATCAACGGACATACAAACAAACTTGCAGACAAACAAGATATTCATATAGAATATAGGCACGAAGTCGTTTTGCTATCATAATGTAAAGAAACGTTTCTGTCTTTATCATAGCGCCTAGCGCTAGGTTGTATTTCCACGTACAGAAATTCTTAGCAAGAGTTTCCGCCTTTAGAACACATGACGACACGTCTGCTTTCCGGAGTATTACAATGACCTTAAACTATATCCAGTTGTGAGGTCCAGCTTGCGGGCTTTGGGGAGTGTGGAGCCACCCTTTAATTACCATTGCTCCCAGGTCCACTCTAACCCGGAGTGGTAGTACCTGTTAGGGTCCCAACTATGGGTTAAATAGAAATCGACTTGAAAACAACAAATATATTCTATTAAAAATGTTTTCTTCAAAATCTTTGGATTTCAGCATTAAATAATCCAAAAAGGGTTGATATGCCGTAAAACAAAAACAACCAACCAACCGTCCGGAGTATTACAACATAGCTGTCTGCAATATAAACAGCTTTCTTCCTTGAATTGTTCGCACAAGTATTCGACCTGGCTCTATAATATAAACCATTCATGATCCTCACATGATGCTCTTCCTCTCATGAATGTTGACCTTGAAAAGAGTTGACTTATTTGTTACAAAAATAGTTAAAAATTGTTCAAACTCTGTAAGTGATCATCTAGCCGCCATCGAGCCGCCTTAACTGAACTAGTATTTAATAGTCACGAGAGAATAAATGACACAAAAAGGTGAACAAGTATTTCAAACGTTAATAATGTGAACGAGTAATGTAAAAATATTAGAAAAATATTTGGATGCAATTGCGGACGTTTGTAAAAATACCAGCTGTCTCCGCTGGCAAGATGCACTTTAAATGCTTAGTCGCCTTTGACAAATGGAAGGACATTTGAAATCCGGGCTTACAAAAGAGAAAAATTGTGTAATTTCTCAGGTAATTATGTAGACACGTTTATGCCCGTGGCAAATTTAAACAACTTTATACTGACTTCGCCCTTTTCTATACAGAACACACACGCACACGCACACACACACACACACACACACATATATATATACATATATATATTTGCATATATATACACGCATATATATATAAAAGCCGTAAAATGCGAAACTTATGCCATAATTTAAATTTCGTAATCACGTACTCAAAAATCCAAAAGCTTGTCTCCATATGAATCTGGATTTTAATGTCCATAATCTAATATTAATCAAAAGCTTTTAACATAAGTAAAAATGGGGAATCGTTTATAACTTTTTATTATAGTGTTGCATTTTGAAATATATATTATGTAATAATGAAATAATAAAATTATACGTCTAATAATAAAAATTATTCTTCTAATAATAAAATTATACTTCTTAATAAATTAATACGGTAGTATATGTTTTGTAAAAGAATTTCATGGACAGAAAGTGAAACACTTTACTACCTCATGTGTGTCACTATGTGTTTAAAAGCAGCAGCTTGTTTGGAAAAATGTAATAATTTTAAACGGAGAGGAAATTTGCGCATAATTTATTAAAACATGTTTTAAAGCCTGTTACAAGCGAGGAGCGTAAAACATGTGTGTGTAGGAATTGATTGTTTGAAGCTATAGAGCAAGGAGAAGTCGAGAAAATGGTGGATACATTTATATATTTGTATGTACAATATTCACATCTAAATTTAGTAACCGCTAATTATGAATTATATCATATAGTTGCTGGATTCAAGGTATTCAAATTAAGGTATATTACGTTAAATTTAATTTCATGCTAATTTCTTATATGTTTTAATAAAGAGCTGACTTATAACTATTTATTATTTTATAATCAACCGGCATGCCGTGCGCCCAAATCATCTCCGCAAAGATTACCAAAAATAGACGATCCCTGTCACTGAGTGTTCTATGTTGTGATAAAGCCAATGAGGATACTATGAGTCCCTTTGTCTTTCAGATTGTGTCGCATAATTACGAAATCATCATAGTGTAACTTCATTTTCTTGATTAAGTTCACGTTGAACTAAATTTAAAACCAACTCGGATCTTACAAAGATACAATAGTTACTAAAGAATAGAGGAGAATTCGCGACGAGAAATGCCAAGATAGACTATTAAATAAAGAGAAAAATATCTGTAATTCGGACCGGGATCAAAGTGTAGCATCTGTTCTGCAAATGCTGCACTTAAGATAATTTGTACCAGTCAATGACGGGGAAACCCTCTATACTAGAACAATTATTATTTTTGTTAACCAGAGTGCCCCCTTTTTACCTACTTTTAGGGGAGCTGGTTTTTACCCCACATTAAATATGGCCTTGTGCCTAATTGGTTTTGGTGGGGAAGCAAATAAATACATTAAATAAAAATAGGGGAGAAGGCGTAAAATGAAATTATAAGAGAAAATATTACACGGATTACGATTCCATCTTTCAATGATTCGCGGATAACTCTATGATCAAATATTTTTCCGCTTTATTTTTGTTTCTTCATCAAGCTAAATACATATTCCATTCATCGTTTTCCTGCCGCAAGCTCTCTATGTTCTTTAATGAGCATAATTTTGCGATATTATTCCTGTCTGATTTGTTTGGCTGGTTTTATTTGTTCCATATACAATTGCTCGTCATGATTATGTTCTGTTCACACACCCCTCCTTATCCTGATGAGTTTGTTTTGTTGAAATTCTAAAGAACTAAATCCTTTATAGTAGTTAAAACCGTTTTGCATGTTTTAATCAGGCATTTTATCATTCGTGCTTTTTATTTTCATCATTCAACGGCTGAATCAAGAGAATAGAATCCATGAACAGGACGAGGTGTTCTAACATATCGGGGTATCACGTTTGATCTATTTTATCACGTATTTGGAGCAACATAGGGTTCGAGCGAACAATAAGATGAGTAAAAGATTATGTTTAGCTTTTCCCAGATTGTAACAATATATATATATATATATATATATATATATATATATATATATATATATACGTTTTATTTTTTATTACCGTATCTTTCTGTTAAGTTACATTATTGTTTCGGCTACACGGCCGTTTTTTGGGGGCCGTTGTAGCGTCCTCAGACTTTTACAGAAATGTTCGCTATACTGGGATGAAAGAGTTGAAAGAGTGGATGAGGTCAGGGGGGCGAGGAGCACGGAAGAGGAAGAGAGGAAGGGAACAAGGAGGGAAGGTGGGGGCGTTTGGTATGTCGATCATGTTTTAGTTTTGGGGTTTAAGGAACTTGTGGGGGAGGGTCTGGGAAGTTCATTTCTGGTATGGCTGATGGCATAGAGATACACGAGGGAAGGGGAATATGTGGGGGTAGGTGGAGGGGGTTACTTTAAAATTCGAGTCTTAGTGTTAAAGTTTTTAGCGTCTCGTTGGTAAGGTGATTTCTTGGTAAGTATGTCTTGAGCTGTTGGGTGTTCGCTTATGTTTGGAGGCGGGGGGGAGGGGGTTATGATTCGGTTTATTTATTTTTAGTTTTTATTTTGTTGTTAATTGTTTGGAAAGGGTCAGGTAGCTGTCGCAGCCATGGATACACACACGCGCACGTACACACATATATAATTAAAAGAAACGGTCACGGGTACACATACATGCCCGCCCTTGCGTGCAAATATATGTGCATATGTGCGCCTGCATGTATAGACACCTGCATTGCTCTACTACAGTATTGAGCACTTTCTTCAGTTTTTATTAATTACCATCTCCACTATATATATATATATATATATATATATATATATATATATATGTATATATATATATGTATATATATATATATATATATGTGTGTGTGAGAGGTGATTTTGACCTTTCTGCTGAAACAGTTGAAACGTTGGAACGTTTAGCCGTTTAAACAATGTGATGCTTCACAAAATTTGCCCTAAGCTCTTTCCCTTGCACGTTAGGGCATTTGTCCCAACGTTCAAATCATATTTAAATAAATAAAAAAAGACATTGCAAAGTTGTGTGCAGCCTCTAGATGACATTTTCTGAATTGACGCTGCATTTTCTTCTCACACAAATTGTCTTTCGCTTTTGGTTTAAATCTTCCTCGTCCTCCATTTTTTTTGTTCACATATAGCCTATCGAGGTAACTATTTGGACAAAAAGCTCCATTTATTGTCATCGTTTATTCTTTATTTCTGTCTATATCATTCAGCCCGTTTTGTTAATCTTCTTTTACAATCCGAAAATATTGTCTTGTCACTGCGCAATTGATATTTTTGTCCCTCTACTACCTCCTCCACATCCCCCTTTTTCCTCATGTAAGATATCTTGCTGTTCCAAATATTGGTAAATCTCATCAGACAAGACGCCTTTCAGCAGTTTTTACATCAGTTGAAGCCAGGTAACAGGCCGATAGTTATAAACTGCACTGTCCTTCGATCTATCTTTCTCGCAGAGAACTATTCATCCATGTGTGGTCCATTCAGAAATTACATCCACTGTATCAATTTATTCTATTTTAGATGCAAATCTTTTAGTGCAAGTTAGTAACATTTTTTTAAATTATTACCTAGTTCTCCATCTAGTCTGGTAGCCTTTCAAATTTGGATATTTCTGCATTGCTTTGGAACTTTCTCCTTGTTAACTTTCAACCCATCTTGCTGTTGCTGGCTTATGCTTGTACCATTTTTCCATGCGTTCGAGATGCAGTTGTTCGCACAATTCCCAGTATACTGCCCTTTCCCACTTGGTCGTGCTTGTTCTCCTATTCCTTTTGGACTAGTTTTCTACATTCGCTTCGGTTTATCGTTTCGTCTTTTTGTCCACGGAGTCTGCATTTGTTGTTTTCTTGTGTTTTGATGATCTTCGCTTTTATGTGGTTGGTTATTATCGAGTTATCTTGTGTTGCAGTAAATAGGGATTTAGTCTCTCGGTTTACGTGTCCTTTTCGCATCCATATCCAAGTGTTTTCGTTATTCTCATCTTTTGTCATCCTTACGAAGCTCCCGTGTAATTGTTTCTTTTCCCATTTTTTCTTGTCTTATTCTTTCCCTTTCTGTTTTCTGTTTTTCTGATTTTTTTTTCGTATCCCCTGCTGCCATGATTATCCTTTCAGTATTTTGCATAATGCATTTTTCTAGTTCTTTTTAGTGTCATTCACACATTCTTCTATCAGTCAACATCGTCCTTCGGGTGTAGTGCGTCGGGCATAGTCATGAGTTTCCTGGTCTTCTGATCGAGCTGTTTAAGTTCTCCTTTGGTCCATCCTATGAACGGTCCAGAGATGGTGATGCGTTACCGTACAAGTAATCCTTGATCAAATATTCAAAATATCATTCTATTCGAAACCTAAATAATGTCATCAATATGACTATACTGTTGCTTATACGAGCGATTGTGCATCTGATGATGGAATACGATAAGACAACACATGACAATAAATATAAATTATAACATGGTTATCTGGTCCACTAGAAAGAGAAAAATAAATGTTATTTGCTTCTTGACTAAATAAGCATTTTGGGGAAATGTGAACTTCAGAAAAATAAGAAGTAGTGATATTAGTGATACTGTTCATGTATTTATATTTTTTATTAGGTTTCTGCTATATAATTTAGTTTACAGTAGTTTTCTTTTCAGAAGAACTGTGGAGGTGTTCCAATTCTCTCTATCATTTATTATTATTATTATTATTATTATTATTATTATTATTATTATTATTATTATTGTCACTATTGTTGATATTCATATCATTATTTATATTGCGATGTTTTTATCTATTTTAAATTTAACTTACTCTCCTTCCTTTATTAATGCTAAGATGACCGTGTAACGTTTTTAAGAAACATCGCATCATGCTTTCTAGACGACTTCCGCTATCTGGATTAACATGTTCACAGTTGCAATCCTAACTTGAATTGATCAAATTTTCAAATATAACATCTGCTCTTACCATTTCACACTTACCTACTATAGGAGCAGATCAGTTGGTTACATGTAAGTGACTGAAATTCAACGATGCGATTTTTGGTCTTTCTCGATAACTGCAGGAGAAATTTTATATTCCTTTAGGCTACATTGATTTTTTTTTCAATCGGATGATTTCTCGCTCTGCAAGGACTTTTCCAATCTGATTGTTTTTCACTCTAAAATTCTCTTCCGCGTTCGGCTGAATCTGGACATCTTATTATTTGTTTATATAAAAAAATTCTTTCGCTTTCTGGATTTCTCATGGATTGAGTATTAATGCACTCTGGACCTTCTACTCCCTGTTTGTGTTTTTTCCTCATTTGCTTTTCACAGGTTTTTAACAGAACACGTTATTTTGTAATTTATGACTAACTCTCAGAAAATTTTGTTTAATTTAATGCCATAAGTAGCAAATTCTAGCTCTGCTATAATAATATTTTTGCTAATTTCTTTCTTTTCTCTAAATCGAAGAATAGCATTCTTTGAAATTCCGCGGAATAAGTATGTTTGCAGTCAAAAAGGTGAAAGTACAACAATTTTACCTTTGAAAACTCTACAAAACTCTCCCGCCAATTTTGAGTCTAAACACTTGAAGTTTTAGATATAAGTTATTTGAAATGGACCAAACTTTTAAATTTGACTTGAGCTCAAAACAATAAATGTTAAGGAGTCAAAATTGTGGTCAAAGTTATTTAAAATTTGACCTCTGCAGTCTCTACTAAATTACTAGGTCCGTTTTTTTTTTCTAAATATTTAAAATTTTACATAAGGTACATTCAGACATAGTGCAAGTTTTTAATCGGTTTTTAGTCTAAAATTTGGCTAACAAGGTGTCAAAGTTCAAAAGATTTAACTTACGGTCCCTAGCAAACTATTAAGCCAATTTGGGGTCTAACTATTTGAAATTTACATAAATGTGAATTCGGACATACAACAAGCTTTTTATTCAGATTTTTGGCGAAAATTTGGCTGCCAAGAGGCAAAAGTTAATAGAGTTGACCTTTGCAGACTGTACTAAACTCCTCCGCCAATTTTGGGTCTAAACACATGAAATTTATATGTAGCTTACCTGGCCATAAGTCAATTTATATATATATATATGCACATAAAGTTATGAATAGTACATAGGGCCTGATATATATATATATATATATATATATATATATATATATATATATATGTGTGTGTGTGTGTGTGTGTGTGTATGTGTACACAATCACACACACGCATATATAGTAGAACCCCAGGATATGGTGCCCCATGGATACGGTGATCCCAGGATCTTTTTTTTTCAGGTTACAATGTAGAATACGATGTTTTCCGGCCCCTCGCTACAGTGATATTTATAATGTTATTTGATTATGTACATGTACATTATATACTGCATTGTATTTGGTTGTATAAAATTTTTGTAACGGCGATTTCACCTTACAATCCCAACCCCGGAACAGATTAATGCCGTATTCGTATATATATACAGTAGTACATATATATATATATATCTTTATTCGATTGGAAAAATTTTAGAATAATTATAAAAAAGTGAACCATATCGTAAATTCAATCAACTAAAAAATGGAAACCGGGGTGAGGAAAAGAAAAAAAAAATATATATATATAATGGGGCAAGTTATATGTACAATTAAATAAAATAAATAAGTCGATTAAAAAACGATCGTTAAAATATACCCAAAGCGCTTTTCGTTCAGACAAACATTTTCAAGGGTCATAAGTCTGAAAATTATTTTTTAGAATATTTGGTAGTGATATGGAATACGAGCAGAGAGGTTAAGAAGAAGAAAAAAAAAAAAAAAACCTGACTAACCAAATAATTCTAACTTCTAATTTTTGTGCTCTATCGCTCCGTATTGCCTTTTCCACAAAAACCGCCTTTCCCTCATTTCGTAAGGATGTCTTGCCTATCTCCCAAACTAGTAATATTATTTATAAATTTCAATGTCGGTGTGGTGCCGTCTATATAGGCAAGACGACCCAGCGTCTTCAGGTCAGAATCGCCCAACATGTTCCCCGTTTCATCCGGGATCATCAACCTACTACCAGAAAATCTCAACTGATAGAATCGTCCATCGGCCAACACTTGGTCGATAAAAAGGAATGCGGTCTTGTTTTCTCTCCGGAGTGTTTTTCTGTTTTGCACCGAGGACGCACAAAGTTCCAGCTGTCTGTCCTCGAAGCACTTGCCATCATTGCTAACCCCCCTACTTTGTGCAAGCAGAGAAACCTCCGGCTTCAGTTAGAATTATTTGGTTAGTCAGGTTTTTTTTTTTTCTTCTTAACCTCTCTGCTCGTATTCCATATCACTACCAAATATTCTAAAAAATAATTTTCAGACTTATGACCCTTGAAAATGTTTGTCTGAACGAAAAGCGCTTTGGGTATATTTTAACGATCGTTTTTTAATCGACTTATTTATTTTATTTAATTGTACATATAACTTGCCCGATTATATATATATATATATTTTTCTTTTCCTCACCCCGGTTTCCATTTTTTAGTTGATTGAATTTACGATATGGTTCACTTTTTTATAATATATATATATATATATATATATATATATATATATATATATATATATATATATGTGTGTGTGTGTGTGTGTGTATATATGTATATATATATATATATATATATATATGTATATATATATATATATGTATATATGCATGCGCGCGTGTCTGTGTGTGTTATGTTGGTTGGTTGGTTGTTTTTGTTTTACGGCATATCAACCCTTTTCAGGTTATTTAATGCCGAATCTAAAGATTTTGAAGAAAAATTTTTTAATAGAATATATTTGTTGTTTTCAAGTCGGTTTCTATTTAACCCATAGTTGGGACCCTAACAGGTATTACCACTCCGGGTCAGAGTGAACCTGGGAGCAATGGTAATTAAAGGGTGGCTCCACACTCCCGAAAGCCCACAAGCTGGGGCCTCACCACTGGATATAGTTTAAGGTCATATCCAGGACCATGTGTGTGTTACCACTTTCGTAAATCCCCACTTTATACTGGGAAAGTAACCAGCTTTCTTATTTTCTTTCGCTAAATACTAATATATTTATTAATTAAAGTTTGGAGAAAGATTTTCACATATACATCATCTAAAATAGCGATATATTTCCATGGATCAAATTTAATACAAAAGTACATCTATACGCATAATTACGAACCCCAATTACACTCTAATTTTCTCAATGCAAATTACGGAAACCGGAGTACAATTTGTCATTCTAGAATTTTATTACGATTCGTTTCAATTTTTCACAATATTTATGTTATTTGCAGTAAAAATGTTGACACGTATTTTATTTCCGACTTCAGGCATTAAAGTGTAACCGTTGAAGGAAGTTACGCACACTTGTGGCGGGTATACAGATTCAATATGAAGTTGCATTCATAACATGCTGAGGCATTTGTATAAAAATTGATTTTAAAACAAGTTACTATCCGCTTTGAAAACAAACAAAAATATTTTTTATATATCAACTTTTTTATTCTGCAACAAAACACTATTTAATAATAGAAAAATAAAAGATGAAATAATATAAAATCTAATAATCTCACACTAGATTATAAACAACAACAGTTAGCACCCGATATTTGAAAACCTTACTAAACATTTCAATACTTTTTTTATAGAGCAGCACTATCAACAAATCCTTTGTAAAATTAGATGCTAACTACATTATTCAACTTCACCAGAACATGAAGGAACTCTTTAACTCCCCTAACTCACTAAAACGGAAGCCATCTATACTCGTATCACATAATAATATGACGCTGTTACCTCTTGCATTTTACGGTTACTTTTAATATATAATTTATATATATATATATATATATATATATATATATATATATATATATTTATATTGACATAAAGTTTTATATTCTCATAAATTTTCTTATAAATATTAACTATTCTTTCATATGCATAATAATATTTCGTACCATAGTATAAATAAATAGGTTATTATTTAACTTAGTATAATTATTATCACCTAGTATATTGATAGTAATCTCTACTATTATATAAAAGAAAATGTGTCCCTCTGTGTTCGTTCTTCATGGACTCTGAAACGGCTGAGCTTATTTTTTATGAAAGTTCGTGTACTTTATGTACCTGGCAGTGTTATTAGAAAAGTTGTATATCGGAATGTCTTCGATAAATATCGATAATCGATAATTGAAATAATTCGATGAAATAGGGCACATGTGATTTTCACCAAATTTAACAACTTACACAGCGTTATACCACAAGTACATATGAGAAGTTTTATTACCACACGAGCAGAAAAAATCATTTGGAGGTTTTTTGATATGACAGGGGCGCGTATAAAATGAGTATTTCTGTTTAAAGTACAACTGCAACATGATACTTGATATTTTAAAGTTAAATTCAAACAATTATCACCATAAAAGGAGCAAAGCAAGGCATATAAAATCAACAATAGGTTCTTTGATATAACAGAGGGGCGTTCGAAATGAACTAAGACATAATACTTGATTTTGCGTTTTAAACTTTAATTCAAGTCATTATATATATAATAATTTTATAAAATTCAATCATTATATCTATAATAATTTATAAAATTCAAGACAGTATATATATAATAATTTTATAAAATTCAATCATTATATATACAATAATTTTATAGAATTCAAGTCATTATATATATAATAATTTTATAGAATTCAAGTCAGTATGTATATAATAATTTGATAAAATCAACAGTAGGTTCTTAATAGTATAATGTATAATATAATGTATTGTGAAAAAAGTCGCTGCGTAGATATCATTAAAAAAAGGGGCGATTTCACCGATTCCGATGTTAGCATTAGTTTATCATCATTCAATCCCAGAAACGTCGGTTCTCCCTGCTAGTATATATATATATATATATATATATATATATATATATATATATATATATATATATATATATATATATACTAGCATGGGTGCTCGGCGTTGCCCGGGTGTTTAGAGGTGAGTGTTGAGCAAAAAAAAAAAAAATGGTAGTTGGAAGACAGGCTTTAATCCGTACCGCTAAGGAGGAAAAGAACGGGGAAAACGTAACGTCTTTGCTGTTACGACCACCGCCAAAGCGGAAGTGATGTAGATTTAAATTAAGGCTAGACAATCGAAAATAGGGGATGACTTTCGAAAATATCGGTGAAAAAAGCGACCCCTCCCTGTAGAATAGTGTCCAGTTGAGGGTGGAAAAATTAATGTTTTTAACCAATTTTTCGATATTTGTCGTCTGAAGGATGAAGCTTCAATGCGATAATAATCTTGGTAAAATCCGTCGCCACTGTCAAACGTTTTAGGCAGACATGCAAACATACATAAATATATTTATACATTGGTAGCTAAAATTTTCGACCCAAACCGATTAAAAAACTTTCCCTATCTCTGAAAAACCTTTATGTAAAATTTCAAATGTTTAGACCAGAAATTGTCTGAGTAATTTGGTAGAGACCGCAGCGGTCAATTATTTTAAACTTTGACCCCTATTATTACCCATTACATTTATTGCTTTGGGCTCAAATCAAGTTATTAAGTTAGATCTATGTTCAAGGAACCTACATTTAAAATTTCAAGTATTTAGACCCAAAATTGGCGAAGGAGTTTTTTTAGAGTTATCAAAGGTCAAATCGTTGAACATTGACCCCTTAACAGCCAAATTTCTGACTGGAAACGGATTACAAAGATTTCTCCAAAATCTCAGTACACTGCATATTAAATTTCGAGTTTGAAGACTGAAAATTGACAGAGTTATTGTGTCCGGAAATGTACACGGCCAGACACACACACACAGACACTTTCACTTATATATATATATATATATATATATATATATATATATATATATATATATATATATAGAGAGAGAGAGAGAGAGAGAGAGATAGAGAGAGAGAGGGGGAGAGAGAGAGAAAGAAAGAGAGAGAGCATGACAGACTATGCCGATTGGTACACACAGTTTATAACGGTTAAAAAAAAACTGAAAAGATTCCGTGCCAAAGAGAATGAAACATGTAGCTACAGGATGAACGTGGAATGTCAAGTGGCAAAAATAGTCATTGCGGTTTTAAAAAAGATTTCAAGAGGACCTAATAAACGAAAATAAAAGAAATATTCTCAGCGTTCGCAAGAACAACATTCCAAGCGCTTACACTTTCGTTTATGCTGATCCTCCCACCCGGCTGGCACCCTTACTTGCCTTTCAAGCTGCAAGAAGAAGATGAAGAAGGAGAAACAAGGAGGCGAATTATTGTTAGTATTTGCAAGACGTGAGTCACGTATATGATGACAATGCAACAGCGGCTGGCCTACTAACACCGTTTTAGTGGCGTCTTACTAAAAGAAATGCTATATTCCCAGATGTTCGTTTCTCTGCAATGTCCTCGGGGCAAAGATGTCTAGACTTATACTTCCTTATAAATGGGACACAACTGTCTCGAATTTACATGTCTCTAATTTGCGTGCCTCTAATTTATTGTAACATAGTTGAACGAAAACCGAGGTAAAGCTAAATATCTATGGCCCCGTTCCTGGCCAGTGTAACTTTATCATCGATGTCAGAAATTCTGAAACTTTAATTAACATTGTTACATCCAATTTGAGTTTAAATTCGATATTTAAAATTATATGTAATTACTTTTTTACCCAAGATTTTAATGACGCCAGAAAGTCTCAGCGAGCCCACTAGAAAAATTTGTGCACGCTTTAAGTCGAAGCTATACCATACCTCATTTTGACAATGTGTCTGGGGCTTCACATAAGAAAGGAAATTTCAATAACGATACAAACTCTAACCGCGTGCTTCTACTGTAAATCTCTATTTTCTTGTCAATCAACAGAGTAAGACAAAATACTTGTTTGTAATGTGGTAAAAATCTACCACTCTTGATAGAGGAACTCAGGATTAAGAGAAAACATTTCTCAAACCAAACATTTTCTTATTCACTAACTGGGGACAAAAGGATAAAGTCCAGTATCCGAAAAGATACTAAAATTTATTCTTAATCAAAAGGCAAAGAAAGCATTCATAATATCATTGACTCCAGACTCTCAGGAAACCGGTCTTTATATAAAAATAGTGCATTTCGACGCTCATGTTTCAGGTTTCTTAATGCAGCGTATTATTAAGAAGGTCTGTGTAGTTTCTGGCCTTATTACTCCCAAGTAAGTTTCACCACTACTAGAACAAATGCTTTTCACGCGTCCAGTTCTATTTCATTCGTTAACTTTTCGCACTCTGGATTTCTGATGAGCTACCAGATCTGAGAACCGTCAAAGATACCAGCTATCAACGTCTCCGTGGCTAACCCTATAACAGTATTGAACAACTTAATAAAAGGATTACAATCTTTGTCCAGATGCTGCGTGATTAAGCCGAGCTTTATGTTTAGCGGTGGGAAGATTAATCTGTCTCTGCACACAAGAGAGTCGTTGATTACTTTCTTTTCTTTGCGAAGCACCGTTTCTCGCGGTCATGCCAGTCATGCATCGTGCATGTTGAGCACCAATTTTTGGCACATTTCGAGGTCTTATGACTTCTAATTGATCCCTATTCGACATAATCACCCACAACTACTTCGGGTAATAAAACTTATCATTTCTATATAACCTTTTACTCCCACCAGTTTTTTTTTAAATGGTCCACACACGCGTACATGTAAACACAAATGTAAAAAAAACGGCATGTGAAGATAACTCCATAAATTAATCTGATTGAGCAAAACAAATATAATTTCTGGATTCTGTGAATCAGATTAGTTCTTAATCAACTTTTAAAAACAACAACACATTCAACAAATTAGTTGTTGACTCGCGTTATGATTTCAAACACAATTTTGAGATTACGATGCTTTTATATTTTACACAACTACCCATTCCATTTTTCGACGCCACAGAAAATATCTCGTCTCTTTTCACCCGTCTCTCGTATATAAAGCATCCATTATGCAAACAATGAACCAAGCCAGATTATCACAGTTTTAAGGTCATGTAGATGGTACACAGATGTTCATTTAATTGAAATTCCATCAGTACAAAGACAATTCGTTAGACGTTTAAATACCAATCTAATGAATTAATATTCAATTTCCAGAGGTTGCTGACATCTTTCAGGTGTATCCGAGCGTGTCGGTAAGAAGCTCTTTGTATTCGCTTCGTAGGTTGTTCACTCAGTCGCTGAATCGTTCAGTTTGTCATGCATCGATTTTATATCTATTTTACGGATATTTTTTCGTTATTTAGGTAAATTACAATATAATATCTTTTTTTATATATAGAAAGTGTCCTTTCTCGTGGGAGTGAATTAATTATTTCACTCCCACGACAGAAAGAAAATACACAAGGTCAAGAAAGCGCGAATTCATAAGCCAGCTCTCAAACTCAATAGCACTATAACTGAATAAAAAAATATCCTAGAAGGGAAAGGAACGGCACAACGACTTTGTTAGACATTTAGAATGTCTTTCAAGGTAACCTTTATTTTACTATTTTCTACATAGTAAATATATTTCTTTTTTTTTGTTTGTGTTATTCCATCGGTTATTGACACAGCCGAGCTGAGGATCCACTGCACCCAGGCTGCCCACTTCTTAAAAAGGTCCAGTCTATTAGACGATTGAGGTTGGGACTAGAGTAGTTGGTGGTGGGTGTACAGATATCTTTTCAAGGTAGATTGCTCTCCTTTATTCCTTATTGGGTCTGGAATACACTATAATATTCTTGCGCCACTGTAGATGAAGCTGTGATGGATGAGGGACTTGATTCTCTGTGTAGTTCCAAGTAAGATTTTTATATAGCACAGCCTCCCTCGCCGCTTATGAGTTATTTCTGTTATTGTTGTGTTTGGGGCCCTTCATTCCAAATTTTCCATATGTAGATGATAAGATATCGTTCTCTTCGACGTTGCAGCCCCTTCAGCCTCTTCCAGCAATCCATTTGAGCCGTTCCACATATTTTGCTAGTGCATGTTCTCTGGGGGTGCTTCTATTTTGCAGATTTCTGTTACTGTTGTGGAAACATAGCTGGCAACAGTATTCCCGCCTTGGGAAGAAAAGAGATTTCCATAGTGTTAGCACGCACTCGCTATTCCTACTCCTGAAAGTTCTAAGTATCCATCCTGTTAATTGTCTTGCAACCTCTGTGGTGTGGTCTATATATTATGTTTAGGTTACATCTTTGCTCAAATAAAACTCTAGCTTCTTCACTACTACCTTTGATGTGATTTCCTGTTGCCCACACCAGTATCTAGATGTTTCCTTGAGATGGGTCTTATTATCGTATTGGAGTAGTTTAACTTCGTCTTCGTTTAGAGCCATATTTTTGTCATCAGCCCATTTTATGATTTTGTTTAGGTCTTCTTGTAAAAGCCTCGAGGTGTGTTGTGTGAGGATCATTTTCATGATTCGTGTGTCGTCAGCGAGAGATATTGCTATCGCGTGTCCCAGGTCTATCTATGTCAGTAACCATTATAAGAAAATATAGAGGACCTAGTACTTAGCCTTGTGGCATGCTGCTGATGACCTTACTTGCCCCTGATGAGCTTCCTTGAATGGTTACTTGTTTGTCCTGTCGTAGATGAAGCTGTATATCCATGTCTCGAGTTTTCCACAAATTCTAGGCGAGCGATTTTTATGCATGAGTATTCCGATGTCTACCTTTTTAAAAAGCTTTTGCGAAATCTATATCTCAATATTGAATATCATGTAGGATATTTTTATAGTGTTATCCTTTGTTGAAGGCTCCTTTCTTTTCTCAGCAATTTCTACCATCTTATGTCGCACTGTTCTTTCGACAACCTTTATTAGATGTGATGTCAACATTACTGGTCTATAATTTTTTGCTACTCATGTACTATCTCCTTCGTGTATTGACGTAATCATACCATACTTCAGAGCTTGAAGTACATATCCTTCTTGTAGTAATTTACTCCAGAGAAGTTGTAGTGGGAGGGAAAACCAGTGTTTGCAATTTTTCAGAAGTTGCATATGAAAGCCATCGGCCCCTGTTGTTGCATTAGGTGAGATTTTGTCAATGGCCGGGATTATGCTAGTCTTTGTAATTTCTACAGTTGAGAGTTGATCTGTTGTTTTTACTACAGCATTAAAGAATTGTATGGGGTTGATTATATTTTCTCCATAGAAGGGCTGAAGACCACTGTATCATTTGATAAACTTAATAGATGTTCTGCATTTGCAGCCAGATCTTCCTTCAAATACAGAGCTACCGCACTATCGCTTCTTTACTCTCTGTCTGTCCTGAAAATGGTGAAGTTATGTATGCGTATTTCTGCGCCTAGAATGTATTTGTTTAAATGTGTCTCTGTGACGGCAAAAAATATTGAATTTGCTTCTTTTTCAACCAGTTCTTCCAGCATTGAGACTTTATTCACAAATTACTTAGTGGCATCTGCACGTGTCACTAGGTCCCATTTCTAGACATTCTGTTTTTGCCAGAATTTCTCCATTATTGTTTGTGGCTGTATTTCTATAGCAATGATCCGTTGTATCATTTTCTCTACAAAAAATGTATTCTTATTCAGTAGAGGATTTTGGTTTGTCTCATTTTTTGTGGAGGTTGATTTTTGTATAATGTCTGACAGTTGCCTCCTATATGATTCCACTTAGCGTGTAAGGTTGTCTCTTGTTGAGTGACCGCTAGTTGTTACCTACCTTCTTTTAAATAGGAAATTTGAATGGATTTAACTTTTTTTTATCTTTTGCGTTTTTAAGTATGAAATTTATTTCAGATGCAGATAATTCCTTTTTACGAAAACGTTTTAAATTTTTAAAAATAAATTTAAAAAATTATTTTAAAATGTGTAAACTTTCCCTGTACCAGTACATAAAGAATGCTTAAAGGATCGATATGAAAATAAATAAATAATAAGAAAAAAAACAGGGTGTGAAAATTATAAGTATTCATTGTATCTGCGTATTACCGTTATTTTTTTTTTCAAGATACGGTAGCCCGTTACGGTTTACAAAAAGCTGTTATCTCCCTTCTGAAAATTTACTATTACTGTGAATTTACTATTTACTATTAATTTACTATTACTATGAAGACATGAATTTCCGTAGAAGATGGTTGTAACATTACAACAAGTTGCATTCACCCAGAGAGTAACCAAAAACGGCCCTTTAAAGGGCCACCAAATTCTAATGAAAGTTTTTGTAAACTTGATTTATGCAATAAAGAATTGGGGAAATACAGTATTATTTAAGTTATGGAAAAGGGGTGTGGATCATTGGTTGTTATTAATTAGAAAATATAAAAGGAAAAATGATTTTAATCATTAAATTAAAACCTGACTAAAAGTGATATTAGATCTGAGAAAAATTGTGCTAAAAATTTGTTTTATGTAAAAATATAAAGAAATCAGTTTTTTCTTTGCTATAAGCAAGTATTATGAAAAATTTAAAGCTTGATTGATCAATTACTATCAAGGAAAAATTATAAAGCTAAAAATAACAAATTTCACAATAAATGGCGTTTATAATTATAATTTAATTCAATTATTTAAAATATATATAATTGTCTGTCTAATTACATTAAAACTCATGAAAATGCTTAAATAAATATTTAGGCGTGAATGGGTTCCCATACCTAAAATGCTGGCGATAAGCACATGGTTCCTAAAATGTACGAGATCGTGCTAAATAATTGAATTATTTGAATTTATTTAAATATAAATTAATTATCTTCTAATATTTTTGATCATATAAGTTCATTAAAATTGGGCTCTAAAAAGAAACATTCATTTGAAACGTGCTCCTATCTTGCAAAAGAATACACATCTGATTTTATAGGTTGTACTTTTCGGCTTATGCACTGATAAAACTTTTAAAATTCACTTGTAACGTTAAGTTGTATGTAAGTGTGTGCTTTGATAAAAACTGAAATTCTAACTTAAATTTTTGTTTTTATTGTCGATACACACATGTGCTTTTTTAAAAGTCTCCGTTGCCGCCAGCTCACGCTGGACCCAGTAAGCGCTTTCTCGCCTTAGACTTTCGCACATACACCTTGTCCGGTACTGACGCTTAATGGTAAAATTGTCGCCCTAGAAAATTCGACATAATTTCATTTTCGTTTGATATAAACCGGTTGTAGATAATCCACTAGTTGATGAGTTGTGTACAAATCCCAAGAACGATAACAGCCTTCTAACATTTATTTAAGTGACACAATGTTCAACGACCGAGATCGAAGATGCACCGCTGTACAACACATGCTCTCGACCAATCCAAATTATGAGATCAAGAGCATTGGCAGCACCCTCAAAATGCATCGCTGGATTGTCACGAATAAGAGGAACGTACTTAGGGTGATGAAAACAATGCTTTCGGTCAGGGCTATGTTCATTGGTGTGTTTTCAAGTGAGGGCTGCATCATACCACTTCACATCCTGGGAGTCGTCTTGAAAGAGCACCAAAATGTACCTGAATATGCTGAAGAGTGTGGTGATACTCTGGTCTACCCAGACGGCCTCTAGCAGACCCTGGTTGTAGCAGCAGGACTCTGTGCCGGTTCACTAGTTCAAAGAGACCCAGGCTTGACTTCAGAATGAGGTCTGTGACTTTGTATCGTTCTCACTGCCCCCCGCACTCCCCCGGCCCAACCTGAACCCGCTAGACAACTTTGTTTGGTCGTACGTCCAGAACATCACGAACATGACCTCTAACAACACTAAATCCAGCCGAATCGCCGCCATCCGCCGAGTATTCGCCGAGCTCCCACCAGCGCTTGTGGAAAATGCGTGCTCCCTGTTCCGGACCTGTACCGAGGCGGTGATTGAAGTTGAGCATGGCTACGTTTAAAAGATGTCAACTCTACTTCGTAATCAAATTAGTTGAACTGATTGTTTTCAATAGAAATTTTTTTTAAATCTGTAGTGTAGGTTTTTAGCGCGACAAAATTATCGTTTCAACCCGTATTAATTCATTTCTTTCTCATTATTTTATTAATCTTTTATACCGTTTAATTAATTGCTTATTTACGTTTAATTTCGTAACTACTTTTATTCAGTTTTTTCTTTCGCTTTTATTCTTTTTACATTATTTAATCACTATTTTATTCACGTCTATTTTTCTCACGTATATTATCTTTCATTCGTTCTTATTTTTACAGTAATTGCTTTCTGCATTTTCTTCCTCGTTCTCGCTTAGTTTTCCTATATTATTTCAGAGAAACTATTAGTATATTCTAGTTTTTCTCTATGTCGTTGTATTTTATTTGATTTCATTTCACAAATACGCCATTCCTTTCCTTGTGTCCTTACACGTAGTTCGCTGCATTATCGCGTTTTCTAATTTTTCTTTTCTTTTGGCACGTCCTTTCATTTAACGTTTTTAGATTATTCTACCATTCTTTTATTAACTTATTCTATCTAATCTCTGTTACACTCTGTAATTTATCATACATATTGCCCCTATTCATTCCATAGGATCATTGCAATGACCTAATAAAAATAAATTGCTATCTCTTCCAGATATGATTCCTTAATGTCTTTTCATTACTTCAGTTACAGTTTCGACGCCTTCTTTTAAACTCCTTTATGCTATTTCCTTTTGTTACTTTCTCTCTTTCTACTTAAATACGCCCTTCAATCTTTGCTGCTCTTTGATTAGCTGAGAAAAGGCAAGCCAGATGTTTGCCTTAACAATGATAAAACTTTAACCGCTGAAAATATTCCCGCTTAAGTGGTTTGTTTATGTTTGCGCTGGCAACAGAATCCAATTGTTGCTTGCAACCTACATCAGCCTTTCTTTCTTTCTGTCTGTCAAGTTCAATCTCAAGTTAGAGCCATTCCCTATGCAATCAAATATTTTCGATTGTATCTGAAGAATTTACTGAATCATAATATTACTAGTAGATCAATCTATTGTCCAAGAAAATATCTTATTCCAGATACAATCCTATTTTATAAGACAGGGTACTGCTGCCATATCTGAGTATGTAGCGTTGTGAATTATGTCCGCATTGACAGAGTAATAAATCGACTACGATGTATAATAGGCATGCTTTTCTTCGATAAAGCCCTTTTTACAGAAAAGACGTTACTAGTCTCTCTCTCTCTCTCTCTCTCTCTCTCTCTCTCTCTTCTATCGCTTTGATCCATGATAGGTGATCCACTTAACTACAATCTTTGGTTCTTCCTTGGAAAATTTTTACATCCGAAACCTTTCTTGCTACTACAAGGGTAAAAGAAAACAACTTTCGCCTCTTTTTCTCTTCCCGTGGCTTCTGTTAAGCGGAATTTCTATCGGGACAACTTTTTAAAAGACTTCCCGTCTGTGGAACACGTACCGAAGGATTACTTCCATGCAGATTACATATTGGTCTATTTCAAATCAACTGTCATTAAATAATTGTCATAAATCGACTGACAAGTTATCAAAGGTAATTCATACCATTGTTTGTTCCTTGCATTTCAGTGTATATTCATTTCATTTCATTAAGCTTTATCCTTGAATAACTCTTCATCTTGATAAGTCATGACTAAATTCTAGAGGGCACGACTGAAAAAAAAACAACAAAAAACAATGAAAGATATTGTTTTAATGGAGAATTTCATGTTTAGATCCAATTGTGTACAAGTTATAAAATCTTCACAGATAATATTATGCGCTTCGGGGTACGTTATATACGATTCATTAACTAGCGCATAATCTGCACGTTCTCAAGCATGGAGTAAATATGTATGTTTCTCATAAAAATAAAATTTCCATTAAAAAACGTGGGCTTATTCTTGTAATCGATCAGGGTAAAATTTATGCACGTCCAAATACTGGTAATGAGTGTGCTATTTATATCATATGAAGGTCGTTGCAAAAGTAATACCGCCTATTTTTTAACTCAAAAACTGAAACGGGGAAGAGCTAAAATTAAAAGGGGCTACTTTTTGTGCTCAATAATTTGTTTTTCTACGTCACCACTATTATTCTTAATACACTCTGGCCAACTTCTTGTGATGCCTCGGTCGTAAAATTCCATAGCGAGTTTTTATCTCACATCTCTATCGTCACTTTGAAATCGACGTACCCATCTCCTAACCATGTTGACATAAACTGCATCGACTTTGTAAACATTCAACAGGCACTGGTGAGTGTTGATCGGTTTAACTTTTTTGCATGGAGGAATTTAATGATGTGTCTTATCTTTTGACGCACGACGATGACAGTATGTTACTTTCTTAGAGCCTTACACCGAACTGCAACAAAGAGATGAAACGCTCAATTGATTAATGCATGAGTTCAGTCATCATAACAATACACTATGCAATCCCTCGGATATTCGGTCGGAATAATAAAATAGGAGGGAATTACTTTTGGAACCTCTCTCGCACGCTCGACATCACGATATTAGCACGGAAGTAAATGTGATAGATATGATAAGCTTACAGGTCTTTATGCAATTCATTACTGCATGGTATCTATTATACTGTATTTGTAGGAATAACATCTTCGTTATAAACAAATATAAAATACGAACTATGTATGTATTACAACAGAAAAATGCGAGCATAAAAAGCAATATGGTTAAACATGGAAACGTAAAATATCTTAGAAATTTTCCTAATGTCTGTCTGTATGTGTGTATGTGTGTATGTGTGACGTAGTTTATCTCAGCCTAGAGGCAACCCACCCAGGCAAGTAAGGTACCGAAATGAAGATTATGGCCCAGCAGATATTTTAGTGATATTTATATCCATGTTTGGTGTATGGAAATGCAAAAAAAAAAAAAAAAATAAATAAAAAAATAAAGATTTATTAAACAACGTTTTATTTACTGGATATTTTCCGGTATTCACCGGAAGTTATTATCTCCCTTAGTAAGTTCGATTTACTGTGTGTGTGTATGTGTGTGCATGACGCGGTTTATCTCAGCCTGCCGGCAACCCACCCGGCCAAGTAAGGTACCGAAATGAAGCCTATAACCCAGCAGATGTTTTAGTGATATTTATATCCATGTTTGGTGTATGGAAATGCAAAAATAAATAAATAAATAAAAATAAATAAAAATAACGATTTACTAAACAACGTTTTATTTACTGAATATTTTCCAGTACAAGGACTCAACTTTGCCCAGTAGAAATATAATAAATTTATAACTTAAAATATTGCAGCATTAAGATATGATTATATAATGTTAAATTGAATTTAAAAAATCTTAATGCTGCAATATTTTAAGTTATAAATTTATTATATCTCTACTAGAATATCTTGTCCTTTTCTTTTCCATGTTTACCATATTACTTTTCATATTGTTTTACAGGTTTCCAGTAAATTCACTTGTTTTTTGTTTAATATCAGTCTTATTTTTTACCCCCATAAACATAACATACGCATATGTAATGACAATGTACGGCACTCGCCTGCTTTCATTTTCTCTGTTTCACTTCTTACTTTTCGCTAGAGCGGTGGATCAGTAGCAACAATAGTCGCTGAAGCGACGTGGTTGCTATGGAAACCAGTCATGAAAAACGTCGCTCACCTCCTTACGAACTTTTGCGATTTTGAACACCGGTAAATTCATCGTTATTTTTGTTTTACTTAACGAAAATTGATTTTTTTGCTGAGAAGGTGATGTATAAACTGTAACAATTGTTTGAAATTTGGTCAAAAAATGAATGAACGGTAAAGCATTAAGCAGTTCTAAATGACTAAAACTGTCATTTAACCATATATTAAAACACTACCGTGTTTGAATCATAATTACATTATCACTTACGAACAATAGATCTAATGATTGCGGCAATTGAAAAAGAGATCAAACACAATACATGTTTGAATTATATAAAGGATACTTTGGAGTAGACTAGACTTTTTAGACTACACAAACATTTGCATTAAACTGTACGAATTCTCAAAATAAAATACCAGTTTTGCAAATAAAAACAACACGTCATAACAAGAATATCAATTAAGTTAATAAAGAATCCAAACAATAATAAAACAAAGGGAGTGAGATGTTTATGAGGCATAATCCGTCTGAAGCTACAATGATACCGAAAAAATTTGTTTGATTGCCAGTTCTAACGGATATTAGTTTAGAAGCCTCTCCTCACCTTTTTAATCACTTTTTATCACCGCTTATTTAGCGACACATTATTTACGTATTTGGTATTCCCCACGTGACAATCACTTTTGTTTCAATTCGTTGTTGACGTTTTTCTTTGAAATGTGTCAACCGAAGTATTTATCCGAAAACAATACAAATCAACTATATTCGTCCATCCAAGCACACAACCAAACGCATACCTACGCACACACGCATATAGTATGAAACGAATAGTGCCCCCAATGATGCTAAGTTACACATAGCTGATAGCGATAGGATAATGAAGTATCAGGGTCTTATGTAGGGCATGAAAAGAAACTGGAATCTTAGGAAGATCTTAATCATTCCACTAATTATATGAGAAATCGGACTCATGAAAAATAACTTCAACACCTATCTAAATATACCCGGTGAAACAAGTGCAAGACAGCTTCAAATAATTGCGCTTAAACGGACGATTAGAATCTTTAAATTATCTCTTTTATATCTGGCATTCGAATGAATGCTCCATCTTTATGATAGGAAAATTGAGAATAAATATATACATAATTCCAAGGTTATATATATATATATATATATATATATATATATATATATATATATATATATATATATTAAGTAATGTGATTTATAATTTAAAAGTTTTAAAATTTTTAAAATTTAAAAATCAAAATTTAATTAAATTAAAAATCAGTTTCATAAGAAGGAACAACAACAAAGTCAATTATCTGTACGATCGTTTCGGAAATCCGTGCTTTTTATTTGTGGTTTTTTTTTTTTTTTTTTTTTTTTTACAAAGGCATCACCACATTATCAAGGCCCAGAGGCCACTCAAGGATAAGGGTTAAAGAGTGTACAGTAGAAGTTGGTCAATATAGTAATCATTAGTAATGAAAATTTGGTAAATTTAATAACTTATATGGAACGGCTCATCAAGAACTTATTTACTTTAGACTTGAACAAAACCATATTGTAGTCAGCCGGAAAGCAGGAAAACGGAAGACAATTCCACAGGCGTGCAGTTCTAAGAAAGAAGCTTTGTTCATGGAATCTACGTTTAGGTTTAGGCACAGATAAAGAGTGGGGGAAATTATTGATAGTGTTTACAGCTAGACGAGTGTTTCTTGTGAAAGTTTGGCGAGGGGGGACCATAGATTGAAGCTCAGTTGAACACTTTCCATGAAAATAACGATACATCAGAGACAAACTCGCAACATCTCTTCTGTGAGATAGAGGTTGCAAGGAGGAGAAAAGGACATCTCCTACGAGGCTACGAAGTCTATTTTGAACTCTATCAAGGCAGGACAAGTTCTTTCTAGCAGCTCCTGCCCAGATGTGGCAACAGTATTCCATCCTTGGACGTACCTGGCTCTTATATAGATAGAGAATAGCATCAGCAGTGAGATATCTACTGGATCGATAGAAAGATCCCACCATTTTTCCAGCGGCCTTGGCAACAGATTTGATATACGTGTTCCATTTAAGATCAGGAGTAATGGTCAAGCCCAGAAGCTTGTCAAAACTTGAGGCCTCCTGAAGACGAGAGCCATTCATTTCAATTGATGACAAATGTGGATTAGAATGTTGATGATGTAAAGAGAGAAGCTTGGTTTTAGATGCATTAAAAGTAACCAGCCACTCCTTTCCCCATTGTACTACGTGCTCAAGATCAGAGGAGAGAGAATTGGAGAGAACTTGCTCGTTTACTGTCTTAGATGTGGTACCATAAATGGTAGTGTCGTCAGCATAAATGTCTACAAATGATGTAAGGATATGATTTGGAAGATCATTAATGTAGATCAGGAAAAGAGTTGGGCCCAGGATGGATCCCTGAGGGACACCGGCATTAATATTGTGAGCTTCTGATTTTTGCCCCTCAACTACTACTCTTATGAATCTATCAGAAAGAAATGATTTAATAATTGAGAAGACTTTTCCAGCTATACCATAGCTAGCGATCTTATGAAGTAAACCTTTATGCCATACCCTATCAAAGGCTTTAGATATGTCAAGAGCAATTGCCCTAGAAAGATTGCCACCGTCGAGAGATTTGCTAATCCTATGCGATATAACTGTAAGGACATCTGCTGTAGATCTAGCAGAACGGAAACCATATTGAGTGTCACTAAGAAGGTTATTTTTGTTGAGATGTTTGATTACTTCTGTATTTAATACAGATTCTAGCAACTTACTCATGACGCACAGGAGACTTATTGGCCTGTACTGAGAGGGGGATGAGCGATCACCTGAATTCTTAAATACAGGGCATACTGATGAGATTTTCCAGGGAGATGGGAAACTATTCTCCTTAAGACAACGTTTAAACAGTTTTGTAAGTATGGGCGCTAGTTCAGGTTGAAGTTTTTTGAGTACTATAATTGGAATACCATCAGGGCCAGTTGCTTTACTGGAATCAAGGTTTTTGATTAGTTTGGCAACATCACGTACAGATATACGTATATCACATAGCGTGTTTTCTGATACAAGAGGAAATATTGGGGGTTGGCGGTCTTGGTCGCAAAGGGTAGAATTAGCTGCAAAGTTCTTGACAAAGAGTTTGGCTTTGTCTGATGCTGACGAGATTACCTCAGATCCATTGATAATAGTTGGGATGGAGCATGGTATACATGAAGTCACGTAGAATAATTATACATAGTTTTTTTGGTAAGCACGGTCTCCTCATCAGCAAATTTAGGAGGATTTCTATTGAATTGAAAAGACACCAAAAATAAACCTAGCATCATATATATATATACTCCTCCTAGTCAAAAACATAGAACATCATGTTTTTTAGCACTAAATTCTTATTGAGGACGATATGTGAGATGTAATTGGTGCTTAAATATTCCTATCATGCTAAACTATCTGAAATAGTTGTTTTACCACAGTATATTTTTTCATATCAATTGCAATGTGAGTTTTTGAATATTTTGTGTTTCAAAATAATAGAACAAGGCAGGTAAGTAAACAAAATACTTATTTTTATTAATATAAATACAAAGAAAATTAATCCGTATTTAGTAGCAGCACATTTTGCCTTGATAACAGCAACAATTCACCGGGGCATAGAATCAACAAACTTCTCGCAATCCTGTGTAGACACTGGATCTCATGTGTTCTGGATTGCAATCTTCATGGCTGCAAGGGTAGTAGATTTTTCTTTGCAGAGCTTCGTCTTCATCTGGTATCACAAGGCTTCAGTAACGTTCAAATCTGGCGAGTTCGCCGGCCATTCAAGAACAAGGATCGATCGTTTTCAGAGCCAGGAAGACGTGGTGTTGGAAGAATGCGCCGGTGCAAAGTCATGTTGAAAAATGATGTCTGTAGCCTCCTTGTCAAACTGGTTATCCAACACTGACAGTAAATTAGCTTCCAGGATATCTTGGTACACCTTTGCGTTTACAGTTCCTTTGATGAAGCATAAATTACCAACACCTTTAACACTCATACAGCCATAAACCATGCAAGACTGCGGGAACTTCACAGACTTCTTGGTTATACCGTTCCGTAGTTCTTCGCCAAAAACGTGGCCCTTGGTCGCCGAAGGAGATACAAAATCGAGACTCATCTGAAAAGCAACTGCTCATCAAACCTGGACTGCAGACGAATGGTGGCGTGTTATCCAAAACACAGAGAATACTAAGAACACTAATCTAAAAGTAAAGATTAGTATTTTACACATATACAGGTTACTAAATCTAAATTGACTTCACTGACCGAGGAAAGAATTGATGAAGTCTACTATTAAAAAAAGTAGATTTCATCATTTCTCTCCTCAGTCAGTGAAGGAGAAATATTTTTGTCTCAATCTGGAAAGTCACTTTTGGGATGATTGCATTTCCTCCACATAAACACACCGATTTTTCATATAAGTCTAACTTGACGTACATACTCTCTACTACCCCTACAAGCAGAAAAATCCCACCCATTCAATTGTGTGGTTCATAGATTTTGGAAAGCCTTATCCGTTAATAGTTTCTGACCTCGAACTACTAGACTTTTGAATTTACTCAATATTTCCTGCTTCTTCCACCACACTAATTGACAAAAATTTAAATGTAATAGGAACAAATAACTTGCTGGTAAACTGTTCACACTGCCATGGTGAACATGATACTAAATAGCAGGCTTTTACGTTTAAGTTCTAATATGACTTGTTCGGGGTGAAAAAGAGTTTAAAAAACTATTCCTTTGAAATGAGGAAAAACACCCGTCTAGCTGAATCCACTGTGAAAAATTTCCCCCACTCTATATCTGTGCCTAAATCAAAACGCGGATTCCATGAACAAAGCTTCTTTCTTAGAACCGCACGCCTGTGGAACTCTGTTCCGTCTGCCTGCTTCCCACCTGACTAACACTTGGATGTCTTCAAGTCCAATGTTAACAAATTCCTAATGAACCGACCCCTTAAGTAAACACTTCATCAAATCTCCACACTAACGTAATGTACTTGCAATAACCCTTATCTTCCGGGTGGCTTCCGGGCCTTGATAAGTGGTGATCACTGTGTAAAAAAAAAATTACGTGGTTCCCTTATAAATAAGAATAAATATTTTCGTATTAACAATAAAGTAAATCTGTGGAAATTTCAATTCGCTTGTTTTTTTTGTGTGTTTTTGTTTGTTTTGAAAACAAAATTTAATATATGAATCAGAAAGTAAAATTCCGTAATCCAACTAATTAGCAAAATAATTTAAGTGTACCCTAGATTTGGTTTTCGCTTTGGATTTTCAGTTTTGTAAACGTTTAACTAAAATATAAAAGTTTTGTGTATTCTTTTACTGCGGACTCATTCCTCATATTCGAGGCTCCTAGCGCAGTGAATAGGGGCGTTGAGTCTCCACGTTATCTAATGAGCATTGTCTGGAGAAACCGGTTTCAATCCTCACCAAATCAGGTCAGAGGATTAGTTGGCCAAAAACCTGGTGAGATAATAACTATGGAAGGCAGCAATTACTACAGATGCAGTTACAAGACTCAGTATTCTTATTCCATCACGGTTAACCACCTGAAGAAAGAGAGCTGATGAATTAACCAAAACATCGTGAAACAACAACAGTTATGAAAATGAGGATAACGAAATTATGAAGCTTCATCTAAAGAATTAAATATATATATATATATATATATATATATATGTATATATATATAATATAAAAGTTCTGTTCTTAAGTTATATAAGAAGTTAAAGAAAACACCAACCCGTCAAAAATACATTAGATTATTAGGCATTTACTAATACATAATGTGACTGATTTGTTTCAGATATCAATTACCAACAGCTGATTTATAGGCATACATACATACATACATACATACATACATACATACATACATACATACATACATACACATAGCTTCCAACGAAAATCTGGCTTGATTTAGTTACTATATATAAGAAAAGAAATTTGGAAATAAGTCCTTTACTATCCACTACGATTATGAAATACCGCGGTTATGGACCAAGAAATCTGAACTATTACACGTGACTTAATAATATAGAACAAGAAGGAAAAAGAAAAGACAACCTTAGTTGAAATTCGTGTTTGCTACGATGCTGGGTAAACAGAGCTGAGAGAGAATAGATAACGAAATAGGAGTTTTTTATGTACGGCATGAAACGATACTCGAATTTTAGGGAAATCATGGATTTATAAGAGCAACAGGACCAATGAAAAAAATCTCAAAAACGACCTGGAAAATATTCCCGGTGAACTTAATTGTACGTAAATGTATGAGATAGCCGGCGAATGTATAGCATCTGGCAGGATGTGCCATTTCCAGGTAGAACGACATAAGAAAATGGGGGAAAAGTGAGAAATCATAAGAAAATAAAATACACCCGTAGGGAGTATATTTTTGCTGACCTGTAAAAATATCATCGTGAACGACTCCGTTCATTCCGTGATTCATGGGACTATAGAGGTCTTCAGTATTTCGTAATTACACTTTTTAGTATAAGGCATACTGAGAATTAAACCTTCAACTTTCACTATTGTATCGCTTAGATCTGATTCTAATAACACTTGTGTCACTTGCTCTACGTGTCCTTGTAGATCAACTGAAACTTAACAAATAATAGAGATAATAGAAATCATTATTAATCTGCAAGACAAAAGTAACAACTTCCACAAATTTTAAATAAGTTTTTGAATATTAAAACGTTTGATATGGGTTTTTTTTGTATTATGTTGACATATACCATATTTACTATTTTCAAATACAAATTTTGCCGGATATTATCTAAACTGGATTTTCTACCTACGTATATGCAGCTGTGTAAGTTGGAAAAATATTTCCTGACCAATAGAAATGAGGTTATTGAATGAATAAAACAAGAGATTTCCAAGGAAGCATAGCACATGAGTAATGAATAAGATTATAGAAAAAAAAATTATTTAGTCGCTTGAGTTTTCGAGAAAAAATAGGCTAATGTCTGAATTTTGGATCATATGTGAGGATTAGAAAATAAACAAAAAGAGGCAGTACCTAAATTAAAATAAATGCCACCATTAAATCCCTACGTCATTTCACACGTTTATTTATGCTCGCGGGAACGGACGCAGATATATACATACTATCTATATTATTATTCGTCAAGGCAGTTTATGTTCACACGTATGATTTCACCTTTCACCAACGTCAAATGTGGTAATTGATTATTAATATGTACTTATAAACGTTGCCTATTTTAAAATAAATTATTGCACGTACTTACAGGCGGAACCACGTGAAGGTTGCCAAAATCCCAAGTGAATCTGAGTTCTATGGAAAGAACAGAATTCGAACCTTAGAACACACAGGTTGTCAGTCCATGTCGTTGATCACTAGACTACCATCACTTCTCGACTCGTCAGCTAAAACAGTACCATTTTAATCTAATATATAAACGGCTATATATCTGTCTGTCTGTCGACCTCTCTGTCGGTCTGTCTCTCTGTCTATCTCCATATTTTCAAACTTTATCTCCTCCGAAACTAAAAGTCGCAGAGCGACGCTAGGGGCCTCATATGATTGGATTTTTAAGGGTTGTTCTTTATGGGTCTTTAGTCGATTGAAATTGGTTTTAAGGTGTCAAAAATGCGCCAAACTTCCCCCCCCCAAATCGTTTAATATTTTGCACATTCATCTTAGTTTTTTCTTTTAATTTTTTATCGGCTTATATGTGTTAAGTTTTAATTTTTTATCGGTTGGTTGGTTGTTTTTGTTTTATGGCATATCAACCCTTTCCAGGTTATTTAATGACGAATCAAAAGATTTTGAAGAAAAAAACTTTTTCATAGAATGTATTTGTTGTTTTCAAGTCGGTTTCTATTCAACCCATAGTTGTGACCCTAACAGGTACTACCACTCCGGGTCAGAGTGGACCTGGGAGCAATGCCAAATAAAGGGTGGCTCCACACTCCCCAAAGCCCGCAAGCTGGGGCCTCACCACTGGATATAGTTTAAGGTCATATCCAGGACCAATTTTTTATCGGCTGCTATGCGTGTCACGCTGGTGCAGTAGCAACATCATCAGCTTTGAATACTACAGTTTCGGTTTGGATTCTAGCTGATGGCCCCCAAATACTTTTAGCTTTACTATTGAATTACGGCTCTATAAAAATATACGCAAAATCTAGACAAATCAACGTAGCATATTTAAGCGTATTTTACGCCTGGGCAAAGCCGGGACCCCTACCCCGCTAGTTAAATCTAATTTATAAAACTCGTCTGTCTGTCTCTATATTTTCAAACTATCTTTTCCGAAACTTAAAGTCGCAGAACGGTGCTAGGGGCCTCAAATAGTTGAATTTTTTATGGGTCTTTGGTCGGTTAAATCAGTTATTAAGGGACCAAAATTAAAAAAAAAACGTTATACATTTTGCACATTCGTCTTTCTTTATAATCAGTGGAATATATTTTATTGATTAGAAGAATATTAAGCTGAACATTTTTTCCAGTAAAGCCTATTGTTCGTTGAATAACTACATTGCTACAATTTTAAATAAATAAATAATGGCCAATTTGTTTTACTTATTTTTAGAAAATCAAACTTACAATGACACTTATTTTTAACAGTTGAATAAACGTCCATTGTTTTTACTTTGTATCGACACTAGCAAGCATAAACTATAGAAAAAAACTCTTATATATTTTAAATTATAGAAAAAAACACTTTTCATTATTATTAGTAAATTATACAGACTGACGTAGAAGGAAGGTGCAATTTCATAAAGGCCCTACTACTTATCGTTATCATATTAGGGGGAGGAATCACTCAGTCTTTGATAGACTATGGTTACCCACGAAGGGGTGCCTGCGCGTGAAAGTTTTATTGGCAGGAAGTGCGCAATCTCCAACCACGCCTCTCCTGAGTCAACATTGTTAAATACCAGTGGTAAGAGTGTACAAGACGATTAGAAACAAATACCGAGATAAGCGTATAGCACATACTGCGTCTAGAATTCCCAACAGTTACCCATCTGGTACTAACCAGGCTCGCCATTGCTTAACTTTGGTGATCTGACGAGCACCGGTGTGTCAACGCGATTATGCCGCTATCATATTAAGACTGAGCTAATGAATGTTTATTTTTCTAGCAGGGCTTCTATCACGCTAAATACACCATTGATTGAGTTAGGTTTGAACAGAATCTATTTGAATTGTTTTAATTGTTTGTAATTGCAATTGAATCACCAAGTGACACCTCGCCTTATAAGTTTTTATCTATCACTCACATCTCATCCTACTAATTTTATTTTGGAATCCTGAAATATATTGAATATTCTTTGAATAACTCCCATTTTTGTGATCTAAATATCTCACTATATATCATTTATAATATATATATATATATATATATATATATATATATATATATATATATAAGTATAAAGAGATGAGGAATGACATGGTCAAACGAGGTTAATTTGCTTCTTTTTACTGATCCGATTATGTAATACATTTCTATATAACTGAATTCTTATCTCTTATTTCTTATATTACTTGTTCCACAAATTCTTGTAGAGCTTTTAGTATCTTGATAGGTTTATTTGCTGAAGTTTACTTGTAACGTTGAAGATTACATTTATTACTATATATATGTGTGTGTGTGCGTGTGCGTGTGTGGGTGTGTGCGTGTGTGTGTGCGTGTGTGTGTGGGTGTGTGTGTGTGTGAAAACTGAAAAATATAGTTTGAGTATTTCACATGTTCAAATGTAATTATAGATTTTTTCTCTTAGGCACTTCAGCAACAATATTCTCTTATCTTCGTATGGGTTGACTGTGAATAAGGTGCTTTTGCATCTAAGAGGCTTTCGCTTGAAAATTTTGTTTTCTATTTTGACAGAATTATGAAAATTGTATACACACACGCACATATAAAAAATATAAATATATATACACACACCCACCCACCCATATATATATATATGTATATATATATATATAGATAGATAGATAGATAGATAGATATAGATATAGAGAGAGAGAAAGAGAGAGAGAGAGCGCAAGAGAGAGATGTAATTATTAATCATATAGGTCCAGTGTATGTCATTAAAAACATCCAGTAGTGAAGCTCCATTGCGGGTTGTGAGGGAAAGAGGAGTAACTCCTTAGTTTTATTTAGTTTTCAGTTTTGCCAGTATGATGAACATTACGGAAATTATTTTCACCATCACGTTTGAAAATTGTATTCATAATTTTCCTCATAAAACACCAGGAAGTTGAAAATATCAGCAAAAGTGTATAAATCCATTTTCGGTATAAAAATATAAAGACTTGATTTGTCAGCAGAAAGAAATCTGATGTCAATGAATCCAGATATAGTTACATAATAAATCCGATCAATGACATTGATAAAGATCGGGCAAATTCCATAGTGTTTGTGGGAATATATTTGTAGTATATCCTTGAATTTATTCAGATCAGTCTGATCAATTGTTCTTGGGTGATTAAGTCGAACAACTTAATCACAAAATCAAGACAGGAAGTGTGTATAATTATAAGTTAATTAGCAAGTAAAGTATCTATGTATATTCATTTCCTGATGTATTTAAATTCGTATATATTTTAGAATTGTATTTTTGTTATGAAATCCTATGTGAAAAAGTTCTAGTCTGCTCTGTGTGCAAAGATGACTGGCCGTTTTCAATGTGTGCTTTTTTTTACACAGTGATCACCACTTATCAAGGCCCGGAAGCCACTCAGGGATAAGGGCTATTGCAAGTACATTACGTTAGTGTGGAGATTTGATGAAGTGTTTACTTAAGGGGGCGGTTCATAAGGAATTTCTTAACGTTGGACTTGAAGACATCCAAGTGTTAGTCAGGTGGGAAACAGGCAGACGGAACAGAGTTCTACAGGCGTACAGTTCTAAGAAAGAAGCTTTGTTCATGGAATCCGCGTTTTGATTTAGCCACGGATATAGAGTGGGGGAAATTTTTCACAGTGGATTCAGCTAGACGGGTGTTTTTCGTGAAAGATTGGAAAGGGGGGACCAGAGATTGGAGTTCAGACGAGCACCTGCCATGGAAATAATGATAAAACAAGGATAGGCTCGCAACGTCTATTCTGTGGGAGAGAGGTTGCAGGGTAGAGAAAAGGGCATCCCCCACTAAGCCACGAAGTCTATTTTGTACTCTGTCAAGGCAGGATAGGCTGTTTTTAGCAGCTCCTGCCCAGATATGTCAGCAGTTTCCATCCTTGGACGTACTTGGCTTTTATATAGATAGAGAATTGCATCAGTAATGAGATATCTTCTGGAGCGGTAGAAGGATCCCACCATCTTTCCAGCGACCTTGGCAACAGACTTGATGTACGTGTTCCATTTCAGATCAGGAGTAAAGGTCAAACCCAGAAGCTTGGCAAAACACGGGGCCTCACCCAGACGAGAGCCATCCATCACAATTGATGCCAGATGGGGATCAGAGCGTTGATGATGTAAGGATAGGAATTTGGTTTTGGATGCATTAAAGGTAACCAGCCACATCTTCCCCCACTGAACCACGCGCTCGAGATCAGAGGAGAGAGAATCAGAAAGAACTTTGTCATTTACAGCCTTTGATGTGTTGCTGTACATGGTCGTGTCATCAGCATAGATGTCAACGAATGATTTAAGTATGTTTTTAGGGAGATCATTGATGTAGATCAGGAAGAGAGTTGGGTCCAGGATTGACCCCTGAGGGACTTCAGCATTTATATTGCAGGCGTCTGATTTTTGTCCATCTACCACTACTCTTATGAGCCTATCGGAGAGAAATGATTTAATGATTGAGAAAACATTTCCAGTTATACCGTAGCTGGAAATCTTGTGAAGTCGACCCTTATGCCATACCTTGTCGAAGGCCTTTGATATGTCAAGAGCAATTGCCCTAGAATGGAAGCCTTTGTCAAGGGATTCACTGATCCTGTGGGATATAACCGTCAGCACATCTGCTAACCGATGTTTATTCTTTCTCTCTCTCCCTCCCCATGTATATGTATGTATACATGTATATATATATATTTGTACATATATGTATATATGTATATGTATATATACAAAATAATATACTACAGTGTATATTTACATGTGTCTATGCCTGTTTATATTTTGACGTGTCGATCTATTATACGTAGGAGATGCTTTATATGTTTCCAGACTTTTTTCGTATGGGCAGTTTTATTGATAGTACTCACATGAAACTCTAGTATCCTTTAAAGTAATTTCCTCTGGCTGCTATGCACGTATTGTACCATTCCAACAACTTCTAGAAGGCCTAATGGAACTCCTCTTGTGTGAGCGCATCAATGAAACTCGTCACTGCCTCTTTCATCTTTTGATTTTTCATATTTTGAGAAAACATCAGCCTCTAAGGTTTTCATTGCGCTTAGAAAATGACCAAAAATCACAGAGAGCAAGGTCTGGTCAATAGGCAGGATGAGGACTTATCTTGATGCTCATCTTGGTAAAAAAATCTGTGACAAAGATGGATTAGCTTTTCGACAAATTTCGCACCAATCTTCCGCATTTTCAGTTCCTGGCGAATAATTGTGTGTGTACAGTTCCCACACTGACATCAAACTGCGCACTTATTGTCTCTATCGACACACGACGGTCCTTACCTATTAACTTTTTTATTTGGCTAATTAACTTTGGTGTTCTGACTACCTTATTCTTCCCACATTTCTCATCATCCCTCCAGATTCACTACCTTCTTTGAATCTTTAGACCACTCGAAAACTGATGCCCTATTCATACAAAATGGTCCAAAGTTTCTTCACATCCGGATTGCGTTTTTTAAATCCGGTAGATGTGACAATCAGGATTTAGCAGTGTGTATTCCAATTACTCTTTTATCTGTGTATTTGAATTTGAAGTCATAAAAATTGGTCATTCATATCATAAGATGTATAACAATAACTGATGTTCAAGAGTCTACGACAGTTTTAAATACCTGTACAAAATGTCTGAAAAATTATTGAAGGCATCTCGTATAAATCAGTACGCATTTGTTCAACATATAAAATCTAATAAAAAATATGATAAGATAAACATCAGAGTATTCTAATATTACTACCGGAAGTTCACTAGTTCATTATTAAACTATGATTGCATTTCAATATTGAGTTAGCATTTGTAATTTTTCATGATATTTTCGGCGTGCGAATCTTCCACCGTATAACCTCTATCTTTTTCACGATAAACACATTCTTGAAAAGTACGGCTTTCACCTAGAATCTTAAAATTGATTGGCTCCATGCCAAACTACGCTCAACAAAGCGAATACGTGAAATAAAAATGCAAACGGAGTTACACACAGTGGCAATATTCTTAGATATGTATGGAATGAGAACTTCAGGTGGCATTTCAATAGATGAGTTAAAAAAAAGAAATAAAAACCAAGTATAATTCGCCTAGATAAAATTTCACAGACCTATGCACTGTTTCCTCTCTCTGTTTCTGTCTATCTCGCTCTGTTCCTATCTCTCTTTCGACCTCTCTCTATCTCTCTCCATATATATATATATATATATATATATATATATATATATATATATATACATATATATCTGTGGAAATATATTTTCTTATGATATATACCCATCCTTATGTAAGAAGCGCAATGTAACAACAGACAAATATAGTGAATTAATTACAAAATAAATATTCCAAAAGGAATAAATTATAAGAGTATCAACATCATGAATTTTGGAATATAGTTTTTTTGTCATTTATTCACTATATATATATATATATATATATATATATATATATATATATATATATATATATATTGGTTTGTCACTTCGAAATGGTCAAAAATAAAATCAGTCATAATCATAACTTGATTTTCTTCCTTAATGTTTTATTTTCTTTTTCACCGTATGCTGTAACAACAAAAAACATTGTCTGTAGTTCATATGGATGGTTTTTAGAAACGATCGAATATTTATTAAAATAATAAACACAGTATTCGATAATAAAATAAACAAAATGATTGAAAAGCTCAGAAGAACGTAAGTGACAAATATTAAAGATGACAATTATATAACCCCACACAAATAATAATATATGACACCAAATAGGGTTCGGGTAGACATTTACATGCTAAGTGAAACTGACGCACAGCAAGTGTGTTGAAATAAAAGCAACTGTAAACAATATTGAAAGTACAGATAGAACATTTTTCGAAGAATTTCGGACACCTACACATTTATCTTTAAAAGCTTTATCTGGGATTTCCACTCGCTATCAATATAGGCATGCCTCTTCGGTGTTTATTTTCTAACGGGATATTCCTGTCTTGAGGTAACTTTTTGCATGTAACTTTTATATATGTTATTTTATGTTAAAATACTTTATTTTTAGAAAACAGTGTTTTCTTATCAATCAAACGTGTCTTTCAGCAGCGTATATTTTCTTCCAGCCAAGTGCATGTCTGTGCCATTTTTTTTAATGTAGAAGAAAACTAATATAACTTGTTTTTTTAATGATATCATTAATATTACGGTTAGTTACGGTCGATATCCTGAGAGGATTGTTGTATCAAGGAGGAAAATATAACTTTTCAGACGTAGACTGAAATTTTCAAGGTTTTAGTTGTCATTCTGCTATCATCAAGAAAAAACAGTTGCTTTTATCAACGAGGACAAACTGGCTAACGTGAAACAAGTGCGCGAAAACCTAGACTCGTAATAAAATCTCACTATTTCAAAACATTTTACTTTAATAAATTCTAGCCTTGAATTGATTAACTTTTCTTTGATTTTTTTATATGGAAATCACTCCAGACAGACATCTAACAACTTGATATAAGTAGGTA
The DNA here is from genome assembly GCF_053919585.1 of Euprymna scolopes. Lineage (NCBI taxonomy): Eukaryota > Metazoa > Mollusca > Cephalopoda > Sepiida > Sepiolidae > Euprymna > Euprymna scolopes. The sequence continues at coordinate 130,591,097 of NC_136486.1, read as the reverse complement.
CAGATATATGCTAATTCTCAGAACTCAGAGATTATACTATATTTTTCACTAACATCTCTAATGGAATGTAAGAACTAAAGGGTAAGATGAGGGAAACGAGAGTTACGACTATATTAACGTGCAGAAATGTAAATGTAATATAAACGCATTTAGCCGCACAAGTGAATGCTCACTCGTACACCTGTATTATATTCTGCGTCATTACGTGCGCCTCTGCGGTGATATGTCGTGTTTGCGGTGAATAAAAGTTTTTTTTAACGGAAATGTATGAACAGTATTCAAAATCTAGGAAAACTTGCCCACTAGAAAATCTATAGATTTTTTTTATCGGCGAGAAGCCATCGTAGCAACAGATGTGAGAAATACTAGTGAATAAAAATACTGCGAATAAAAATTATATATAATGTAGTTTTTCTCTTCGTTTCATAACCCTTACCCTACCCTTCCTAAGCATATATATAGTCCAATATAGCATTACCAAGGAGAAATAGATTTTGAAGAAAATACGGGACAACATTATCACACTTAGCATCTCTAAAATAGAAATACTAAGTGTAATAATGTTTTCCCGTATTTTATACGCGTTATTCGCATTAAATACGTATTTTTGGTATATCTTATTTTATTTATGATTTGAAATCAGAGAAATTAAAAGATGATAACATACATTTAAGTATGAGGATCAGAGTTTGGACTGGGCTTGTAGAGATATTCATCGTTGTGGAAGTAAAATTATAAATTTTCAGAAAATTATTTAAATAAATATAACTTTACTCATCTGCCGTCTCACTTAATTAGTACTAAACACAAGCTTCATTTCGGCCTTCAAAATATTTAATATTAAAAATTGTAAAAAAAGTTGATTAAAACTCGTTATTGATTAGGTAAAAAGAAATAAAGTCTCTTATGCTATCACGAGCAACCCTGGGCTTTCTTACTGGTAAATATAACAATAGATTATAATACACTTTATTAGGACACATTTCTTTTTATAAAAGAACCACTTACAAAAACTGAATTTAATGGCTTTTATTTTGATTCCACTTATGTGCTTAATAAGCTTTGTTTTCAGCGCAACTGCTTCTACGTCTTCTTAAATCTTCGGAACATTTTACAGATATGTCGCCTTCACGAGGAACAACTGATTTATAAACAAAATAGAAAGTTCGCAAAGAGAAAAATGCAAAACGGTGTAATAAGTAAAATTTACAGATTGTAAAAACAAATCATATACGTTCCATGGGCTGCCATCTTTTCTCATGAACAAAATCCTGGATTTTTGAATCTGGAAAAATTCTTGTTTATACATGGTTTTTCGTTATATCATAATAAGTATCAAACTTCTAAATTAATAAAAAAATATATTCGTGACATAAGATACAAGAAATATCAAAAAAGCGTATATATCCATATATATATATATATATATATATATACAATGAAAAGAAAAATCACGATACATTCAAATGGAATTATACGGTAAAATTGTACTATTTCGGACTAGATAATAAACTGTTTCGTCATTAACGAGTGGAAGTTACAATTAAAGACACTAAGAGGACAAACTAGATAAGTGAAACATAAGGGAGAAAATTCAAGAATGTGGTAAAATAGTATTTGAGACATGGCTAAGTAAAATACGTAAAAGAAAACGACGAAGGAGCAAAGACAACCAAGGAATCAGAAAGGGTGAATTTCGGCACTGAAATTCCTTGCGAAGGGAGATGTGGTGAATACATTAAATGATATTTGCCAACCTAATGTGTCTCATATTTCCGCTTCGAAACGATGCTATTGCGTGATTATATTTCATATGATTCTTCTTAAACGGTTCTGCACATGGTGAATAAAAAGCCTTATCAAATGCTTCAAAGATTCTCGACAATGTTTGAAACTGAAAAGTAATCTATATAAATAAGTGCAATTTTTCTTTTGTGATTTTGGACAAATTTGGACGGATTTTCTTTTTATATTTGTGATAAATTGGGACAGATTTTCTTTTTATATTTTGGATGAATTTGGACAGATTTTCTTTTTAAATTTCCAAGCAAATTCGCAAATAAGGAGAATGATTTTTATTGAAATATTTTCTACCACCGACCCATAAAATAGTGAATATTTTAAAGATAAGAATGTTTATGGACTTCAGTAACATTATCTTTGACAGATAATTAAAAAAAAAAAATGAACATTTTGTTCGTTACATTTAATTTAGTTCTATTTAAAAAAAGAATGATAGCAAGAATTTTTAAATATAAAGCCAGGGATCAAGGTCTCTTAGTATTCTTATTAATTTGGTCCAATTATCAACCGAAGCTTTTGGAAAATCTCGTTTCCTCTGTATATCACATTTGGGGTTATCTGATAAACAAATAGCAAAGGATCTGATAAATATATTGTTGACTAAGAACGGATTTAGTAAAGTGAGTAAATTGTATGTCACGAGACCTGAATATAACAGACGATCTGGTCCTTTAAGTTTCGATATGGGTAAATGGTCTTCACGCTTCTTTTTACACTGGCTCATAAGAAGCTGATAGTTTTACGGCGTTTATAATTCATCTGTAAATCCAGTGCCTTCTTCAAAGTGTGCCTCAGCGTTATTATAAAAGTTGGTCTCCATAGGCGAAAACCATTTCTCACAACTAAACTAATATTCCAAAACCTATTTTCTTGTACATAATTTTATTATAGACCCGGGTGGGTCGTCACAACTCAGAACTAATTGATTCTCTGATCTTCTTTCTCTCGTTCTCTCCTTTAACGAGATCCATTTTTTTTTTTTTGCTTTATTTCCAGATGAACCGTTACCTTCACATAGCCCCACCCTCTAATGTATGTCGTGTGATTCCTCTAATTTGTATTTCCCTAAGAAAAAGAATATTACATTTGTGTTTATTTTTTCCCATATACTTGAGCGTTTGTCGATGTACTTTTGTGGATTTCTCTATTGCTTTATTTCATTTCTATCTGTTTCATTTATTCATTTATTAGTTCTTCTTTTTCATTTGTTTCATGCGAGTTGGCTTATCAACAGTATCATTTTGACCAGATAGTGTTATACTACTTTGCTCGATTAAAATTTCCTTGGTCAGTTAAACAGGTAACAGCATTTATTGTAGGCATATTTCCGAGTTTCCACTCCAATCATAATAGTATACTAATATCATTAGTTTATATGTTATATGTAAACAACAAAACTATCTATAGCACCACCTTGAAGAACACTAATGACAAATGATCTTTCTGATTCTTTCTATTCCGATTTAAGCATAGAGGAAAGTTTCTCGGTGGCGTTGAATGGTTGTCTCCTTAATGAAGCCCCCATCCTCGATAAACTCCTTAGGAATTACTTTTAACCTGAGCGCGAAACAAACCACTTATATTATTCTGCTTAAATTGCTGAAAAATGGTTGAGTCATCCTATTGCTCCGGAAATTCTTTATCAGTATAAAACCTGGTCGCCCCCTTCTGCCATTTATGAGGCATCTGTCCGTCAAGTAGAGGCTGCCATTTTGGAAGATCGGCGCATTACTATTCGCTAAATAGCTTAAGATGTCAAGATTAGAACAGGGTCTGTGGAAACTATCATTCATGACCATTTTCATATGCATAAGGTGTCTGCCAGATTGATTCCCAGGTTGCTCACACCATTCCAGAAGCGAGAACGCGTCGAGTGCTCGAGAATGAATTTGGAGATGTGCCAAGAAGATGAGTCAATGTTTTTCAAAAGATTGATTACACAGGATGAAACCTGGGTGCATTACTATGATCCAGAGATCAAAGCCCAGTCAATGCAGTGGAAGCACTTGGACTCATTACCTCCAAAAAAGGAAAGGGTGCAGTCCTCCGCTGGCAAGGTCATGCGCACAATCTTCTGGAACCAGGACGGAGTAGTGATGACAGATTTTCTGGCTTAGGGTACCCCAATTACAGGAGCCTTTTATGCTTCACTTTTGAGAAAATTAAGGGAATCTATCAAAATCAAGAGGCGGGGCAAGATTAGCAAAGGTAATCTCTCCTGCAGAACAACGCTCAGGTCCACAATTCATATTTTCGCCAGATCAGAAGCACGGGCGGATAGTTATTAAATCCTTCCTTATCCTCCCTACTCTCCTGACCTTGCACCCTCTGACTTTCACCTCTTCCCAGCAATGAAGTTGTTTTTGAAAGGAAAGCATTTCCCAGATGATGCAGCCTTGATTTCTGAAGTCACGTCGTGGTTGGAGGACCAACCTGGGGTGTTCTGCAAAAAACGGTCTGCAGAGCTGCATCAAACGATGGGAGAAATGCATAACTCTGGGTGGTTCATATGTAGAGAAATACTAATAACTGTGCCAAGTTTCGCTGCTTTACTGCTATAGGAAGTGGGTCAGGGGCATTACTTATTGCACACCCCTCGTAGATATGTTTTACATTTGTGGGTATATATATATATATATATATATATATATATATACATATACGTATACATATATATATAATTATACTTCATTGTATGAACTAAACTGTTTAACTAATAAAATAAAAAGATCATCATGTATTAGCAAAAAAAGAATGAGTAGCATGGGCCTATTAATTTCTGTTTGAAACACGATATTTTAGCCATTTTTATACTCATATCTAAGTTATATAACTAAAGTATTTTTTTCTTTCTAAGTGTTAATGAAACGGTCTGTTTAGAAATATCCTTTAGCACTGATTAATTACATAGTTAAAAAGTTGTGAGCTTTTATATATATATATATATATATGTGTGTGTGTGTGTGTGTGTGTGTGTGTGTGTGTGTAAAATTAAGAAAACAAAAACACCAATATAAATATTTGAAAATATAATAATTAAGAATTATATGCAAATCGATATTTTTGTTCTAACTTCGATAGTTCTCAATGAAAATTCGTGAAACTTCGCACGTTATACAGCAACATTATCGCATACGCGGATATAAAATTTTAAGCTGATCTGCGCAATAGCGAGCAAACGGCAGCCATTTTTGGTGACTTGCAGTTTTTTAGCGTGCCAACTTTATATGCAAGATGGGACATAAAGGTCCTTTAAGTCAAGCTGAGAAGTCTTAAATTGTTCAAAGCTCCATAATAAGTTTTCCACCTTAGAAATTTCCAAAGAATTATACCGTGATCATCGTACAATCAAAATATTGTACTAACCCTCAACTTTGCAACAGACGATCTGACAAAAAAAAAATTCGTTAGAAGTAATATCTGTAACGTCGAACAATGAGAAAGATCAAGAGAGTAGTTCGCCGTAACCCACTTGAAACTAGCAAACAAGTTTTTGAAAACGCTGGCGTTCCTGATGTGCCCAAATCAACTCGTTGCCGTATCCTGAGAACGATTGCAACATTTTGAAAGCCAGAGGTCCCCTCTCAATTGAAGGATATCCACAAAAAAAAGAGGATGGAGTGGCCAAGAGATCACATGAAGGTCAATTTTCAAACTGTTTTGTTCACTGATGAGTGTCGAGCGACCCTTGATGGACCCGATGGGTGGAGGGGAGGATGGTACCATAATGAGAGTCTACGTCTCCAAAGGACCAGGCGTCAACAAGGAGGTGGTGGTGTGATGTTCTGGGCTGCAATCATTGGAAATGAGCTTCTAGGAACATTCAGAGTCAGAGATGGAGTAAAAATTACCGCCAAACTCTACATTGACTTCATTAAGGAACACTTGGAACCCTGGCAAAAGAAGAAGAATTTGGCATTCTGGAAAAAGATGGTGTTCATGCATGATAATGCACTGTCTCATTCTGCAAGGATAGCCACTGAATATATGGAGAGAGGGTTTTCCAGACCTGGGAAAATAATGCGATGGATAGCCTGTTCTCCAGATTTAAATCCCATCAAAAATCTGTGGAACATCTTGAAACAAAACATTTACGCCAGAGGAAGGCAGTACAACTTCAAGGATGACCTCTGACATTTCATCAGATTATCGAAAGTTAACAATTTTGTTTACCTATGAGTGTCGAGCGACCCGTGATGAACCCGGTGAGTGGAGGGGACGATGGTACTATAATGAGGGTCTACGTCTCCAAAGGATCAGGCGTCAACAAGGAGGTGGTGGTATGATGTAACGATGACCTCTGGAATGATATTCTGACTGCTGCTAAAGACATTTCATCAGATGAAATCGAAAGTTTGACATCTTCAATGGACCAAAGGCTTTTTTCCTCTTGGCAATAAAAATGTCAATTATATAAGATATTGATTGTACTATGAAACCATATTGAAGTTGTTTGTTCTTTATTATTGTTGTTCTCAATTTACAAATTCCTAGAATAGTCAAGGTTTCGATGATCTTTTAGCACTTCACCATATTTTTGCATTAGTTTGCATATAAACTTGGCACGCTGAAAAAATGCAAATCACAAAAATGGCTGCCAATTGTTTATTACTGTGCAGATTAGCTTAAAATTTAAGATCTGCGCTTGTGTTAGTGTTGCCATATAACGTATTAAATTTCACAATTTTTCATTGAAAAACTATCGGATAAGAACAAAAATATCGATGTGCATATAATTCTTGTACGGGGTATATATATATATATATATATATATATATATATATATATATATATATATATGTGTGTGTGTGTGTGTGTGTGTGTGTGTGTGGAAAGTAAGTGAGTATGACAAAGAGAGAAAGAGAGAGAGAGAGAGAGAGAGAGAGAGAGAGAGAGAGAGAGAGATTTATTATTATCTTTAACATAGACCGGACGATATACTCATGCAAACTACATCCAGTTTTAATAAATATCTCATATATGCATAACTATTGTAGTTATCAATGGACAAACCAGATCAGTAAACATTATCATATGATTAGTCGACTTTGTGCAATGCGACCTATCCCTGATTATCCTCGTAGTATCCTTTCAATCTTTATTTTTGCAAGTATTTGAGACTTATTTTTTGTTGATTCTTTCACGCTTGACATACTGTCGTTTCACAAGTAGATCTCCTTATTTCAGTGTAGTTGTTGTGTGTTCTCCTCTTCATCCCTCACTTTGCTATTTATAAATTGTAAAACTATCTACATTTCCCCCTCTCCTTTTCTCTCTCTGCAAGTTTCTGTCTAATCAATATACTTTTTGTGCACCTAGTAATAAACAAACTGACTAAAATTAACTACTTAACAAAATATTAATCCGTAAAATGCCACTTAGAATAATGGAACGCCATTATCAATTCTGAAATGAGACCATAAAAACGATTAAGGTTAGTGTATTTTGCAAGCTGTGTACAGGATATTAATTATCAGAAGCATTAGATGGAAGGTTTATATATCCGTAAATATACGTAGTTTTATTTGTCTCAAGAAAAGGGTAAATGATTTGGAATCAAATGGGGGTTTAATTTTCTCCCCCGACGTGATCGTAGATTGGTTAATACTAGTTTCTACTTTTAGAAACACCTTTTTAACCAGCCGTCTATTTATTTCCCTCTTCATCTTTCTCCTCTCTCTCTCTCTTTCTCTCTCTCTCTCTCTCTCTCTCTCTATATATATATATATATATATATATACTAGCTAAGTTGAAACAATATACGTCGACATATGACATATGAGATGACCATCTTCTATGACGCCGTCGGTTATGACGTAATCTGCTATTGTGAACCAACAAACAAACAAAACGCATATGACGTCATTATATATGCAACAATCTATGTATCTGCCACAATCTATCTATCTATCTATATATGCACACACGAAGAGATAGATAGATAGATAGATAGCTATAGTTACAGATAGGTAAATACAATTAGATATAGATAGAGATATAAGTAGCGACTTAAGTTGATAGATTTATAAATACAGAGACAGATGCATTCACACACACACTCACTCACACACACACACACGCACACACACACACACATATATATATATATATATATATATATATATATATATATATATATTGAATATTTTACGTATTATTGTAAGGACGATTAATCGAAAAATCGGAACTTTTAGGGGTTATCGGATACGATATCAGAATCGATAAAAAGGTGCCAATTTTCCGATTCCGAAAACGATGTTTTTAATTGTCTTTTTATTTGATTTTTATTGAAAACAATTTCTTCCACTAGTGGAACTAATGTTTAAAAATAAATATTTATTGATTTTTAAAACATAGTAACCTAAACATTTTTAGATTATGTTCCACACGTATGTTTTACGTTTGAGAAAATATCTACACATCTCATGTGTGTTTTTGCAGTAATCGGGGAAAATTACAACTATATAGTTAAATATTTAGAGATTTAAAATATCGAAATCGGAATCGGCAAGTGTATCGGAACCGGGAATTTAATATGGAATCGGTAATTATGTCGATATCGGGGAACATATTGGAATGATCCCACCACAAATGTATGTATGTATATATATATATATATATATATATATATATATATATATATATAATACATTTATACTCATATAATAAATATAATATAGTAATATATATATATATGTATATATATACTCATCAGAAAAAAATAGATACAATCAATCCACTAAAAGGAATTAAAAATCGTTTGTACACGATTAAAAATTCGAAAATTGGAAGAGAAGCTTTAAATACCTTATAGTTTGATTACATTACACCATTTTGTATTTAGAAATAAAGTCACTTAAACCCACATATACTTATTAACGAATTTATTTCATTATATATATATATATATATATATATATATATATATATATATATATATATATATATATAGTCATTATTGCAATCTATAATTAGGTGGAAGGAACTGTCGGTTCTGAGTTCATACATTTCACAATGGTATTACTTTGTACACGATCATTATTCAACAAATATAATTTTAACCTATAATATGAGATTCCATAATCTACAAAAGTATTCATTAGGTCATCACGTACTCCACTTTTATGTTTGTTCGAAATCTAAACTTGACGCTGTAAATACTTAGAGACAAGTAGCTATGTAGGTGGAAAGTGTTTTAAATAGCAGACGTCATTTTTATTGTTGATTTTCACACTCATGTCTATGGTTTTATGACATCATCTGCGGTTTTCGAACGATGGACGCCATGCGAAGCTAACAGGTCGCCATCGACTAACAGATGACGTAATCGTCTAATAATAGATGTACACGGATTCCCGTGCACTTCTCGAACCTCGCAAACTGATATCGTGATGATGCGCCTCGATTGCCATTGGTGTTGTTCTTATTTTGGGAGTGGGAAGTCCGGGGTGGGGAGTTCAAACGGGATAAGAAGGGAATAACGCCTACAAATGCTTTCATACGCGTTTGTAGTTTGGCATAAACGAAATATGGCCTGACGTCAGAATTCATGAATAGAAACGGAGATGAAAGAAAGGAAAAGAAAACATGAATATAAAACAAATAAAAAATAAAAGAGCTTAAAGGAAAGGATAAAAGAAAGGGGGATCTTTGAAAGGGGAAAAAGGAAAGACTGGGAAAAAAATGAAAAAGAAGGAAAGTCAGCGGTAATAGGTGTATTTATGCAATTGTGAATTAAAATCGTAATAAAATTCGATGTGAATATGAGTGAGGATGGACAGAAAAGTGCGCGAGGAAAAACATCTGGAAATATCTCGAATCAAAGTTTACTTCTACTTATTTACTTAACTTCCCACATGGACAGACTTGGATAAAGTCTGTTTATAACGTGGGTAAAATCCAGATCTCAAGACACAGCATTCGGAATTGGGACAACAATCATAATAACTTCAATCGAGCATCATTTCGTTTTATTTGAACGAAGACAGAAACGATAAAAATGTATTATCAAAACAAATATTGATTTTAGTCAACACACACACACACATGGTGGTGTGAAACCTAATATAGTTATATGGAATAAGTCAGAGAGAGTTGCAGTCTTGGGCGAAGTGAGTGTCCCTAATGTTTGAGGTCTAAGCTGAGCTGAAAAGGATAAATGGACCAAATATCAAGGTATCATGTATGATATGAAAATAAACTGGAATCTTATAAAGATATCAATCATACCAGTTATCATAGGTGCCACATGGCTTTTGAAGAAGAACCTGAAGTCCTACCTTACTAATATTCCTGGTGAACCAAGTACAAAACAGATCAAGAGCACGTAAGGTAACAGCGGGGGCACTAAAAAGATGTCTCGGTTTGTTTCAATAAAACGCAGGGCAATGTTGGCAGCTGGTTTGGCTGCCCCATAATCAGCGTTACAATCTTCAAAGAAAGAAAATTAAAAAAAAACACACACACATATATATGTGTATGTATGTATATATTGAGAGATTGAGTGGGAGAGAGAGAGAGAAAAAGAAACAAATCAATTTACACGTCTATCAACGTTTCATCTTTATTGTAAGACTTTTTCTAGATGAATTAATTAAAGAAAAGAAAATACCAGTACAGTATTTGAAAATATATTTGTTGTAATAAAAATATCACTTTGCTATATTTCAGAACAAAAAAAAAATCATTAGAAATTCCAAAAAGTGTAGCGTTGTGAAAGAGAGTATGACTTTTTAACGCCATATAGTCGTTACTATATTTTAAAAGATATGACTTAATTTATATTTTTCTTGGGATATATATATGACAGTTATAATTCAAATATGGATGTGTCATTGAAATAAAATAAGTGTATTATTTATGTAATTTATTACCTGATTATATGTATTAATTATTATTAGAAGTGTTTTCCATGGTGTGAAACAGTTATACTATGTCAAAAATTAAAACAGATTCTTTTAATAGGAGTATACCTATTTTAATAGGAGTTTACATATTAATGGCGATAAACCCTAGAATCTTCAACCTTGGCTAATTGTGCTTGAAATTACGATAAAAGCTGGTACAAGAAATCACTGTCGGTTTATTTTAACTAAATGTTACCATTTTTGCTTGCTTGAAGTCAAAATTATGTTTATGCTGCAATGAATTAGAGAATAATGCATTAAGAGAATTGTTATTTCTTATATCTCTTTCGTGCTCATTGTGTCTTTTCTCTAAACTACGTTGGGTTTCACCAACGCATACATGATGAAAACCCTGGCACAGAACAGCGCATATGCCTGCATAGGAAATTGGTTTGCTTTCGAGTATTTTAAAAAAATGGTTGCTTTATAGTTTGCGATATGAGTTGTATTATTGGAATTCCTATTTCGTTTAAAGTGTGCAAACAATAGTATTATTGTAGGCAAAAACAGATGTCTGTCTATAAACGAAACATCTTTATTAATTCTCGAAAAATACTTGCGTTGCTTTTTTTTCCTTAACACTCAATATAAAATATGTGAGATATTGCAAAGTTTTTAAAGTATTTGTGAAGTATTTGAACTCTTCATCCAGACATTCTAAACTGTAAACTCAAGGAACGCACGAAGAAATCAACCATCATATCTGCCTTTATTCTTTACTAGCGTTTCATCCCGGCGTTGCCCGGGTGTTTAGAGGTGTATGTTGAGCAAAATGAAAGTGGTAGTAGGAAAGCAGGCTTGAACCGGTATCGCAAAGGAGAAAAAGGAACGGGGAAAAACTTGACGTCTTTGATATTACGACCGCCGCCAAACCGGAAGTGACGTAGGTTTAAATTAAGGCTAGACAATCGAAAGGAGAGGATGACTTTCGAAAATATCGGCGAAATAAGCGCTCCCCTGTAGACAAGTGCCCAGTTGAAGGTGAAGATATTAATGATTTCAATATTTGTCGTCTGAAAGGTCGAACTTAAAAATGATACTGATGTTGCAAAAATCCGTCGCATCTGTCGAAAGTATTAGGCAGACATGAAAACATACATACATACATACATACATACATACATACATACATACATACATACATATATTGGTAACTAAAAAAAATCGACCCAAACCGATTAAAAAGCTTGCCCTTTCTCTGAATAGCCTTCATGTCAAATTTCATATGTTTAGACCAGAAATTGTCTAAGTAATTTGGTAGAGACCGCAGAGGTCAATTTTTTTTAATTTGACCCCTATTATAATCCCTTAACATTTATTGTTTTGGGCTCAGATCAAGCTATTAAGTTAGATCCATGACCAAGGAACCTATATCTAAAATTTCAAGTCTTTAGACCCAAAATTGTCGGAGGCGTTTGGTAGAGTTCTCAAAGGTCGAATCGTTGAACTTTGACCCCTTAAAAGGCAAATATCTGTCTGAAAACGGATCACAAAGATTTTCCCAACTCTCAGTCTCCTTTATATCAAATTCCGAGTCTGTAGACTTAAAATTGACAGAGATATTGCGTAGGAAAATGTACACAGACACACACACACACACACGGCTACACAGACACGTTCACTTTTATAGATATGTAGATTTTGGCACCATTGTGTAAGTAGAAATGCATGCAACAACCCCTGTGTGTCATTTTGCGGTGAACCTTATATATATTTATATATATATATATATATATATATATATATATATATATATATATATATATATATATATATATACACTTAAAAAAAAACAGATTGAAAACGTGTATTCGTAATAGTAAAAGTTTGATTATATAGATTATTGTTCTCAGCTTGAGTGTTATTTTCATACATTTTCGGGCGATGACATCTTAACCTTCTTCTAGTAAATTGTGTAGAACTCGAAAGTTTTTTTTTTTAAGTTCGACAATCTGCACGGAATTTTGAACGAAAAGCTTTACTTAATCTACAGATGTAGATTGCGTTCGTTACATTAGCCGAAAATCTCAAGTAATTAGACTGTCTTTTAGAACTGATTTTACGTGACACTGTTATATCCTGCGCTATTTATCCGAACATAAGTATGCGCATTATTGTCGGTCAAAATGCTACCCTTACATCGGTTGTTACAATATTTACGTTACGACTACATCATTTTAGGGTATTAATCATGTCATCAATTAGTAGTTATATCAGTAGAAGTAACGATATTAGCAGTACTAATTGTTGTAAGGATAACTTTAAAGTTTCTTGGACTTAGTCTTATAGCATTACATGGAACGAAAAACCTCGGCCAGATTTGTAACAGTTTGTTGTCAATATTCTTCTCTGCACAACTACTACTAATATATAAACGTGAGGGCATATAACAAATGATAATTACCAAAGTTCATCAATCTGAACACTGACAAGTCTTAACCGTTAATTACCTCCGAATATCTGACAGGAAATATGTAGCGTCATGATATCAACATTAACTAATATAAAAATTCATTTGTTAGGAGTGGAAGCTTAATATATGCAGTCTTGTATTATAATATTAGCTGTGTCGAGTTCAAATCGAGTCAAATACTGTAAGGTTATTTACACTGTAATACTATCTGGAAAAGTACGGATCCTGTCGTTTCACGATTCTTTTAAACAATTCTTTCCGACTTTAGTTTTTGTATTATTGGAAGTCTTACCTGTGTATAACGAGAAATGTTACTTCGGATTAATACTTACGTAAGTTTAACTTAAAAACTAGTCATCCCTTTGAAATTATTTTTTGGGATGATTTTACTTTTTTATAAAATATGTTTCAGAATATTTGAAAGTAAATTATGATTTTATGTACACTTTAAAATATGTATTTTTTATTATAAGAACCATTCTCAATTTTATTTTCTAGTTCATAACAAAATATAATTCATTTTGATTGTAAAATATATTTATTAAAAATAAAACCCTTTCGAAACAAAATCCTTTCCAAACAAAGACTGGATTTTTGTTATCTTTTAAAATTATATAAGAATTACGTAAATACTATTCAGAAGGGACTCTTCCTCATAATACACCGGCAAGACTTCCGCTGAACAGATAGCGGAAGTTAGAAAGAACCCATTTTTTTGTTCAAAATATCACATTTCGCCCAAGCGACAACCTGTGTCTAAGTAGTCATATACAATATGTAGTAGATGCGTTTATTTCTTTTATAGAGCCTGTTCTTACATAAGAAGTTTTCTACCCCATCGCTATTTTAACGTTAACTACTCAATTCGACTCAAATTACTTGCCCATCATTAGAAAACATTCGCAACAAGAACTCGTCCAGTTACAGCAAAAGTGAGAAAGATTCTTTTTCCTAGCGGACCTAAAACAAAATTGAACTTTCATAAACTGGGGTTATTTCGAAGAACTTCATATGTTTAATTAACGATTATTTTGTTCTTTACTTCTCACGTTTCATGAATTATGCTTTTGACAAGGGGAAGAATTGCCGTTTTTCATTTCTAACATTTATAATTGGTTACTTCATACCTTCGAAAACATTTTTTAGCTAGTTATATCGTAGCTTTATGCCTTGTCTAGAGAGATTTACATTCAAAATTTCACAATACCATGCATCTATTTTCTAGCTGGCTCCAACATGGACGTTCCAAGAGAATGTCAATTAATAATTGTCAATACGCCTTCTTGAGTAATCGTGATCTGTCCATCCACTATTTATGTGCATCGTCTAACCCGCAATCTCATTAACTCTTAGTTTAATCATTTTCTGGCTCATTTATCAGTAACGATTCATATGCAATTTTAATCTACGTCCATATTAAATACCCAAAATGGAGATCAAATTAGTAATTTATTTCCCTGTATGACATATGAAAATTTATTAACGGACGATAAATTTGAATTTGCAGATTTCAGCTTTTGAATATAAATTTATTGACAGGCCAGGCTAGTCATACTTGCTAATGATATTCAAATAAGCTACTCTTCATATATTGCTGCATATCAATGGAAAGACAACAACTAGAACCGTTCGGTTCAGAAGTTCTTCTGTATACACCTTATTATTCAACCGCTGTTCCATCTCGGTAACTTTATTTCCGACGAAAGCAACATTCTATGAACTGCCGTTGATTTTAATCTTTCGATGATGTGGAAGGGATTTGCCAAGACTATTTCGATCGAAATGCGAAAGATTGGTGCATTGATTAAATTGGAAAACTTACAATCTTCTATCAAAATATAAGCCGACAAGGACGATACGAAACGTTTTGCTGTGTTAGAATAAATTATAAGTATGTATTACTATGTAACGTTATCTCTAATTAGACCAGATTAAGCACACACAATCTGGAACAGTAGAAACACACATGGTTAGACAACAACTATGGAAGGCAGTAATACTAAGGATTAGTTACAAGATTCATCATTCTTATCCCCTTATTCTCAAAACTGCCCTTCTTTGGAACACTGTTCTGCTGGTATGCTTGCCGGCTGAATACAACATGGTAGCCTTACAAATCTAATGTAAATACGTTCCTGTTATGTCGCCCTCATAAATAAACAAATTCTACCTAATTTACCTAATTTACATTATTAACGATTACTTCACTACTACCTTACATTCATGAATCCTTATCCTCGAGTGGCCTCCGGGCCGTGATAAGCGGTGACCCTAAGTAAAAGCCTGAAGAGAAGGGACAGAAACAATTTTAAATCGGAGTTTTCGCAGTAAGTCCTTGAATAATAATTTAAAAATCATCACAAGGCAGCTAATATTAGGTTAGTGCAAAAGCAATATCGTTTTCTCACATATGTTACTTTTATGTATGATTTCTGAATTTATTCATTGATTTATATAGCCATGATGTATATCAGTTTGCAGCGCGTTTTTCGCTCTATTGTATCGTGTTATTTGTTACCGTTCTTAATCTCTTTATTCATTTTTGCAGGTTTTCGACAGCATGAACAAAATTCAAATCCGTGCGAGTATCTTGCTCCAATTCCAACTAAGTCGAAAAGCTGCCGAGACAGCTCGTGTTATCAATGATGTGTTTGACCACGGAACTACTAACGAACGTGTGACACAACAATGGATCAAGAAATTTCGCAATAATTACGAGAGCCTCGAAGATGAAGACGATCGCGGACGGCCGACTGCGGTTAATAACGAACATTTGAAAGTTTTAATTAAAGCCGATCCTCGCAAAACCACGCGATCATTTGCTGTTGAACCCGAGCTCGACCACTCAACAGTCGTTTGTCATTTAAAGCAAATAGAGAAGTCAAAAATGTTTGATAAATGGGTGCCGCATGAATTGAACGATTATTAAAAAAAAATCGTCTTTTTTTAGCTGTCTTCTACGCTCCTTCTGCATAACTAAAAGTGCACGTGTCTCGAGTGGAGTGTGACGTGTGATTAGAAGTGGGTCTTCTACGACAATCGGCGACGTTCGACATAGTGATTGGATGCCGGAAAAGCTCCACAATACTTCCCGAAGCCGAAATTGCACTAAAAAAGGATATTGTGACTATTTGGTGGTCTGTGGTCAGTCTCATCCATCACAGCTTCTTGAATCCGGGCGAAACGATAACGGCGGAGAAGTACTGCCAATAACTTGACGAAATGCACCAGACGCTCCAACGTATGTGCCCGAGATTGGTCAATATGATGGGACCAATTTCCTATATGACAATTTTACCCCGCATATTGCTCAACTGACCCTGCAGAAGCTGGACGAATTGGGCTACAAGACTCTGCCTGATCCGGCATATTAACGGACCTCTCGCCAAACGATTATCACTT
Source organism: Euprymna scolopes (assembly GCF_053919585.1). NCBI lineage: Eukaryota > Metazoa > Mollusca > Cephalopoda > Sepiida > Sepiolidae > Euprymna > Euprymna scolopes. Next base: position 130,574,573 of record NC_136486.1, on the reverse strand, counting down.
TTACAAGTACCTCGACAACTGCCTGCGCGAAAAATGCTTTAAAGCCGAGATAATGTCAAATCGGCCTTCAATGATTTCATCGCTTTCAGAACTCTAGATTTCTATGTTAATGGCTTGAATAAACTTGTTTCTTGTGTGCAAATATGTGTCGATTCTAATGGTTATTATTTCGATTAATAAAGTTTATTATGAAAGGAGATATGATTCTTTGAAGTTGAACATCAAAAAACGACATTATTTTTGCACAAACCTAATAGATCATTGCTGTAACAAAACCAATTTCCCATAGGAACGCGTGAAAAATATTAAATAGGCTTAACTTTATATTTTTATAAAACGAAGACGCAGAAGACACATGAAAAACAGAGTAGTAGATTTTTGTCAATAAACCTGTATTTGAACAAGCCATGTTCTATGATTGACAAGAACAAAATATCCGGATATGAGTATCTGTCGAAGATTTACTAGCATAAAGATTTTGTCTCCAGCACCAACCACCACAAGCTTAAATTTAGTGTATTTTGTGGATGTTGTAAAACTTTGATCATCGAGGTATTATATTTGTTAACGAATTAAAACTATTCTACAAATACGGATATCTTCACTCTTCGCGTGCGGAATCAAATAAAATGGCCGTGTGCTGATTGTTAATAATGAAAACGCACTTAAAATATATGTTACAGTACTTTATATAAGATAAAGTAGTACTTTATCTCTCTCTCTCTCTCTCTCTCTATATATATATATATATATATATATATATATATATATATATATATAAGATAAAAGTGAAAGTGTCTGTGTGTCTGTGTACATTTCCCTACGCAATAACTCTGTCAATTTTTAGTCTACAGACTCGAAATTTGATATACAGGGGACTGAGATTAGGGAGAAGCGACGTGATCGGGTATCGGCCAGAAATTAAGAAGTCAAAGTTCAACGATTTGACCTTTGAGAACTCTACCAAACTCCTCCGACAATTTTGGGTCTACGCACTTAAATTTTTAGGTATAGGTTCCTTGGATATTGATCTAACTTAATAACTTGATTTGCGCCCAAAACAATAAATGTTAAGGGGTCATAATAGGGGTCAAATTAAAAAAAAATTGACCTCTGCGGTCTCTTCCAAATTACTCAGACAATTTCTGGTCTTAATAGTTGAAATTTTACATAAAAGGTATTCAGAGATAGGGCAAGCTTTTTCATCAGTTTGGGTCGAAAATTTTTAGTTACTAATATATAAATGTATGTATGTATGTCTGTTTGCATGTCTGCCTTAAACTTTCAATAGAGGCGACGGATTTTACCAAGATCAGTATCGTTTTAAAGTCCGACCTTTCATACGACAATATCAAAAAATTGGCTAAAAACATTAATATCTTCCCCTTGAACTAGGCACTTTTCTACAGGGGGTCACTTTTTACGCCGATATTTTTTTTTAAGTTATTCTCTCCTTTAGATTGTCTAGACTTAATTAGAAAAAAATGTCGCTTCCGGCTTGGCGGTGGTCGTTAACAGCATAAACTTTAGGTTTTACCCAGTTCTTTTCTTCCTTTGCGTACGGGTTCGACCCTGCCTTCCTACTAACAACTTTTTTTTTTTTGCTCAACATACACATCCAAACACCCGGGCAATGCCGGGCTGAAATGATAAAGTACTCGTCACAAAACATGTTCAGAACATATGTATGATGAAATAGAGTAAAACTCTTTATTAGACATGGATGCTTTTGTTAGAACATTCTTTGGGAGTAGAAGAGGACAAGTTTGTTAAATAGATATTAGAAAAAATTAAACGTTTTTTTTAAAGTTAACTGAGTTAAAATATATTAGAAGTGTCGAAATTTATTTAATGTGAAATCTTTGTGCATCATATATCGAGTTTTCGAGTTTTCCACAGTCAGATAATCTTCACTTCGCTTTATTTTTACATTTCAGTATTCTTAAGAAACCATTTCATAGACTAGTGATTTTACTCGTATAATATCTAACATGAGTACAAGAACAGCAACACTTATAAACAATGTTACGAACAGTTAACCTGGTTACAATAGTCAATAAGAACATACTGTAAACGAATTTTTGATTTTTTTTTTTTTTTTTGGCAAGGATTATTATTTGGATTATTCTGATTACTATTCTCGCCTTGAGTGTAGTTATTCTTACAACATTTCGGTCGATGTAACTTCTGACCTTCTTCAGGTCTCTGCAATCTGAACATAATTCCGAACGAAAGACTTTATTTAATCACGAGGTAGCATGACCAGATAGAGGTTTCAAGTAATTCGCAATTGTATTCTCCACCCCGCCAACACAGAGGATTGAAACTTCTACCTCCAGAAGAATGTTACGTAGAATCAAATTTTACCTAATAATTTTGTAACAGAGCGCCACGAGCATATAGAAGCTGTATGCAAATGCCGAGTATTGTGCAAAGTGACGTCATCGTAAGAAAAAAAAAACGTAAAAAGCATGTGTGCACAGACCGAGAATCACGCTTAAGAGGACATAGGCTAGAGACAAGAAGCACGATCACGTTTTATCCGGGAAAGTACCGGGAAATAAATGTTTTTCCAACCGAAAAAGTGAGTCCGGTTATTACTTGTCTTCTGTTCTTTGCGACATACTCTGCTACAACGTGTTGGGCCCCGATTGTCTACACGTTAACGCGTCAGTAAACATGTACTACGTTACAATTCATCCGTTAAGAATTTAGTCCGTATAGATTACGGAGGGCGACAAGATACACATAAGAAATTCGGAGGTTACATCGGCTGGAACGTTATGAGAATAAAATGAGAAAAGTAGTCGGTATAGTTAAATTAATACAAACTACATGTTTTACTGCTTGTTGTTGTTTCATTCACACAAATTTGGGATAATTATGTAATTAGAGACGTTGTTTTCTCGAGGAAGTAATTAAAGCTTGTTGCTTCAATTAGACACTGACATCAGCAAAGCCGACGAAGAACGAACCAATCAAATGTTATTTCTCACAACTTATTCTGATTTAGAATGTCATACTCGCACACTCCTTATGACCTATGCGTGACCTACAATAGACATTGCCAAGGTTAGACGAGATAATTGCAACTATAAAATGCTTAAAGTGAATCATCTGAATGAACACTTATCATTTGAAGAATATTAGTAACTAATTTTATCAGTAAAATTGATGCAAATTGGATTTCCGTAGAATTTATGCACTGATGGTTCCCTGTAGAAATTTCAAGCTATTTTCTATGTCCATCTGTATGATTCACTGTCGTTAATAATAATAATAATAATAATAATAATAATAATAATAATAATAATAATAATAATAATAATAATAATTGTTTTTACAGAAGTAATGTTTAGTCAGGGTCAATTGTATTAAGAAATAAAATGATCCTTTCCTCTTCTCTCACATTATAATAAATATGAAGAATCTGAATCTCATTTCATTATTAATTTCAAATTATATCAATTGATTACTTTTAATATCATAAATATCTGTAAAATTTGTCTTCATATCATTAAAAAAAATGTTACTTTTTGCTAGTGCTCTGATCCAGTTAATGGAACGACATAATTTCATTTTGAAATTATTCATCTTAAAATCGATACGGTTGGAACTTTACGCTAGCGATATCAGATTAATCATAAACTAGCAAGAGCCATGAAAAATCAACGAAATGAGAAATATATTGAATCCATATATATGTTTGGATAACGCTGATATTTTTCTAAATAGCGTCAAAAATTACAGATTTGAACAAGAAAACTATTAATACACAAAAAATATGAGTTTATTGACATGTTTATGAAAATATTATCCATTGTATTTTAAATATAGAACTTATCCAAATGGGATGAATTAATTAAGAACCAATTTAACTGACAAATATATAGAAAGTAATAGTGTGATACACAGTTCTATACAAATAATACAATCAGGAGACGATCTTTAACTTTCTCTATCAGACTAGCACCCTCTGTCAGGAAATGTTCTTTTTGCCCTGTTTCTTTTGAATGTTTCCTTTTTACGTAACGTTTAGCTGACTGTTTTCTTCGTTGAAACACTGCTACACGTCGAAATTACTAAGAGTTCCTTTCTCACACCATAACAACTATGATCATATATTACTATTGTAATGCTATTCAAAAACTAGTCACATTACGGGATGAATATATTTGAAGCTGTAGCCAACGGGCCAACGCACTTAAATTTTTCGACACTTTATTGTACAATAAGTGAAGTCGAAGTTTTAATCTTAGTAAATTCAGACATAAGTGCCTTATTAACTCATCGGACGTCCATATCTTTAAACAGAATATCGAGGGTGATACCATACGTTAGAACATGACATTATCTTAGTATATATATATATATATATATATATAATGTGTGTATACATATATATATATACATATATATACATATATATATATAATGTTACTCAACACGTTGTATGCAGTCTACGAAAACAACAATAAGAAAGAACAAGAACAACAATAAGAAAGAACTTCAAGTCGCATTTTTTCTACAAACACATTTGTCTCTCGTAACTGAAGTAACATCCTCACGTAATCGTCTTCTTAAGCGTCAGTCTCGCCTCGCATTTGATCGCGAACGTTATCCACATCTCTAACATGATCGTTCTCTTTCGCTTTCTTTATAGGTTTTTCACAGGTGACGTCATTTCTCATGCATTTAATTACGCGCATCCGTGCGTATATTACATGTGTGCATCACATACACACACACACACTCACACACACACACACACACACACACACACATATATATTTAGTAATGTGATTGATAATTTAAAATTTAAAAATCAAATTATAATTAAATTAAAAATCTGTTTCATAAGAAGGAACAACAACAAAATCAATTATTTGTACGATCGTTCAACCCACAAATATTCTTTTAAAAATAACTCTCTGTCAAACCAAACTACTCTATCCAACTATATTTGGCAACTCAAAAATAGCAATATTTCTTTCAACTTGAAATGGTGAGTAATTGAATCTTGCAAACCATATAAACCAGGAGATAAATTCTGTGCACTATGTACAAAAGAGACTCTAAACATTTTGAAATATGAAGATATAAAAAATGCAACCACCCTATTAAATTCAACACAGGAACTAATCTTCACATGCAGTCATAAACGTTGGTTTAAATTTAATAAATATAAACCACTTTAAATCATTAAAAATTACTTATTAGTAAAAATAGATTACAATTTTTTTTTTGTAATAAATTAAGTTAGACTAATTATCCCCCTTGCAACATTTAATTAAAGAAAATATGACTAATTATCCCCCTTGCATTATGTAATTATACAAATAACATTAACTTAAAAGTTCTTTCGAATTATAAACCGTGGCGTCTTTTAATCAAAAGTATGCTAACGGAAATAAATTATTGCACGGGCGTCCTTTTTGAAAATTTATCATTCGATAAGGTGAAAAGATATAGCAAACATCTATATTAGTACTTTAACCATAGTTCCTGATTTCAAAAGGCGAAAAATTAAAAGGTAAATATTTGTACCTATATTTTTATGTATATATCTGTATATCTATGTATATGTATATATGTGTCATTTTTTCATATATATGCATGTATATATTTGTGTATGTATGTATAATATTGTACTTAAACCAAATTTATATTTTACTCTATTTCTTTTCTATCTCTAACCCATATTAATTTTCTTATCAATTTTAAATCCAGACCTTTATTTTAATTTTTTCCAGATACATCTGCCTTACTTTTAATGCTAGGTTTATTTATGGTGTCTTTTAAATTTAATAAAAACCCTTCACAATTTGCTGATAAGGAAACCTTGTTTATTAAATACTACATGTAATAATTATTGTCCGTAACTTGATGTCTACCACAATAAAAACATTGTTTTCCGAAACGATCGCACAAATGTTAAATTAGCTCTAGGATATTTACCTATCGAGTTTATTATGTATCTAAATTACAACGAGCACTTTTTTTCTTTCCTGTATTTTAATTAAACTAGTAATTTCACTATTACATTAAAATACACTCTGCTCTTTAGACTATTGTTCTAATCTCCTTTAAATATATATATATATATATATATATATATATATATATATATATATATATATATATATGAGAGAGAGAGAGTGTATATCTTTTTAAAATAAATATATAAGCAATTAATGAAATTTCCGTTGAAGTATATTGACATTCGTCAGAAAAGGATTCGAACAGACTCATAACAGCAAATGACAAAATATATTTCTACGCATTACAATTTAGCATACACAGCGTTTGGCATGGATCTAGTTCTTCTACAACGGTTTCCCTTGACGTTAAGCATTTTTAAATTTAAATTTTATAAATCGATCGACTTCAAATGAAAATGAATAAAGAATTTGATAAAAATCCCATTTCAATTTCTTCTAATCGCTACTATTCTTTTAAATTTATAACTTAATTTCGAAATCTTGATTGTTATCTACATATATTTTCAGGTGTATATTTTTAAATTTCCAATCGTATACGGGATGATTTAAAAAAAAAGACTTACTTTACATTTACGATAAACCTTTTATCTGTGCCCAAATCCAAACGTATATTCCATGAGCAAAGCTTCTTTCTTAGAACTGCACGCCAGTGGAACTATCTGCCGCTTGCCTGTTTCCCACCTGACTATAACTTGGACGTCTTCAAGTCCAACATAAACAAACTCCTGACAAACCGCCCCCTTACGTAAGACACTCTATAAAAAACCCCAATACTAATAATTACTACAATACTATCTCATTGATTACTGTACATGCAATAACCATTATCCCTAAGTGGCCTTCGGGCCTTGATAAGTGGTGACCCTATGTAAAAAATAAAAAAAATTGACGGCATGCTTATGAAAGTTCTTAAAAATAAGCAAATATCATACTTGGAACAAACACATAAAGACATTATACCAAGACTTCTGCAAAGAATATCGTCTCCCCCTACTTAGCTAGAAAAATACTCATACCTGCCGTATTCTATATCTCTACAAAGCGACCTTTCGACTATGCATATAACATCGTTGCCACATACAGAGCGGTGCATCCACATTAGTCTATGTGTATTAAACAGCATCAAATGGTGTTACCGACATAATAGTTACGGAAATGCCAAACAAATCCTGCATTTATGTGCTTGTTTTATCAGTAGTTTAACGGAAAGTGCTCCAAAGTGTCATGAGAAGTCCATATTGAATAACCTGTCAAAAGCCTTAGGTATATCAAGCCTTAATGCCATTCCCTCCCCTGCCTTATCCAGTGCATGTTATATACCCTCAGAGATTACAGGATATCTGCAGTAGAACGGGCTTAACTAAATTATTATTTATTAATATTGGTGGAACAGAAGGTTAGCAACTGTAAGGTGGACGATTAGAGCTTGATTTCTTATGGACTAAAATATTTCGGCAAATTAAGGAAGGAGGATGATAGGGGCGAAAATTTAATGTGTCAGTTCTTTCGACAGAATTCTTGGAAACTGATATCACAGAATCAGTTTTCCAACAGTCGGGGAAGAAATATTCGGTAAAACATTTGTTAAAAGTTTGGAGAGAACTAGAAAAATCTCAGCAGAGCATTTTTTTAGTAATATAACGAAGATAAGATCAGGTCCACATGAACTTAACGTATGTAGGTTTTTATGATATCATTTACTTGAGAATGGGTGATTAACAGATCATCTAATGTTATTTTTGTTTGCAAAGGAAAATCAGGGAGGGCGTGGTTTGCTTGGTCCAAATAGACTTTGAGGCAAACTGGCGGGCAAGCATGTTAGCTTTCTCGGTTGTCGTGCAAACAACCTCATAATTGTTGGATAATGGGACAATTGTTGATTGCCTATTCTTTACTGTACTGATGTAGAGCTTCCAGAAATCACAAGTTCCTAATTTCTGAACTTCAATGGGTTTTCTGGTGGTTTTGGTATATTCTCTCTCTTGTTACTTCTTTCTTACTATTACTTCTAGCTTCTATAAATTTCTGTCTCTTTTTACTGGACTTATGCTGGATAAATCTGTGGTATGCTTGTTGCCTCTGAGCAATGTCAGCTGCGCAAGTGGAATTAAACAACTGGAAAAAATGAGGTTCGTTATCGAACTTCCGTGTGGAACCATGCCCTTTAATTGCTACTTTGGGCCATGCAGTGGTCTTTTTTGAGCACGGTTCCGCAGACACAAAAAATATATATTTTCTCATGGGCCATCTCTGATGTGATCTCTACTGGAATCCCAGTCAGCCTGATTGTAGCACATTGTGATTTTGAACAATGTCTTTTCAAATTGGGAACGATAGTTTAGAGCGAATTTTATCATTATCACAGTAGGATCAGCATTCTCGAGTGGGCAATGAGCATTTGTTACACAATCCTCAGGAACTGTTGTCAGAAATAGATACAGAAGTAAAGTTTGCTGGTCCTGACGATCTGGGAGGAGGGGTCGGGAACATTACTGTCTTTATCAGGAAATCGGATAGAGAAAATTCTGGATGATGCTATCAGCATGATATATATATATATATATATATATATATATATATATATATATATATATATATATATATGTGTGTGTGTGTGTGTGGGGTGTGTGTGTTAATACACAGTTACTAAAACATATATAGTTAATAAATATTTAGTATTTACATTATAATTTGTTCTAATCAAATTATGATTGTATTACTTGTACTTATCTTGATATATAGAAACTACTTGAGATAGTTTTACACTGTAAGTTCATGTCTATAATTGTGGCTATCACAAATAATGGGAAATCTGAGGGAGACGAATTTTTCAAAATAATAAATTATCCATGCATCGTGGATGATGATGCAAGAAATGAAATAACAATCACCAGCAGACTATATACATATATATAGCAGACTATATACATATATATATATATATATGCATATATATATATATATATATATATATATATAGAGAGAGAGAGAGAGAGAGAGAGAGAAATGTATGTATATATATATATAATAGTTTAAGTTTCCCAAATGTTAATCCGCTAAAACTCTTGTGCTTATCCAAAAGTGCGCGATGAGTGAACAAAGATTTTTTATAACATGTTTAACGATACAAACATCATTGGCTACATATGTGCATACATATATATGTATATATAATGATAGATGCTTATATATACATGTATGCACATATGTAGCCAATGATGTTTATTTATATATATATATGTTTATATATATATATATATATATATATATATAGTCAAAGTATTTATGTATAGAAATTTATTTCTCTATCTATAATAAACACATATGCATAATTGATTGCATCGATGTAAATATTCATTCGGTCACTCAAATGTTGGTGACTAAAATATTGCTTTACGAAGCCATATCAGATTATTGTAAATCAGGAATAGACAAACAAGTCAGTCTAACTCTTCCGTGCAAAATTTAATTGGAAAAAAAACATTACATGGTTCTATTTCAATAACGATTCTAACGTTGTTCTTCTTTATTTACTCACCATTTAACACGTGTGTATAATTCTATTATACACATTGTATTACTTTTTTATTTGAACACATAACATTATTCCCTGTAAGAACCCACTTTTAAAAACAATGAAAACACTTGAAATATTGGTGACAACCGGTTAATACGAAAAATGTGTTTTTAGAATTTTTTCGGGTCTTATTTGTGACAGCGGAAGGAGAGTATAGAATGTAAATGCTCTCAATCAGTGCTCTATGATTAATCACACACACACACACACATACCCCACATATACCCCCATATATATATATATATATATATATATATATATATATATATATATATATATATATTTCTAATGGGATTAAATATCAAAATCTTGAAAAACAAATATATGAAAATATTTCAAAACAGGAATACACAAAAATATTTAAATTAAAACATGCTAAAAAGTATACAGACGTTTACAATAAAAATGTGCGGGTGCACGTTTTTTTTTGTTCTATTTCACTCGATATCTTAGGACTTCACCAATTATCTTTAAAATAGTTCCAGAAAACTAACATTTATTTTCCAAGGAATTTTTACTATAAATTTATTTAACTTAGCAGAACTTGTGAGTTTCCAAATGTCGCCGTTAAAACATTTTTCGTTATAAATTTTTTTCACGCGTAAAAATATTTTAGAAATTAACTTAAGGCTTTAATCTTTCAAATGCAATCAAAAAGTAATCTGAAACTTACAAACAATTATGATAACCCAGCTTTCAAATCTGTGTATACAGTTCTCGTTGTAGAAGCTTTATTTGTCAAAAGTTGACAGCGAAACAATGTAAATCTGAATAAAAAGATTCGTTAAAACAATTGTAAAACATGTTGTTAGAAGTGTTGTTGTTGCAATTTGGAAGACGTTTCTTCTTTTATACTAGTAAAAACCGATCATGATTTCATCACTATATTTGTAAAGTAACATTCAAACCCTCTGATGAAATTCTTGTATAGTATTTCGCACAGAATTCATTGATTTCACGTGTAAACAAATCACCATTGCTTTTTGTTTGATAAAAAGTTTAAAACAAAGGCTGGATTGGAAAGTCGACCTTCTTAATTGGTGTCGCTAAATTAGTTGCAAAGTATTGGCATGCAGTTTGTATAACACGTTCATTTCTTGCCAACTTTTACTTTAGAACTAAAAGTTTGGGAAACAGTAAAAAAGAAAAATTAGAACGTCAGAACAAAAAAAAAAAAAAAAAATAAGAGAAAGAGAGTATGCAGCCGTGAAATACGAAACTGACGGAGCCGATGCTGAAAATACAGCAAAGCAGTTAAAGAAAAAAAAACAAGGTAAGAAGAAGATAATGAAAAACTTAGGGGAAAGAGAGCAATAAATAATAAAAAGTAATATTAATACTTCTATTGGAGTTAATAATTCTAACAACTGCAGTGATAGTAAATAATTTACCTCTAATGAATAAATGTTAAATAGTAAATATCATATACAAAAAAAACAATTAAAACCGATCAATAATCTATATCTATATATATATACTAGCCTGGAAGCCCGGCGTTGTCCGGGTGTTTGAAGGTGTATGTTGAGCAAAAAAAGAAAAAAAAAGTGGTTATAGGAAGGCAGGCTCGAACCCGTACTACGAAGGAGGAAGAGAACGGAAAAAAGGTGACGTCTTTGCCGTTACGACCACCGCCAAACCGGAAGTGACGTCAGGCTAGGCAATAAAAAAGAGGGAATGCCTTCTTAAAATATCGGCGAAAAAAAGCAACCCCTCCCTGTAAGAAAAGTGCCCAGTTGAGGGTGAGCAATTCATGTTTTTAGTCAATTTTTCGGTATTTGTCGTCTGAAGGGTGGAGCTTCCAAACAATATGAATCGTGTGAAAATCCGTCGCCGCTGTCGAAAGTTTTAGGCAGACATGCATACATACCTACCTACCTACCTACCTACATACATACATACATACATTGGAAGCTCAAATTTTCGACCAAAACCGATTAAAAAGCTTGCTCTATCTTTGAATAACTTTTATGTACATTTTTAAATGTTTGCATCAGAAATTATCTGATTAACTTGGTAGAGACAGCAGAAGTCAATTTTTTAAAACTTTGCCCCCTATTATAACCCCTTAACATATATTGTTTTGGGCTCAAATCAAGTTATTAAGTAAGATCTATGTTCAAGCGACCTATATCTAAAATTTCAAGTGTTTAGACCTAAAATTGTCGGAGAAGTTTGGTAGAGTTCTCAAAGGTAAAATCATTGAACTTTGACCCCTTAACAGCCAAATTTCTGGCCAAAAACCGATCATATAGATTTTCCCAAATCTCAGTACCCTGTATATCAAATTTTGAGTCTATAGACTGAAAATTAACAGAGTTATTGCGAAGGAAAGTGTGACCAGACACACAGATAGACGGACAGACACACACACAGACACGTTCACTTTTATAGATATATTAGCATCGGTGCCCGGCGTTGCCCGGATATTTTGAGGTGTATGCAGAACAAAAAAGAAAAGGAAAAAAAAACGGTAAATCTTTTTAAATTATACCCCTGTTATGACCCCGTAACATTTATTGTTTTGGGCTCAAATCAAGTTATTAAGTTAGATCCATGTCCAAGAAACCTATATCTAAAATTTCAAGTGTTTAGACCCCAAATTGTCGGAGGAGTTTGGTAGTTTCCAAAGGTCAAATCATTGAACTTTGACCCCTTAACTGTAAAGCCAAATTTCTGTCTGGAAACCGATCACCACAATTTTTCTAAATCTCAGTACCCTATATATACAATTTCGAGTATGTAGACTGAAAATTAACAGAGTTATTGCGAAGTGAAATGTACACAGACAGACAGACAGACACACAGACACGTTCACTTCTATAGATATACGAGTATTTCAGCCCGGCGTTGCCCGGGTGTTTGGAGGTGTATGCGGAGCAAAAAAAAAGTCAATTTTTTAAACTTTGAACCCTATTATGACCCCTTAATATATATTGTTTTGGGCTCAAATAAAGTTATTAAGTAAGATCTATGTCCAAGGAACCTATATCTAAAATTTCAAGTGTTTAGACCTAAAATTGTCGGGAGAGTGTTGTAGATTTTCCAAAGGTCAAATCGTTTAACTTTGACCCCTTAACAGCCAAATTTCTGGCCGAAAATCGATCACATAGATTTTCCCAGATCTCAATACCCTGGATATTAAATTTTGAGTCTGTAGACTGAAAATTGACGGAGTTATTGCGTGGGAATGTACACAGACACACGCACGCACTCACACACACACACACACACACACACACACACACACACACATAGACACGTTCATATTTATAGATATACTAGCATGGGTGCCCGACGTTGTCCAAGTGTTTGGAGGTGTATGCTGAGCAAAAAATAAAAAAGGGGTCACTTTTTTAAAATTTGACCCCTATTATGAACCCTTAACATTTATTGTTTGAGCTCAAATCAAGTTATTAAGTTAGATTCATGTCCAAGGAACCTATATCGAAAATTTCAAGAGTTTAGACCCAAATTTATCGGAGGAGTTTTGTAGAGTTCTCAAAGGTCAAATTGTTGAAATTTGACCCCTTAATAGCCAAATTTCTTGCCGAAAACAGATTACAAAGATTTTCCCAAATCAGTACCCTGTATATAAAATTTCGAGTCTGTAGACTTAAAATTGACAGAGTTATTGCGTAAGGAAATGTACACAGACACACACACAGACACACAGAAACACACACAGACACGTTCACTTTTATATATAGAGAGAGATTAGCATTTGGAGATGTATGTTGAACAAAAAAAAAAAAGTGGTCAATTTTTTTAACTTTGACCCCTATTATGACCCCTAAACATTTATTGTTTGGGGCTCAACTCTAGTTATTAAGCTAGATCTATGTTCAAGGAATCTATATCTAAAATTTCAAGTGTTTAGACCTAAAATTGTCTGAGAAGTTTGGTAGAGTTCTCAAAGGTAAAATCGTTTAACTTTGACCCCTTAACAGCAAAATCTCTTGCCGAAAAACGATCACATAGATTTTCCCAAATCAGTACCCTGTATATCAAATTTCGAGTCTGTAGACTTAAAATTGACAGAGTTATTGTGTAGAGAAATTTACACAGACAGACACACACACACACACAGACACTTTCATTTTATAGATATATAGATAGATAGATATCTATCAAGAGAGAGAGATATAGAGAAAGGGAGAGAGAGATAGAGAATGAGTGTGAGAGACATACAGACATGTAAATAATAATGCAAATGCAAACTTAAAAATAACTTCGTTCCATCTGTTACTCGGATCTCATTTACTGAATCGTCAACCAGTGAAAAATCGATTATTATATTAATATTTATTTCAAATTATATATTTTCGAAGTCAAATCAACTCTTTGTGCCTAATCATATTTATTAATATATAACGTTATCTTCAATGAGAAAACGCATTTCAACTTTAATTTTGTCCTATGTACAGAAAAATTGTTATGTACCGAAACATAGTATGAGCCCAACATATTTATCGTCAGTACTTTATATATATATATATATATATATATATATATATATATATATATATATATATATATATATATATATATATAGAAGGTGACCCCCAAAACACTATAATTAGGTCACATTTCTTAGTGTTTTTTTTTCCGAATGAAATGAAACTTTGATCATAACTAGTTTAATATATCCAAAACATCACATAAAAACACTAGGTTCTTTGGACTTTTTACTCCGTTAATTTTAAAATGCTTAGAAAAACAATTGAATGTTCTGTTTTTTGGGGGTCACCCTATATATATATATATATATATATATATATATATATATATATATATATATATATATATATATATATATATATATATATATATATTCATTTATTTTACTTCAGCCGAAGTTCTGAAAGTCAAGCGGTCTTGTCCTGGAGATTACAATTGACCTCTACATGAGATTCTCTTTTGTCTCTGAAACGTTGAGTTAGTAAAGAAGTTAGGAATACTAATGTTCCCTTTCATTTACATACAAGTTTTAATTTATAGCGAATGTTTCCTTTTAATGTATTGGTCTTACTTAATTCCAGGACAAGAATTGATCTACTCTGGTGGAGTACCCAGCTCAGTGATGTTAAGTTAGCCATACAGAACAGATTTATCTTAGGATTCGAATACTATACTGTGGCGGATACTAGTTTGTGCAGATATACCACTTAAATGATAAAGTTTTCCAAGGAGAGCTGAATTGGAAATTATTTATATTATATTCGAAAATCACCATTCGATAATCAGCTGGAAGGCAGCCCCGTTGTATTGTGTTCCACAAAAAGGTTATAGGAAAGAAATTCCAATCATGGAATTCTCGTTTGGTTTAGTTTTTACTCTTGTACAGATATATAATTGTGTCGAGAGTGAGCTACTTTCTAGGGCGGTTTAACGACCTATGGGTGGCAGAATGAGCACCCACAGCAATTTGCGAAAGTTCAATAATTACAAGAAAATGGATTCAGACATAAAATAATTCAATCTTATATTAGTAGTTGGAAATGCTTAATACAATTAGACCATTCTCAGGCAAGAGGAAAAGACAGGTTGTCCTTAATGGGCATACATCTTTTGTTAATCCTGATATTCATAAATGATCTCCTTGATAAAATTGTATCTGTGATGAGTATATTTTCTGATTATACAATGTTACATGAGAGAAATTCCTATGTACACATATCTACGGCAAATAAAATACCTTAGAAAACGACATCCAATCCATAGTGGAATGATGTTGTGTATAGATTGTACTAAGACTAAGCTTACTTCCTTTATTTAATATAAGAAGCATTCTCTACCACTGATAGCCTACTTGAGAGTTATTTATTCAAACATCTCATCTTAACATTCATAGGCAACATGGACTGGAACAAATACATTGAGGAAATTGCAAACACTGCGGCAAAGAAAGAAATATTGATAGAAAATTGTCACACCTGAATGCATCTTGTAGTCCTGCAAATCTACCACCCGCTCATGCATGAGTTAATGTTGCCACATCTGGGCTGGTGCATCTACCATAAGGTTCTACCTCTTGGAAATAGTCCAAAATAAGAGTCGTCGATGATAGAGGACCGCATTATCAACCAAACTCCGATCCCTGCTCCAGGTTGTTAATTTTGCATCCCTGTACTTGTTTTTCAAGTATTTTAATATAATGTGCTTTCATTAAATCATTGCATTTGTACCCCATCAAAATACATACATCAACAAACCCTTTAAAAAATTATTGTAGAAGTACCTAGATGCTGGAAAGTCTTCTACTCGAATACGTTTTCCCTGGGACTGCTCGACTTTGGAAGATCCTTATTGTTTCCTGGTTTCTTGATTGTATTAACATGCCGAAGTTTAAATGTAATGTATACTTACTAAACTACCTACATAGTCCCCTTGTAAATATGGTCCTAAATAATTTCTCTTAACGTTAAAGTGGCAATATACCTTTATTGGGATAAACAGGAGCAGAAAATCCAAAATAGAACCAAAGATACATTTTTCAGTGGATGAATAATAATTTTGATAACGAAGGTCGCCATTGCAAATCAAATCTACTTATTTTTATCCTTGATAAAAATATTTCCAAAAATTATACCAGTCGGGACATAGTTCGTTTATGGCGTCGTCTGTTTGTAGAGGATATCAGTAAATAAAGATATCGTTTTTTTTTCTTTCCTTTTTTGTTATTTGCATTAGCTACTTTTGCAATCTCATCAACTACACCCGACCTGTTCGCTGGGGCAGCTTTCTGCCAACTGTTTTTGCTGGATGAAAATCTAGTGTAAGGACAATCACGACGGGAAGTGATGTGTGCCTTAAGCTCGCCCCAGAAAGTATTTTCAGTTGACATGCCCACGTATTTTGTGATAAAAATAAATGTGATAAAATGTTTTTTTTTCATTTCTGACTCGAGTTACTATAGATAAAATCGGCGGGGTTTTTAATTTTAACCCGCTTACTAGTCTTATATATATATATATATATATATATATATATATATATATATATATATATATATATATATATATATATAATGCTATACATATTATATTATATTATGTTATACACACACACACACACACACACATATATAATGTGATGAAATGATTTTCTCTTTCTGGCTCGAGTTACTTTAGATAACATCGGCGGCTGTTAAAATTTTAACCTTCTTACTATATATATATATATATATATATATATATATATATATATATATATATATATATATATACACATAAAACATGTCATCACATTTATTTTTATCACAAAATACGTGGGCATGTCAACTGGAGATACTTTTTGAGGCGAGCATAAGGCACACATCACTTCCCGTCGCGATTGTCCTTACACCAGATTGTCATCCGGCGAAAACAGTTGGCATAAAGCTGCCAGCGAACAGGTCGGGTGGAGTTGATGAGATAGAAAAAGTAGCAAAGTATATATATATATATATATATATATATATATATATATATATATATATATATATATATATATATATATATATATATATTAGCAAGCCACCGGCGTTTTCCGGTTGTAAAATACGTTTTAATGTGATATTTTATTATATGTAGATTTCGCATTTGTTATTGAAAAAACAATTCTTTATTGATTATTACAATTCTATTATAATTATATATTATTGATGTCACTATAATATATTGGGTAAAAGCAAAATATATAATAAGGATTTGGAAAAATATTACTCGGCTTCTATCAGCTATATCGAAACCAAAGCATTTAGCTCCCCAACGTTATTCGCTAACATCTTTTCTAAGGTCACCTCCATATGAAAACTTTACAAATTAACCGACTTCAACGTATAAATGTATATTTGCACCTGTATAAAGGACGCACGTTAGTTCAAATTACGCCTTCTGTTAGATATACGTGTGTGCTATCAATAAAAGTGCTCATGCGAAAAAGTCTTGAAACTTATTACATGCACCTGGCATTTAGTTGCCTATATTTGCGTTGTGTAGTTTACAACTTTAGTTGAACAAGTATTTATAAACGAATATTGTCACTTTTTACATTTACATGTACTTCCCTATTACACTTTTTTTTTTTTACTTGAGTCAGTATTATTTCTTGTGTCTTTATATTATTATAATAGTTATTATTTCTTTTCTTTGGGCAGGTTGTATTTACCGTTTTATTTAGCATTTTATAAGCTCTACTAGTATATAAAAAAGATACTTTGTATATGTGTGCGTCCGTTCCTTATATACTCTGCCTGTTTTTTTATGACATTTCACACAAATATACTTTTTGTGTCTGGGAGTATTTTTAGATAATCTTTATATTGGAATACCTCTGATAAGTATCGAAAATAATTAATCGACAATCGAAAAAGTTGATTAAAGAAGGAGCAGTCCTATTTTGACCAAATATTACACTTCATAAATTTAACATAAAAGTGCATTTGAGAACTTTCATCACCGCACAAGCAGAAAGGCCAGGCCTATAAAATCAACTATAGCTTGTTTGATAAAACAGAGGCGTGTTCGACATGAATGTTCCCGTCTAGAAAACAATTGACAATGATAATTGACTATTACATTTAAAACTTTAATTCAAGCCATTATATATGTTTATAAAATCAATAGCTATTTTTTAAGACAAGGCTGCATTCGAAATAGATGTTCTTGTTTAGTGCCTAATCGAACAATGATACTTGACTTTTGAATCTGAAAGTTTAATTCAAGCCATTATATAAATATAATTACATAAAATTAGCAGTAGGTTCTTTAAAGAGCAATGCAGACTACAATGTAGTATTATGGAACAAGTCACAGTGGACAGGGATATGAAGTTTTCTTCCCGTTGTACCGCAATAGGTCCCCAACTGCAGCAGGCAATTAATCGATTTGATTGAAAATTAGCAATTTCACAAATTTCGTTGACAATATAGTATGGTGAAAAAGATTTGTTGATCATTATTTAATCCCGGACAACATCGGGTCTTTCCTACTAGTTATATCTTTATGATAAATCTTTTTTCATTTTTACTTTTTGTTAAAGCTGTAGGAGGATTATGGTAGCTATGCAATGTTTATTTATTGGAGATAAAATGTTTGGTTGTATCATTTAATTCGTTTGATGTGATGATTTGAAAGAAGGATTTCTATTCTACTATTATTATTTTGGTATGTTATTTCCGATATTTATAACAATCTTAACGTTTGTTACTTTTGTTAGGTGTTTTGTATATGTTGTTAATTCGTTAGATCTCGTATGTTGTTATCAGTTAAGTTCTTACTTATATACATACAATATAATCGACACTGTTTATGCTAATTCGTTTTATTTGAGGTCTGTGAATATGGGATAAGTATTTAATTTAATTAATTGTAATTCGTTTATATAATTAGTTGCATTCCTTATCCCTGCAACACGAGCTACTCAATCTAAAGTATTATGGATATTTTGCAAATGTACGTGTACCGATCATGTAAATCTGTAAGGTGTGAAATATACAAAACCCAGGCGAAAAACAGACATTTTGACATCAGAGAAAGACATGCAAATGAGCTTATTATTAAGAAATCGCAGCAAAAGAATATGAAAATGGCAGGGAAAATAAAGAAATTGATTCCTAGTTATCTCCCTATTCAAAACGACTGTATATCCATCGGGAGTACGTAGATACATCGATATATAAAAACCAACTGTCTTGGCTATTTATGACCTAAATACGGTACAATATGTATCGAGGCAAATCGATTCATTGATCGGAAATTAAATCGATTACATCTTTTTTTATATAGAACAAGCAAATATGAAACAAGTCGATGCGTTTTTGATCGAAATTCATTTCACGAAAAGAAGAGAGTTACACAAAGGGCAATAAATTCGCTTTGAACGAGCTGCTACATGTACTATTTTTCATAAAAATACGTACGTAAACACTCGCCATTTTATAACAGTAGAATAAGTATATCAATAGAACACAACCGTTTGTTTTCATTTATTCATCTACGTTTAACAAAGCGTTCTATAAATAACCTTATCGAGCTGTGATGTGTATCGTATTTCTTGAAGCAATTTTTTTTTTTTTTTTTTACATAGGCGTCACCACATTATCAAGGCCCAGAGGCCACTCAAGGATAAGGGTTAAAGAGTGTACAGTAGAAATTGGACAATATAGTAATCATTAGTAATGAAAATTTGGTAAATTTGATAACTTATATGGAACGGCTCATCAAGAACTTATTTACTTTAGACTTGAACACAACCATATTGTAGTCAGCCGGAAAGCAGGAAAACGGAAGACAATTCCACAGGCGTGCAGTTCTAAGAAAGAAGCTTTGTTCATGGAATCTACGTTTAGGTTTAGGCACAGATAAAGAGTGGGGGGGAATTATTGATAATGTTTACAGCTAGACGAGTGTTTCTTGTGAAAGTTTGGCGAGGGGGTGGGATCATAGATTGAAGCTCAGTTGAACACTTTCCATGAAAATAACGATACATCAGAGACAAACTCGCAACATCTCTTCTGTGAGATAGAGGTTGCAATGAGGAGAAAAGGACATCTCCTACGAGGCTACGAAGTCTATTTTGAACTCTATCAAGGCAGGACAAGTCTTTTCTAGCAGCTCCTGCCCAGATGTGGCAACAGTATTCCATCCTTGGACGTTACGGTGATTATAATTGCAGCAATATCCACTATTTCGTTAGCATACATCACTCAGACTAAAGCTATGCAAGAACACGATTTATTATGTTTCATTACCTTTAGACAAGATTGGCTACATAAGCACTCTTATGACAGTTTTTTTTAACCTTATTACTTTCGTATTTTCTCACGATAAATCTGACACAGGTGTTTTGGTTTATGACACCATCACCAGAAGATTGCCATACGCACTCAATTAATCTCTCTCTACTTGGTTGTTTTTTCTTCATAAGCGCCCTCATACTCTAGACCTATTGCGTTCACCACAGCTGAGAAATGCGATAGTAGCGCCTCTATAAACTCTAATGCGTGGCATGTACCCGAATATGTGCTTATGTGATGGTAGCTATTTTGGACAATAACTTAATGCTAATCGCTCATCTCTGTTTTCGTATCTAGCAATGTCAGTTGCACTGCTGCATTATTTCCAGCAAGCACGACAGACGAAAGGTTCCTTTATATTCGTGTGATACTGGCATGTGTATTTTCTGTTTAAAAGTCATCCCACATAATATGTCATAAACATTAACTCATACTTCCCTCTGTTTGTTGAAGAAGTATATAATATAACATTCTATATAATTATATAAAATTATAATATTATAAAATGTTCATTTTTACGATAAAAATTAAATAATTCGTATTATTAGGATTATTCGGACTACTGTTTTCAGCTTAAATGTAATCTTCATAAGGTTTCGGCCAATGTAACCTACGATCGTCTTCGAGGAGGCAAGTTTATGTGACGTAGATGATAAAAACGAAACACAAATTTAGTCACAATAATAAAAATAAAATCATAAGGACCTGTGACATAATAAATAAAGTAGTTTGTAAAACTCGATTATGACACACTTCGGGAGGTTGAAGGTTCAATCCTCAAGGATAGCGATACTCATATCACATCATTTTTTTTAATTTTCTTCCTTTGAAGATTGTAATGCTGGGTATGCGGCAGCCAAACCAGCTGCCAACATTGCCCTGCTCTTTATTGAAACCAACAGAGAGCTCTTTTTAGTATCCTCGCTGTTCTCTTAAGTGCAAGTGTCTAGATCTCTTTTGCACTTGGTTCACCAGGAATATTAGGTAGGACTTCAGGTTCTTCTTCATAAGCCCTGTGGCACCTATGATAACTAGTATGATTAGGGTTAGACCCGACCATGACTGATGAGGCGAGTAAATTCTTCTTAGGTGGATTTGATAAAGATTTCCGTTCGGAATTTTAAGATTTCCGAGTTCGCCATTAAAGAAGTTCCGAGTTTGACACGCTACACCTGACGAACGTCGGAGATTGTATTAATCGAAACGTTATAAAATTAACAGTCAAGATCCAAACAATAGATTGAATAGTCCGATGAAATGCATAATAATCAATTTTACATTGCTTTCAGCTTTATGATATTATTTTAAATTTATGGTGTCTGTTATATTACGAAATAATAATGTAATTATAATTTTTAAAAATTACATGAAATATATCTAATAGATGTACAGGCAATAATGATGGTTGTTTTTGAACAGAAATTCATATTCGTAAAATTTACTATAAGTTTTCATTGAATATTGATAATAATTGCTGTTTTTGCTTACGGTGGATTCGGATTAATAAAAGAAAATGCGTTGTTCTAGGTGAGTTAAAAAATAGATTAATTTATAACAAATTTGTCATTTAAAAGCATTTTGACATACGAAATCTTACGTAATTCCTATATTGAAAATAAAAATTCAGATTAAAATAGCTTGACTCAATTAAGAGAAAATTCGTTCTCATATATGCATATTGAATTACTTAAAAGACACTAAATGCTGAATAAACACGCTCTTTCTCTTCCTCACTCTCTCACATTCTCTCCTATTATACACAGACACAGACACTGACACTGACACAAACAGATAACCACATACACACACGCACGAACATACACACGCAAGAACATACACACGCACGAACATACACACACACACGCATATATATATACATATATATATATATATATATATATATATATATATATATATAGAGAGAGAGAGAGAGAGAGAGAGAGAGAAAGACAGACAGACAGACAGACAGACAGAGAAATATTGTTTTTTTTCTATTAATTGTTTTCATCGTTTCCCATTTCCGAATAACGATGTTCACTTTTTTGACTGGCTGATGTGATCGCCATATTTTCCAATCCTTCTGGATACGTCATCAAAGATAGTAGTAACATTCTGAAATGTTTGTAAAGTTTTTAAAATTAGTAACTCATGCATAAAATATACGCGTTATATAAATTATATAATTTTTCTAAAACGAGTTAGATTAATCTATCCCTGATGATGAATCCAGAAGGATTGGACAGTAATCGAACTTACGAAAAATATAGCGACTACATCAGCCAGTTGCTGCCTAAAGAGAAGAATGTTATTCGGATATTAAAAAAGGATCAAAATCAGAATTAATAGACAAAAAACGTCTATATTATTTAATGAAATATGCTTAAAAGAAAAAATGCTGCATAAATATACATATATGTACGCGAACGGCGTGCAATAAGTAATGCTCCTGACCTACTTCCAGTTGATCTAGCTGAAATCTCTACGGGTTATGTGGCAAATTACAGCTCTGAACTAATTGTGGTTTCTGTTTTACAGGTGTTTGAATTGAGTCAGGTGTGAAATGGAGCCTGTGAATGTCGAGCAGTGATCTGCTTGTTGTATTTGAAAGGGCGCACATCACAGTAGACTTTTAATGAAACGAAAGAAACTTATAGTGATAATGCCCCATCATATGATCTTGTAAAATGCTGGTATTGTGAATTCAAACAGCCGGAAGTCTGTGGAAACAGCTCCCAGACATTGTCACCCCCCCTTCTGCCATTGATAAGGTATCTGTCCGTCAAGTTGAGGCTGCCATTTTGGAAGATCAGCGCATTACTAATCGCCAAATAGCCCAAGATGTCAAGATTAGTACAGGGTCTGGGGAAACTATCATTCATGACCATTTGCATATGCATAAGGTGTCTGCCAGATGGATTCCCAGGTTGCTCACACCATTCCAGAAGCGAGAACGCATCGAGTTTTTCAGAAGCCTGATAACACAGGATGAAACATAGGTCCATCACTATTCAGAAATGAAAACCCAGTCAATACAGTGGAAGCACTTGGACCCACCACCTAACAAGAATGCAAGGATGCAGCCTTCCGCTGGCAAAGTCATGCTCACAGTCTTCTGAGACCAGGACGGAGTAGTGATGATAGATTTTCTGGCAAAGGGTACCACAATTACAGGAGCCTATTTTGCTTCACTTTTGAGGAAATTAAGGGAAGCTATCAAAATCAAGAGGCGGGGCAAGATCAGCAAAGGTACCCTCCTCCTGCAGAACAACGCTCCAGTCCACAACTCGCATATCGTCAGATCAGATCGTGTGGTTATGAAATCCTTCCCCATCCTCCCGACTCTCCTGACCTTACACCCTCTGACTTTCACCTTTTCCCAGCCATGAAGTTGTTTTTGAAAGGAAAGTGTTTTCCATATGATGCAGCCTTGATTTCTGAAGTCACAATCTCTAGAGCTGCATCAAACGATGGGAGAAATGCATAACTCTGGATGTTTCCTATGTAGAAAAAGACTAATAAGTGTGCCAAGTTTCATTGCGCTACTGCTATGAGAAGCGGGTCAGGGGCATTACTTATTGAATGCCCTTCGTATATACATATATATGCATATATATGTATATATATATATGTATATATATATATATATATATATATATATATAAATATACACTTGTGCCCGATATTATACATACCCCTCGGATCTTTGAGATTTCTATAAGAATATTTCTCAAACCAGAAGGTAGACAATATTAAAGGGATTTCAAACAATAAATCAAGCATAAGCATTTAATTTAAACTCAACAAATAAATAAATTATGCAAGTTTGAAACATTATACAAAGAAAAACAATAATGGCACTAGTTCAAAATTATTCATACCTCTCTTACTAATAGTCAATAGCATGCCCTTTATTCTTAATAACTGCCTGTAACCGTTTTGGATATTTATCAACAAGGTTGTTACAAGCCTCAACATTGATTTTTGACCATTCTTCAATGCAGTAGTTCTCCAAATCCCTCAAATTTCTAGGTTTCCGCTTTTTAACCTCAGTTTTCAATATGTGCCAGAGGTTTTCGATAGGGTTCAGGTCGGGACTCTGGCTAGGCCATTCCAAAACATTAATTTTATTATCCTCAAACCATTTCTTGACTATTTTGGCAGTATGTTTTGGATCATTATCCTGTTGAAGGGCCCAGTTTGGTCCTAAATGGAGCTTCTCCGCATCCTGTCTAATGTTTTTCTGGAGTATCTCCAAATATTGCTCCTTCTTCATGGTTCCATCTATCTTGACCAAACTACCTGGACCACTAGCCGAAAAGGAGCCCCAAAACATTAGGCTACCACTACCATGTTTCACCGTGGGTATGGTGTTCTTTGGGTTGTAAGCTTCTCCTTTCTTCCTCCAAACGTAAGAAGCATCCATATGGCCAAACAATTCAATTTTTGTTTCGTCAGTCCACAAAATACTTGAGAAAACGGACTCTGGAGAATTTACATGGCTCCTAGCAAACTTTAGACGTGCTGCAAGGTGTTTTCCGGTGTGCAATGGAGTCCTTCTTGGTCTTCTTCCTTTCAGACCATTTTCATGCAGAGTCCTTTGCAATGTTTGCCTTGATATTTTTATGCCAGAAGACTCCAGATTTTCTAAAATGTCCTTAGTAGTGGTGGTTGGATTTGCATTAAAACTTCTTACAATATTCCTGGTGGCTCTAGCAGACAGTTTCCTTTTCCTTCCTCTACCAATCAAGTTGTTTGTTGTGTGGTGGCTCTGGAATTTTTTGATGATGCTCTGTACTGTTGCTATAGGGACCTCAAATTTCTTGGAAATTGACTTGTAACCTTAACCATCCTTATGTGAATTCACAATTTTAGTCCTAAGATCATTACTAAGCTCTTTTTTCTTCCCCCATTCTAATAATTTTTATTCTTTTATTGGTTTTCAGTTGATATCATTTTAATTTCTGAAAAATGCAAAAAACGAAATGAAATTAATCAAAGGTTGTATAAAAGCATTCAAAATAAGAATCAAACAGGAAACAAACAGTCAGAAACTCGATTAATACTGAAAAAATAAGGGGGTATGATTATTTTTGAACATTGCAGATTTTATAAATAGCTGTATATTTCTTTTATTACAAGTATCCCGAGATTTTAAAATGACGAAAATGATCAGAAGAGGTTTATTAAGAATATGTATCAATATGGACGTAAACAATAAATTCTTACAAAGTTACACCTAATAAACTACATTTTCAGGGGGGGTATGAATAATATCGGGCACAAGTGTATATATGTGTGTGTGTGTAAACAACAAAGTCAGATTATATATATGTATATATATATATATATATATATATATATATATATATATATATATATATATATATATATATATATATGAAGAGGATGCTATATTTTGTTGGATATATTACGCAGTGTGAAGGGGGTTTGTTATAACTAAACTTGTTGCACACAGATATGCACAAACATGACAGAAAAGAAAAGACACCCATAGAAACAGTTTAATTTAATAAAAATATAATTTAAAGAACAAAAAAAAAATTAATGGTCAGAAATTAAATCACTAATTCTTGGTTTATATTCCCTTTCCTTTTTTTTTAATTCTAGGACTTTCTAGGCATGGCATTGATACTTGACTAATATCATCTTGAAAAATTTCTTGCCATGTCTAAAGCAATAATGCTGAAAGTTCTGGCTTAAAAGATGACTCTTTTTTTCCTTATGCAAAGGTCCTGGTCCAATATGCCGCAAGGCTTTAAATTAGGTTCACATTCGGGTACTAACTTGGCGGTGGGAGTTTATTAATCCATTTTGGATCAACGAAGGTTTTGTCGCTCGATTTCAAGAATAGAGAGTTAGCTTGGTTCATTTTTTGCTTGAGAATATTGGTAGGAGTCCTTCACGTTATATTGAAACATATTTAACAGAATATATGTTTTCTTTGCACTCAAGCATGTCTGAGTGAGCATTACTAATGCATAAAATATACACGTTATAGCATACCCAAGAAACCCCATATTTCAGCGTCCGCTGCAGTCTTTAAAATCAAACTCTTGCTGGGTAGGGCTCCATACCCTAGCACTGTTAGGAAATAATGTAAATCGTGTCTCATGAGAAAAATTTGCCTAAAAGGTCATAGATCTCTCCATAATCTCACGAGCCCAATCCTTTCTGTACTTGCTATTGGCAGGACGAAAAAGTGGTTTCCTTCTCGCGGCTCTATCATAGTAGCTCAGCTTGTAAAGATACCTGACATATGTTCTAGGACTGACAACAGCTGTTGTTGCAATGCCAGAGGCTTTGCACCGAGAATGCGCTAACACCTTTTTTTCACAAGACGCAATATCTTTTCAAAGAACACTTGACAACCTGCGTGAGGTTTGGTGCACTCTTTTTCTTCTCTTGGAGAATTTTATGATCATTCTATTAACAGTGGAAATGGTGTATTAAAAGATTTTGCGTTAACTATGACTACCTTCATGTTAACCTACGATTCGTCCTCGAAGAAATTCTGATATCTCTGATCCTCCTTTGGTCCGTGGCATGCTCCAATGTTGTTAGATGCAGTTTTAATGAAATACTCCAAGTTATCTCAGCACTATTCTTATCTGTAAAAATAAATAAGCATACATTAATCTTGGGAAAATATTTATCTTTGTGTGTCTTCTTTTTCTGTCATGTCTGTATATATGTATACATGCACGCAAGCACGTACACACACACACACACACACACATATATATATATAAATGCATGTGTTTATTAGACATTAACATCTGGTTTAAATATTAATGAAAGATTTTTAGCCTGCATAAATATATACATAGAAAAAAACTTTATTATAACTTTCAAACAAAATATCTTTGATATATGTATGTATTCATGTATGCACACACACACACACACACACACACACACACACACACACATATATATATATATATATATATATATATAGAGAGAGAGAGAGAGAAAGAGAGAGAGAGAGAAATAAAAAGGAACAAACCGTATTATGTGTTCATCAACGTTTCGTCTTTATTTCGAGACTTCCTCTGGATGAAATAAAGACGAACCGTTGATGAACACATAATACGGTTTGTTCCTTTTTATGTCTCTATTTATTCGGAATACTATTTCCATTATTTTCATCATATATATATATATATATATATATATATATATATATATATATATATATGTATAGGGTTTCCAAATAACATGTATATACTCTTTAAACGACGATGAAACGAACATTTATTATAAGAAAGAAAAGTGTCCTGAATCAACTTGTGTGAACAAATATAGAAACCAGCTAATTATCAAAAGTGTTCCAATCATTGGCCATTGTGGTCCATGAACAGCTGACAAGGTTCATTAATTGAATCGATAATATTCCTAATGTTTTTAATTGCTATATTGACACATCTTCTTTTAATAGTTGCTTTCAACTCATTCAGCTCGTTTCGTGTGTGAATCACGTGTTTTACATGCCTCCCACATCGCCCCGTAAAAAGAGAAAAATCTAGGGCAGCTCAAATCCCGTGAGCGCGGATAGTACTCGATACTTTCTCTTCGTCCTAATTATCTGTTTCGCAGGTGACTATCAAGATATGCTCTTACGTCATGATGATAGTGGAGAAGTGCTCCATCCTCCTAGAAGTATCATTCTTTATTCCTTAACATCTCTTGGGAACGTGGTATAGCGTATTCATGTAGCAAGTTGAGATAATTTAAATTTTATTGGAACACCCTGTATATATATCGATGCCTCTGTTCAATCTTGAAAAACAAAGGACATCACTTGTAAGGTCGCTGCGCGTATACATGTATCTTAACAGTTGCGCAACCTCCAACCAAACCTCTCCTGAATCGGCATTGCTTACGCTAGTGGAAAGGAAAAGTTCAGGATGAATGGAAACAATGCAGATATAATTGAAGAGCACATAGAGCACCGGGAATACTAAACTGTCACCCACTTGATACTGACCAAGCTCATTGTTGCTTTATTTCGGTTATCTGACGGGAACCGGCGTGTCAAACATGATCATGCCGTGTGTGTGTGTGTATATATATATATATATATATATATATATATATATATATATATATATATATATATATATCATTGAATAAAATAGACGTGTTTTGTCTATTAATTCTTTTTTCGATCCTTTCCAACTTCCGAATAACAGTCTTCACTTCTGGCGGGAACGGGCTGATGATGTAATCACCATATTTATCATAAGTCCGAGTACTTTCCAATCCTTCAGGATTCATCGTCAGGGATAAATTAATATAACTGGTTTGGAACAATTTATGAAGGTTTTTGTTCACTCTTCATTGATTAATAATTTTATCTTTTTTTTTCTATTGGTTTTAACTAATATCTTAATGACCCTTTATGATTGAACCATCTTTATGATCTACTGACCCACCCTCAAACAAGCAGTTCGCATGCTTCTAATGCAGAGCAAGCACTGTTTTTCCTTAGTAGGAAAAGAAGCATGTTCTCAAAAATCGAAGAAGGTCACAGGTTGCAGCGACCGAAACGTTGTGCTAATAACACCCAAGGTGAGAAAAATAGTTCGATTAATCAACATAACACAAGCATTCACATCTCATCTAAAAAATTCAGAATTGCAAATATTTACTTATTCGAAAATTTTAATTTAAATATATTTCGGTGTCAAACTTCATCCTCAGTATTTTGTTTGTATATTTTTCTCCTTTTTCTTTTGTTGCCGTGTTTTAAAGTTGGAGGAAGAAAAGTCAGTAGTAAAGATCTGCGCTCTGTCTCTCAACAATTGTATTTTGAAATGCCGGGAACAGTGGGTTGACTACGCGAGATTAACATAATGATTGTGAGTTCTCCTATAGAAGTGTTGATTTAATTTAAAAAGAATGAAATACGCATCAGATGGGTTTGAAAGCCAAATTACAACGTAATATTACGAAAATAAAAAAAAAAATTTTACTTGTTTGAAATTTATAATTTAAATATATTTCGAAGTAAAACTCTATCTTCAGTATTTTGTACATATTTTTTTTTCTTTCCATCCTTAGCATTTTAATACTGACTTTTTCCTTCTTAAACTTAAAAAGGTGGCAAGAAAGAAGAACAAAAAAAAGTGTGACTCCGAAATATATTTACTTTATGAAATTTAAAAAAAAATGTTTGTTTATTTTCGTAATATCGCGCTGTAATTTTGCTTTCAAGCGCATCTGATGCGTATTTTATTCATTTGAAATTAAATTAATGCTTCCATAACAGAACTCACACCCTTGAGGTCAATCTCCCGTAGCCAACGCACCGCTCCCCGTGTTTCAAAATACAACCGCTGAGAGACAACTCGCGAATCTTTATTACTAACTTTTTCTTTTCCAAATTTACAACATGACAAGAAAGAGGAAGAAAAAATATTGAGGATGGAGTTTGACTACGAAATATATTTAAATTAAAAATTTCGTACACGTAAAATATTTGTTTATTTTCGTAATATTGAAGAGTCCTAGAGTGGATAAAACGCGGAATATTCAGTGTGGCTTAATCGCCATATACATTTTATAACTTACTAACTAGCTCTACCTTCGTATTGAGCACTTTTGAAGTAAATACTTAAAGTTTACGCATAAATTTATACTTTCGTATATTAATTTTATGTGAGTAAATTAAGTAGTTATATATATATATATATATATATATATATATATATATATATATATATATATATAGTTTACAAACAAATGGCTACACATAAGTATACATGTTTCAGCGAAAACCCCGTAAGGAAATCGCTTCGTCAGGCCAAGGACAACTCTGGCTGTTTCAACTCAAACATTGCCTATTTATAACTAGGACTACATCATATTTAAGTGTAAAGGGGGAGACATGACCTAAAGAGAAAGTATATACATTAAAATGTGATCACCCATTATGTTAATTATATTAATTTTTTTTTTATTTATTTTTTTAATTATTTTCTTTACTTTATAGTGCGTCAAGAGTTTCAAGTAGAGTTTCAATATTATCAGTAAATTTCTAGTTCAGTAGTAAGTTGTGTAGAATAGGAACCCAAGTTTTAAAAAGGGAACGGCTATATTCAACTGTAATATGTACATCATAAGTATAATTGTTTATTAACATTAATATTAATCAGTTAAAATATATAGTTATGTGAATAATTCATTAGGCCACTAACGTTTAAAATAAAATAAATAGTTTACGTTTTTTGAAAAAAGTTTACGATGTAATGAATAATTAACGAAATAATGTCAGAAAAAAAATTAATATAATTAACATAATGGATGATCACATTTTAATGTATATACTTTCTCTTTAGGTCCTGTCTCCCCTTTTACACTTAAATATGATGTAGTCCTAGTTATAAATAGGCAATGTTTGAGTTGAAACAGCCAGAGTTGTCCTTGGCCTGACGAAGCGATTCCCTTACTGGGTTTTCGCTGAAACATGTATGCTTATGTGTAACCATTTGTTTGTAAAGTAAATTCACTTATTTTGGCTCTGTCTAAACATTGAGCACTCTTTTGGCTGACACACTTATATATTTTGTTTTAAACAAACAAATAATTACTACCAATACAATATATATATATATATATATATATATATATATATATATATATATATATATATTAGTCTCATGCCTGTAGACCAAAAACTGACGAAGGAGTTTTGTAGGCAATTTGTTTTATACAAATACATATATATATATATATATATATATATATATATATATATATATATATATATACGCATACATAAACATATATATATAGAAAGTGAAGTGTGTTTACTATAAGCTTTTTTCGAAAATATTACACAATTATAAATTATCTAGAATATGTGCATGAACATAATTACACGTAATAGTTAACTAAAGATGATCATCCCATAAAAAACCGAAAAAACTAATAGGGAATTAATTAAAGTTAATATTTAAAAGAGTAGCTAGATTTTTTTAGATGAATGCAATTCTACGACCCATATATAACAAAGTTGTATTTTTTTTTACTAAATAGAAAAATAGTTTTTAATATGAATATCAATACACACACACAAGCAAATTTATAGGTATATAAGTAGATATATCGCAAATACCATCTGGTTTAAATATAAATCAAAGCACTTGAACCTAAATAATATAGTGAAAGAGAGAATGAAAGGAATAAAAATAACGAGAACAGAGAGAAAGAGAGAGAGAGAGAGAGAGAGAGAGAGAGAGAGAGAGAAATAGGGGAAAGACCAGAGGGACAATGCAATTATTAATATTTAATCGACAAACGTATATTCTTAATGTGGCACAGGTTGCGGAATCGAGTATACTGTAAATTAATACGGCGACAATAGATATGAACACCTGTTGATGCTATGAATGTAAAGCTATATTTATTATGTTACTAAATTTAATTTAGAATTAAGTTTTCGTAATTTGACCTTTGTCGTCTTTTTATATTTATTAACAGTTTATGAGTGTTATTTACTCTTAATTAATGATTAAGTGTGTGGCCATGGGTTTTAGATGAACTACTGCAGTATTTTTCGACATTCAGGAGAGAAATTTTACAGTTCTCTGAATAGATTTCAGCAACAACGTTCCAGACTGAGTAATTTCTTGAAAAATATATTTTCTTACGTTTAACTCGATTTTTTTTTTTTAAATTCAAAGTAAAGCTCTAATCTGATGGAAAAAGAGAATCAAATCGGTAACAAAGCTCTAAAGTTCTCCAAGCAACTCGTGTGTATTTGCTGTCAAAACGAAGGAAATAGCTAATGAAATCACGATTGATCATTTTACGTTGATTTTGTTTCATAAATATGTTAAGGATATGACTCGTTCTTTTTCAGGGTAATAATAATCAATACACCAGACATTTCTGTATAATGAGTGAAAGGCTTAAATAGGGATTATACATAGGAGTAGACGATTTTCATTCAAATCAAGCCGAGAATGGCTCGAGAAGATTAGCCGATTTGCTTAAGAATTACATAGGTACACTTTGTGACTGAATTTAATAAGTAATAATAAAACTATTTTAAAACGTTTGTTTTTCTTTCAGTTATGTCTTATTTCATTTACGCAATTATTTTTCTTTCTAAACTTGCCCCCGGTAACTCCCAAATACTATTGTTACTATTTTTGTATTGGGATTTATTGTTGCCAATTTAGAACATATGATTTACTTGCTATTTTTCTTCAAAATAAACGCATCCTTCAATTTTGAATTCAAAATCTACCAAATTCTTTTGCAGAAGAACTGCCGACGTCATTCCATTCTAGTATAGTCATACTAATTAATGCGCCTCCTAGCTTAGAATGTAAACAAAAGGGGTAGACAATTTCCATTCAAATCAAGTAGGGAATGGCTCCAAGAAATTAGCCGATTGCTCCAGAATTACATACGTAAACCTGGTGACTGAAATCTGGTAAGCAATAATAAAACAAATATTCGTTCTTTATTTCAGTTAACGAAAGAGGAACCTATCGCCATACTTTCCCAAAAAGACCAATTGAACTTATATTAAGTAGAATAATTAATCCTATTACCATTTTTTAATGGAGAATAGACAATGCATTGTGGATGCGTTTTCGGCAGCTCCCGTAACTCGCTTCTCCTAATTTGTCTCTCAGTACTCGTTTAAACCGTGTTATTCTTCTGACAAAGAGAGAAAAAAAGCTGTATTCTAGGTTGGCAGTATTGTTACGTGACCAGTCACCTGAGATGTCGGAAATTTTCTGTTTCTATTTCTATCTTTGTAACCATGTCACTAATAAGGATGCTGATGGTAAACGTTTTACTGGACTGACGTTATCCGCTTGATAGTCAGGGACCCAAACCTTAAAGTAACCATTAAGGCGGCCGTCCTATTATCATGTGCAAAGTCCTAGGGATGCTGTGTTGCCATTTGGTGAATGGATTCTGGACCATGCAGTAGCTTCTTATGGAGTTTCTCGATGCCATATTAATGGATTAATTACGGTTTTCAAACAATTAAAAGTACATCCGACTTACTTTAAAATGCTAGGTTTATTTATGATGTCTTTTATATATAAAAGTGCTTGTTACGGCTTTACCTTAACATAGTATACTAAAAAAATTCTTCACTTCTTTTTCCTCCTTGCTTTCCGTCTCTGTCCTGCTCTAACCGAGTGTATATACTTATTCCTCAAATCCTAAAACTAAAAGCCGAATATCCGCAACATATAGAAACAAGTTAGTGTCTAATTTTGCCTTCACAGGTAGACAAAAAGTACGGACGTTAAAACAACTAACAAAACTATAATCAGTTTCTTTTTAAATGGTCAAGTCTTTGACAACAAAATGATCATAGTGTATAGACCTAGACTTGGGAACTCCCGCGTCTTACGACGCATGAGAAAGTCAGAGTATGCTGTCGTTTTCGATCGGGATCAAACCCACAGCGCACTTTTAGTTTCTTTCCGTCGGTTTCTAGCTCGTTTTTTTGTATTTGTCTTCTCTTTTTCTTATCAGGAATACATTGGGGCACTTGCTTGGCAAATCTCTTTGGGTTCAATCTTAGGTTATATCTTCGCCAGCCCAGTTGTCATTCACCGATTAGTGATGATGCTACATGCTGGTTAGTGCGATCTCTGACTTCTTAGTTGGTAATTCCATCGCTTCATTTGATCTTTAAAATGCTTCGACCGCATCTAATTCTTTCTCTTAGCAGTGTGGACAAGACAATGCTGTCATAAAAATCTTAATTTTAATCTGAAGATTATTTTGTTGCTCCAAGTCATGCAGACCTGATTCAATGTTGCTAAGACCTTACCTATGCTGCCTCGCAGTTCATAGTCCTTACTACTTTCCTTGTTTACGGAGCTTTCTAAGTATGTGAAGTTGTCAACTATTATTATTTCGTTTTGGTTGATAAAAACGTTTGTATGTAGTGATATGTTTAAAAAAACAGGTTTTGAGTTTTATTAGCATTTATATAAGTGTAGATCTTCAGTATTTCAGCTTGGATACGGTTGACGAGGCAAAGACTCTAAGTATTCCCAATTCGCAACACAGTAAGAAATAATAAAGTTATCTGCATCGTTTTTGTTCATATACTTTTATCTAGTAAATATCTATCCGTATATGTATTGACGACGTATTCATTTTAGAGATATTGTTATTATATTAATCACATTTTACATATTATTTTATTAATATTAGTCATCTGCTGCCGCTTTCTATTTTACTACTTTAGGATTTAATTATCATTTCCACGTTATCACAAGAATTATAAGACAATTATAAATAAAGTTTAGTTAATATTTAGCGCAAAGAATTTATAATGGGAAATGTTTTTGTAGGGATTTAAGAATTTCATTTCAAATTTACTATTAATCGTATAGTTATAGGGTGGCATAAACCAGATAAGATTTTTCTTTCTTTTATTTTTATTATAATTATTGCTAAGCCTGTTGGAGATAGAACTAGAAATATATTTTATGATTGATGCGTATACAAAAATATGTGGGATTTATTAATATCGCTGCTATATTAAAGTTATGTACGCTCATTCACTTATATGATTAGATAGAGGTGGATCATACACCGCCTTGATCAGTGCTACAATAGCGTTATCTATTTGCAATCATCGTTTAGAGAATGTTACATCAAAAGAGTTATAACGATGCCATGACACAATTATCCTTCGCTAACGTCAATGAGTGCTTTGTGCGTTTCCCTTTATATGACACAAGTGTGTGCAAAATGATCAAACGACTGGCTGCATCCATTCAAATCGATAAGCACGTGTGGAAACACATGTGAAAAGTTGCAAGAATTTCAGATCACGAAATGAACAATGCACTCATCCGTATTCAGTTATAACATTTTCTTTTACATTTTGTTAGCATTTGTCGTCTGAATGTGTTTTTGTTTATCTATAAGGATGGCATATTATGCTTCAGATGTTAAGAAAAAATGAATTAGTATTTACTTGTTTAATTATATATATATATATATATATATATATATATATATATATATATATATATATATATATATATATATATATATATATATATAGGCAGAATTTCATTATTCGCGCATATTTTATTGAAGAGGATCTTCGTTCTTCTTTTTACGATCTTTCTTTCGAATTTTTCTTGTTTTCGTACACATGACGATAGTCAATCGAGACCGAAAACGTTCGGTAAACTAGGGGACTTTATAAGACTTTTGGATCCCACGACAAAAATACTTGTACGAAAACAAAAAAAAATTCGAAAGAAAGATCATAAAAAGAAGAACGAAGACCCTCTTCAATAAAATATGCGCGTATATATATATATATATATATATATATATATATATATATATATATATAGAGAGAGAGAGAGAGAGAGAGAGAGTTTTATATATATAAAAGACACCATGAATAAAGCTAACATTTTTAAAGTAAGGCAGATGTACATTTAATTGTTTCGACTTTTGAAAACCGTAATTATCGTCAAAGCATTCATTTGGATGTTGAATTTAGCTTATAAATACATTACAACGAGCACTGTTCGTTTCTTGTATTTTAATTAAATTAGTAATTTTACTATCACATTAAAATACACTCAGCTCTTTAGACTACTGTTCTAATCCCCTTTAAATTATATATATATATATATATTTATATATATACATATATATATATATATATATATATATATATATATATATATATATATATATAATTGTATTTCTCTAATTTATATATACACAAACATAGAGTGATATTGTGACGGGGTTTGAATGACCCAAACATTGGTAATTACCACTTTCTACACTGATGGTTGCGTAAGCGTAAAACACTAGCGTGTGTAAGCACAAACGCAATAGTTAACATTGATATATATATATATATATATTTAACATTGATATATATATATATATATATATATATATATATATATATATATATATATATATATAAGGAGGTTCACGACTTCCGCTCGTGCAAACACTCTAAGATTACCATTTCTACTCGATTAAAATCGTCGTTTAATGGTTCTTAATTCCTTTCATTCCCGTTGCAATTGGTTCGTGGCCCTGAGGTAGACGCTCAACAAATGGTACAAAGTGTTGCTAAGTTCGAATCTCATCATCATCAGGAATTGCTAGCCTACACTGATGATTGCGTAACCATAAAACACTAGTTTATCTAAATAAAAATGAATAATCATTGTATTGTACTGAAATACATCGTATTGTACTGAAAATGAAAAAGGTGTGTTTTCCGTGATAGAAACGTCGATTGGATTTTAAAATGAAATATGTATTAAATCAACACTTCTATCACGGAAAACACAACTGACTTTCATATCACGTACGCCAAGTGTTTTCTTCCAGCATTTTCAAATAACACCGCACACAGACCAACACAACTTTCAAACGTGCTTCATACGTATCATATTTTATATTGTACTTTAGTTAATCAACGTTTGCTTTGAATGGCAATATAATTATTCCTTAATTCTGTGATATAAGTTTGTCAGAAATAAAAATGTGTTTGTTTATTATTCTTAATAGCCGTAATTTATAATGTAACTAAACTAGTCACAAATTTCTATTTTAGCTATTTACATATCTCTCTCGCCCATTTGCAGTCTATGTTAATCTCACCAGAAGATTATATTTTGTAATGACTGTGAATATTTAGAAGTTGGGTAATTGTTTTTGCAGCATTTGTATCGATCTAACGCAAGTGTTTATATACACATTACAAACGCCCATGTAGATGAGATGAACAATAAGTATATTTACTTATTTCATTAGAATAGTAAAGTATAGTAGTATATCTAGCCAGGATTAGGACCAAAAGCTGGAATGTGATACATCAAGCATTTTACAAACTTGTAAGTTTCATACATAATATTATCATTGTAGCTTATAGATTTTTAGATTTTTACAAAAATAGCTTCGACTTTTTTTGAATTGGTTTCATATATATATACATATATATATATATATATATATATATATATATATATATATATATATATATATACATTACTGATTACTAATTTTAGAGATGGAGATAAACTTCTAAATAAAAAAAAAAACTGAAACCTCACTTAATTGTAAACATTATAAATCCCACCTCTTAACTAACTTCTCACCCTTCTAGCAATACCCATAACCCACCCCTAAAATATAACGCTATACCGTTTGCATACCAATAACATAATTGCCCAATTATAGAATAACGCACAACTCACTTGATCCTAAATTACACCCCCCCTATTTACAACCGGAACTGTATATACCCCCATTCATTCTAAAAGAACCCCTCCAAGAACCCCCACCTATTTATCCCCACCACTTTTTAGCTGTATCTTTCTTTGCCTAACTCATTCTTGTACCTTTTTTTTGCCTAACTCACTCCTTATTTCATTATTTAAAACCTAAATCCCCTTATCACATCTTATCACAATAACTTCCACACACCTCCTAACTTTACCCCCTAAGCCCCTTAACTAACAGTCCCTTAACATGAATACTATACACTCATATACGACGCCGCACTCCTATCTACTACACATTTACAACCCACAAATTTCAGTAATATGTCTATCATTATAATCTGCCAATTACTCACATTTCTCGCCTCATAGTTTCTTATTGGCTATTTTGATTGTTAGGTCTTTATTTCTAATGTTTTAGTTACGTCTTTATCACAATTGGTATCCTCTGACTTGCTCCTCTGTCTATTATTTACTTGTTAACAACTAATCATCTATTTACCATCTACATTATTTAATTAATTATTATATTTACCATCTACATATATTATATTTTTCTTTTATATTAACCTCTAAGTAATTCTCTCTATAATTATTATCTTTTTAACCTGAAGCCTATATATATATATATATATATATATATATATATATATCTATTTACGTATTTGTGTGTATATATATATATATATATATATATACTCAGGCATGTGCTTCTCCTCCATTGATGTGTGTCCGTATGTTGTACATGTGTATGCGTGTGTGTGTATTTGTGTGTGTGTGTGTGTGTGTGTGTGTGTGTGTTATTTACTTATCATAAACTTTCCTTTATAATTTTATTAATTTATTATTGGATTAACTTACTGATATTCTTACCTATTTT
Source organism: Euprymna scolopes (assembly GCF_053919585.1). NCBI lineage: Eukaryota > Metazoa > Mollusca > Cephalopoda > Sepiida > Sepiolidae > Euprymna > Euprymna scolopes. The sequence continues at coordinate 130,536,049 of NC_136486.1, read as the reverse complement.
TATATTATTAAAAATAAACCTGTAACGTATAATTCATTAATTAACCCTCATATTTTCCCTTCTCTTTTTCTTTCTTTCAACTACAACGTCCGACAATTCAAAAATTTATAAATAATAAATAAAAAACAAAAACTATTTTTCAATCTCTCCCTGCCCAGCTAATTTATATATATATATATATATATATATATATATATATATATATATATATATATATATATATATATATATATATATATACGTATCTGTGTATGTATATATACTCAGGCATGTGCTCTTCCCCCATTGATGTGTGTGTGTATGTTGTACATGTGTATGCGTGTGTGTGTATTTGTGTATGTGTGTTATTTACTTATACTAAACATTTCCTTAATAATTAATTTTATTAATTTATTATTTGATTAACTTACTGATATTCTTACCTATTTTTATATTATCAAAATAAACCTGTAACGAATAATCCATCAATTTACCCTCCTATTTTCCCTTCTCACTTTCTTTTTCAACTACAACGTCCGACAATTCAAAAATTAATAAATAATAAACAAAAAACAAAAAATATTATTCAATCTCTCCCCGCCCTGCTACAACTCTCACTATCACTTTAAATCCCATATGCAACCTGTTCTTTCCTCCTCCCACCACACCACGCCGACGAACACTGACTTTGCAACCTGTTGCAATGGTGATCCATTAAATCAACTGCTAACTGCTGCTTAAACTCATGCCGTTATAAATAATAATAGCGTCTATTAATTTTAAACCGCCATAAACTAGAAGAGCGTCTATAAACATTAACACATAATTAATATTTAATAATAACCCCCTCTTATTATATACACTCCTACTACTTTAAATTTCAACGTCCTCTCCCTTCTACTCCCCCTTCTTATCTTACTCCCCTTCATCTGCTACGATTTTTCCATTCTTATTTATTTTTATAAATCAGTCCATCTATGAATTCTGACGAAGCTAGTCGGATATTGCCTCTTCTTTTGAGGATTTTCCCCTAGCGGAAACTCATTCTGGACTCACAGTAATACATTTCCTATATACATATATATATATATATATATATATATATATATATATATATGTATGTGTGTGTGTGTATGTGTGTGTGTGTGTCTGTCTGTTTCAATTTAGCAATCTGTCTACGTATATATCGCAGTCAATTTGTCTATGTACGTAGTCTCTCACTTTCTCTCTCTGTACGCACACACACACAAACACATTTACACACACATACACACATATAATTATATATATATATATATATATATATATATATATATATATATATATATATATATATATAACTCTACCGCCTCGGCATTTACCAGAAATATTTAGACCTTTATCTTTTCCGCAGTTCTTGTAAAAGCTGACGTGCTGTGATTAATAGGTTATCATTAGTAAAGTTTTATTTATTTATTTAAATGTGATTGATAACATTTGTATAAACTGATTACAATCAGTCGGTTAACATTTAGCGCTAAACAAATGAAGACACCTGTATTGCACATCGTCCTAAGTTTGTATTTCATTAGGTAAAAGTAGATTTTGGCCTTTTTTCTACTACTGCCATTATTATTATTATTATTATTATTATTATTATTATTATTATTATTATTATTATTATTAATGTTATTATTTAATATTATTATTATTTAATATTATTATTAGTTGTACTCACTTTGTTAAGTTTTCACATACGTTCCCAGGGTATTGTCCTCTCAAATTGATCGTATCTATTCTTATATTCTTTTTGGACTAGTTTGTTGCACTCACTTATTATGTAGTTCCTCGTTTCGTATCTTTATCCACCGATGTAGCATTTGCTGTTTTCTTGTGTCTTATCGATATTCGTCTTGATATAGTTAGTTTTTATCCCGTTATCTTGTGTAGCTGTTATTAGGAATGCATTTTCTCTCTTTAGTTGTCTATTTTTGAAGCCATGTGCAAATGTTTTCCTGAATCTCATATTTTGTCATAATTATTGGCCCACAAGGAGTTTCACAAAGAACATGGTCTCTGAAAGAAATATACATTATACCAGTTGGGACAGGAGCGACTGGCCTGATAAAAAAGAACCTTCATAAATACTTAGAAGCAAACCCTGGAAAACCAAGCTATAAGGAAATACAGATAGCAGCCATAAAGGGAACAGTGTCTATGCTTAAAAGATCTCTCGGATATAAATTTAAACTATAATAGAATCAAGTGTTAACCCCCAGGAAGGAGCCCCTTGATCCCTTCAAACTAACAAAAATAAAATATCACTCATTGAAACCAACCTGTGGCGTTCCATAGAAACTGAGTGACAACAAGTCTCCTTAGATTTCTAGTACTCTCCACCTCTTCGGGTAACTTTTGCAAATAAATGTGCATTATCGCAACAACCGCTTCCCATTGATTTCTCACAGCCAGCGACCATAAGATTTCACTTGTATTTAAGTTGCAATAAGCCTCCCAAAGTTTCCAGTTCTTTTCGTCTTTCCATCCTCCTTGACCCTTCTAGGCTATTTGGCATCACTCTTTTGAGAGGGTGAGTCGATGCTGAGGCAGGGGAGGGGATGGTATAGTGCACTTTTAGAGATGCAGCTTCAGTGTTCTTGTTTCCACGTAACTCTTCATCTTTGGTCTTTGCAACAGATGTGTATTAACCTCTGCATTCAAGATGTTTCCTTTCAGCTGTTTTCATTATTGTTATTCGCTGTATCTTTCCAGCTATCCTCTGATTTCAATTTCTCCCATTCTTTTTTCAAAGGTTTTCGGGATTGTTCCTATTGCTCCTACTATTTTAAGTATTATTTTGATTTTCTTCACCATCCATATTCTTTTCAACTTTCTGTCTAGCTCTGTGTATTTTCTCATTTTGTCCTTTTTTATTCATTTATTTTTTTTTTATATTGACCAAGGCGTCAGCTGGAACAGCAAAGTCTACGATTTAACAGGACTTTTCTTTCATATTAATTATTACGATATCCAGTCTTTTTGCTTGGATGGGTTTGTCTGCTTGTATGTTCATGTCACAGAGGATTTTATGATTGTCGTTTTCAAGTACTGTTGCCGGCTTATGCTTGTACCATTTGTCTGTACGTTCGATGTTTAATTCCCTGTGTACTGCTCTTCCCACTTGGACATGCCTGTTTGTTGTATTCCTTTTGGGCCAGTTAGTTGCATTCGCTTACAATATGGTTTATCTTTTTGTCCCTTTGTCCTCAGAGTCTGCATTTGCTGATTTCTTGGGGTTTTTTTCGACTTTTGCTTTGATGTGATTGTTTTTTGTCGAGTTATCTTGTGCGGCAGTAATTAAGGATTTAGTTTCCCGGTCTACGTGTCATTTTGCATCCATGTCCAAGTGTTTTCGTTATTCTCATCTTTTGTCATCCTTATAGATCTTCCGTGTAGCTTTTTCTGTTATCATTTGTCTCTCTGTGTTTTGTTTTGTTGATTTTGCAGTGTCTCTCGCTGTCATACTAATCCTTTCAGTGCTCTGCATTATGTATTTTTCTAGTTGTTTTTGTGTGTGTTTCATTCACACAGTTTTCTATACGTACCAGTCTTTTTCCGACGTCTTTCTTTTTCACATAGAGTCGTCAACATCGTCCTTTAGATGTAATGCATTATGCATGGTCACGAGTTTACTGCTCTTCTGGTCGAGCTGTCTCAATTCTTCTTTAGTCCATCCCATGAAGGGTCCAGATTATCTTACTAATGATTCTGCCCACGCAGTTATATATTTTATAAGGTTTCTGCTATATGATTTAGTTTCCAGAAGTTTTCTTGTTCTTCTGAGGTATTTATTTCCAATTGTTTCTTTCATTTCTGTTGTTTTGATGGTGTATGCTTCCAGAACCCCCAAGTATTTATAGGCGTCTTATTCCCCTAGTTATCTCATCTCCGTTTGGTTGGGTAGTTCCATGCCTTCTGTCGTCTCCAGTTTTCCCTTTCTTATAACTAGTAGTGCGCACTTTTTCATACCAACCTTCATTTGGATATCCTGGCTGAATATCCTGATAGTGTTTATTAATGTCTCTACTTCTTTTTCGGTCCTTGCAAAAGTTTCAGGTCGTCCATGCATATCAGGTGGTAATTTTCTCTTTTGTGTTAGAGAACTTGTATCCGGCTTGGAACTTTCTCAGTATATTGTTTAGGGGCATCATGGCTATGATAAACAGTAATGGTGAAAGTGAATCTCTTTAGAAGATTCCTCTTTGTATGTTAGATTCTGTTATGTGTTGTCCATCAGCTGTCAATTCCAGTATCCGTGTTCTCATTGCATTTTCTATCACGTTGATGATCCTGCTTGATATTTAATACATTTTTAAGCATGCTATTATGCATGCTTGGGGGATGCTGTCGTATCCATTTTTTGTAATCGATCCATGCCATGGCCAAATACTTTCTCCTTCTTTTTACCTCTTTTAGGATCTTTTGATCTATACATAGCAAATCATGCGTGCCTCTTTTTCCTTTTTGACATTCTTTTTCTTCATTGGGAAGACGTCCGCGGTTATTCAGGGACTGGTAGAATTGTTTCCTCAGTTGTGCTATTAGTATTTTCCACATAGTGGGTAAGCAGGTGATGGGCCTATAGTTACTGGAAGTGGCTCCTTTTTCTGTGTCCTTCTGTATCAGTGTGGTCCTACCTTTGGTAATATAATCTGGCACGGTTGCTACACATCTCAGGTTTTGAGCTATCCTTTTTATAATGTTGTGAATGTTTTGAACATGTATACATGTATTTCGTCATGTCCTGGTGATCTCCAGTTTGACATTTTTCCTATGGGTTTCTTTTGTCTTTCCATGCTGATTTCATTCACTCTTCCTTCGATTTTCTGCAACTTTTCTTTTATGTCTTTCAGCCATTCGGCATTTTTATTGTGGTCCCATCGTTCCACACATATCTTACTCCAGTAGTGTTTTGTTTCTGTTAGGTTTGGTCTTTCTGTTTTTGTTTTTCCTTCGTTCACATTTTGGTAAAATTGGCTCTCATTGTTTTCAAATGTCCTATTTTGCTTGCACTGTTCATATTTTTATCTATATCGTTTTAATCTCGCTTTTTCCTGCTATTTTTCGGTTCAGTTTTTCATGTTTCTTGTTTAGCCTCTCAATCCTGGTTACATTTCCAATTTTCCATCTTATTCATGTAGCTTGCTTCCTGTTTATCGTTTTGGCTTCTTTTTTTATATTTGTTGATTAGGGTTTCCCACCCAGTTTTTTTTTCTGTGCAACTTTTCCCGGCTGCTTTTCTGATTTGAACTTCATACTTACTACCTTGGCATCTGCGTATATTAAATTGTTAAAGTCTGTGATTGTATCCGTAGTAATGTGTTGGAGGAGTTTATTAACCTTCTCCTTTTCCGGTTTTAATTTCTTCTGCTCTTGGTTTCTTCAAGATGGAAACTTTGTTTGTTCCTCGTTCATGGGCTGTATTTTTCCATATCATTTGCTTCATCCACTGTTAGCTCCGTTTTATTATTTTCGATTTCCACATTTGTAAGGTCCAGTCTTTGCAGGTCTTCTACCTGTGGTGTTTCTACTTGTAAGACCTCCATTTGTGGGGTATCTACACGTGTGGTTCCAGTGGGGGCTGCCTCATTCTCAGTTTCCTTATTTTATTTATTGTTCGCTGTATTTCTTCTTCTTCTTCTTCTTCTTCATCTTCTTCTTCTTCTTATTATTATTATCATCATTATTATTATTATTATTATTATTATTCAAATTATCATTAATATTGTTATTATGAATATTATTATTACTATTATTAATTCTTTAATGTTATTATTAATTATTTTATTATTATATCCACATAGCTGTCACTATTATACCGCCGTTTTCGATCGATAGTCGCATATATATCTTAGTACTGAATAAACCATCTATTTTTTCACAAATGCGAATTACAATGCATAAATTTATTTGTTGTTTATGTCCAAATGTAGCAACTTCAAATTGAACAAGACTTTATACAGCTAATCAGTGCGTACTGTACGGATTAAACAGCATTACAGATACCGTAATTATGAACATAAAAATATTCGTAGATACGTACTTGAATAATGGCAATTTAAAAATTAATGTAAGAGAATATGATAAACATCGGCCCCTATAATGGAAAAAAGTAGTTCTTATGATTAACATTAAAATAATTAAACCGTGTTTTTTTTTCGTCGGAAAATAAACAGACCCAGCGTTGTGTTAGAAAGTCTCACAAAAGAAACAAAAACCACGAGTTTTTTTTGTTTTTTTTAATAAGAGGTGTTTATTAACGTCGTTTTATCATTAAACCACTGACAGCTATTTTCCAAGCCAAAGACTATATGGTAACATTTCTTCTTTTCCTATCAGGGTTAATTAAGTTTCCAGTCCGCAGCTACAACAAGAGAGAGAGGACGAGAGAGACGTGTGTTTACGTTATAATAAAAAAAACGATGTTTACATTATCCTGAAACTCTGAAGATCATCATACCAAGGTCAATCGTTAGTCGAGTTACTCGTGCTAAGATCAAGTTTTGTTTTGCGGTTTAACATCATCGGCAGCTATTTTTACAGGCAAAAAAAACACATAAAATAAAATTGTTCCATAGTTTCAATCCTCTATATATCAAGTTTCAAGTTCAGAGAGGAGTTTGGTAGAAACTCTCATCAGAAAGACAAGGTCAATTGACACACACACACACACACACACACACACACACACACACACACACACACACACACATATATATATATATATAAAAATATGTATGTGTGTGTGTTTGTGTGTGTGTGTGTAAATATAAAATATATTTGAGTGTTGTAGTTTAATGAATCCAATCATCCAATAAGGAACCATAAAAATGAATGATTTACGGAATTCTTTTTTCAAGATATACGCAAATTAGTTAACTTTTATTAAGTAGATCACACATCCATGATGAGTATATTAAGAAGTTCTTTTTATTAATTTTAAATTAAAAATCTTGGGTTTAATATTAATGTTCGTGCGACGAAAATCTCAACTTATATAGATATGTGTGTGAGGTGCCTTTATGAGTTTCGAGACATTTTTTGCAAACATTTAAACTTGTCGTAGACTGTTGAAAATTCAGTATGTTATTGCTATACATCTTATGAGATGACTGACTAATGTTTATGATTTCAGGTTCTAATGAACAACTACAATAGAAATTGGAATACACTTTATTAAAGCCTAGGTGTCACAAGTGATGAATTTCCAAATGATTACTAGACGTGAGGACACTTTAGAAGAATGATATGTAATAAAATACTGTTTTAGTCTTAGGAAAAATGCCACTAAAAAGTATGGTATGCTTCAGACTGTTTTTTGTATTATCTTGTATGAATTAAGCGTCAGTTTTTGAATAACATAAAGGAATCAAGGAAGGCAGTGAGTCTGTGACTGATGGTGAGTCTTGTGGGAGAAGTAAGAAAGTCAGAACACCAAAGTCGATTGGGTAAATAAAGAATCCAATGGATAAAGGTGTCGAGACAATAAGTGAATAATTTTGTGTAAGTGTGGGAACTGAAAATCTGAAAGATTTGCATAAAGTGCTCCATCCTTATCACAGTTTATTTTTTTTATTATTTTTTTTTTACATAGGCATCATCACATTATCAAGGCCAAGAGGCCACTCAAGGATAAGGGTTAAAGAGTGTACATTAGTAATGAAAATTTGCTAAATTTGATAACTTATATGGAACGGCTCATCAAGAACTTATTTACGTTAGACTTGAACACAACCATATTGTAGTCAGCCAGAAAGCAGGAAAACGGAAGACAATTCCACAGGCGTGCAGTTCTAAGAAAGAAGCTTTGTTCATGGAATCTACGTTTAGGTTTAGGCACAGATAAAGAGTGGGGGGAATTATTGATAGTGTTTACAGCTAGACGAGTGTTTCTTGTGAAAGTTTGGCGAGGGGTACCATAGATTGAAGCTCAGTCGAACACTTTCCATGAAAATAATGATACATCAGAGACAAACTCGCAACATCTCTTCTGTGAGATAGAGGTGGCAAGGACGAGAAAAGGACATCTCCTACGAGGCTACGAAGTCTATTTTGAACTCTATCAAGGCAGGCCAAGTCCTTTAAAGCAGCTCCTGTCCAGATGTGGCAACAGTATTCCATCCTTGGAATATATTTAACGAACATTGACATCAACAAAGTTTCGTAATTTTCATATAGTCCTTGTTTTGCTCCCTGTGCCTTTTGGTTATTCCCTAAGCTCAAGGAACACCTTAAGGGCGGGTGTTATGAGATAATTGAAGAGATGAAAGATGGTGTGACGCGAATCATTGACAAATTCACACGAGAGGAGTTTGTCTTCCAGAAATTGTGGGTACGGTACAACAAGTGCATTTTATCCGGAGGAGATTACTTCGATGGTGACTAGAGTTTGATCTGTGTGTACTATCAATAATAGAAAGAAAATTAAAACTGTAAGTTGAACTTTACAATCAAAATTTATTGTTCGACTGAATACTCCAAAAAACAATTTACAAAGTTCTTATTCCGTGGAGTTTCAAAACATTCTATTCTTGTTATTCTTCTCATCAGAGGACATAAAGAAATCAGCAAATTATATTTGTAGCAATGCTAGAATTTGCTAGTTAAGGCATTAAGTGAAACTGCAATTTACTGTAGTTATAAGTTGCCAAATAAAAATAAGAAGGGAAAAAATGTTGGATATATATATATATATATATATATATATATATATATATATATATATATATATATATATATAAACCGCGTATAATATTTCAGCTTGCATAAAAATCCTCTGAAGTTGATCCGAAATGCAAAATATTCTTTAGACAGAATGGAGTCCAATATAGGACCACATATATATATATAATTATATATATATATATATATATATATATATATATATATATATATAATTATATATATATAGTGTGTGTGCTTTAATTATTTATGAGAGGAAAGAAACCCAATAAAGATAGCTACATATATATATATATATATGTATATATAATATAATATGATATAATATATATATATATATATATATATATATGTGTGTGTGTGTGTGTGTGTGTGTGGGTGGGTGTATGTATTAACAAAATAAAAGTTCAAATAAATACTATTTGGTAAATTTCTTAAATAAATGTATAGATTCATTAAGATACAAATTAAAAGATGCATAAATAGATACAAGTTAAAAACAAATAATAAGAATATAACAAAAACTGGATAAAAAATGGATAAAAAATGGAGTTTAATTCAGACCCTTAAAAGAAGATTTTTACTTAAAAAAAAACGTTTTCGGAAGATGCTAACCATAAAAAAAAATGTAAGGAGTTCCTAATTCCTCCAACTGATGATCGACAGATCAACAATGGCCCAAATCCGATGAACAGCTCCTAATTGATAAACACACCCCACCTCCACCATCTACCTAATTCAAATTGTCTGAAATATTGTTTTTCAACCATTCCCATACCCCTCCCATTTATATTTATTAGATTCTCTTCCCTTTTCTGTTTTCTGTCTTTCTTTCTTTCTTTCTTTCTTTCTTTCTTCTTCTTCTTCTTCTCTTTATAACTGACTATACGACTCTATCATTCTAAAACTTTCCTCTCTCATTCCCTCTAATCTCTCTACATCATCGCCACTAAGAGGTTTTTGTAAACCCCTCTCCTTTTCTAACGCAAACACACCCAAGTTATGCTTTCGACTTCATATCATAGGATCTTTAAACACTGCTACACGTTAGACATTGGAAAATAATTCTTTCTCTAAAATAAATAAAAAAAAAGTGTTTTAACATTTTTAATTATCAATTTTTTTCTTTCCTCATAAGATCAATAGCGATCGAAACTATTTGCATACGGTAGCAAAATATGACTATATTTATATAAAGTAACTTTAAAAAAATGATAAATTTGCTCTCTTTCATTGAGCACTATCACCGACCCTTGTTGGAATTCTATCATTATTATCGTTTGAATAATTTCAACCTGGAATATATTTATATATATATATATATACATACACATATATATATATATATATATATATATATATATATATATATATATATATATATATATATATATAGCTCTAACCAGAGACAGCAGACAATACCTAGATTTGATTTTAAAAATGGACGATTTCACCGATTTCGATAAAAGCAAAATTATTGGAAGTGTGGAAATTCGTTGAGCTACATAGAATACCGGACAACGTCGAGTCTTCCTGCTAGTTTTAATAGAATACGCAATATACGTTTGTATGTTGTTCTTATGTTCCTTATAGAAAGTATTGCTAGCGTGTCTCACGCTTAAGCTCTGTGAAGGCATAATCTCCTTTAAGCTTCCAATATACATATTATTTTAATGTAATTAACATCGTATGTATTACGTTATCTGAAGGAAGACAGTGGAGAGCTAAATAAGTAACGGGGCACACTTTATCGCTTTAAATATGATCTATATTGATATGTAAAAAAATAAAATTATCCGGGAAATACAATGAACTACAACGTGCCGAATATTTACGTACCCTTAACTCTAAGTAAACCATGACGTAGACAGTGCAGATGCGAATATCTAATTTGAATTGAAATTTAAGTCCCATTAATAAGACACTAATACAGTATGTTTTCTTAAATTTCAGCATCCTTCTAATATATTAGGAGCCCAAACTGAAAGATATATAAATACACGCGTATCCGCGCGCACACACGCACACACAGAGATACAAACAAATACACAAAGACACACAGGCATAACACACACACACACACACACACACATATATATATATATATATATATATATATATATATATATATATATATACATCACATCAAAACACTAGGGTATTTGGCCTTTTTTCTCCGTTTCTCTGTAAAACGGAGAAAAAAAGGCCAAATACCCTAGTGTTTTGATGTGTTGTTTTGAATATAATAAACTAGTTATGACCAAAGTTTCATTTCATTCGGACAAAACACTAAGAAACGAAGCCTAATTAGAGTTGGGGAGTTGGGCCCGGTCTTTTGGGGTCACCTTGTATATATATATATATATATATATATGTATATATATATATATATATATATATATATATATATATATATATATATATATATATATATATATTGGACAAGTTTTAATCATTGTAATTTCGCATGCAGCCACAGGAAAATGGCGTAACGATGAGAAACGCTTAATGCTGCATAGGGTGTCGATTTTCAATTCTAGTTTGACGTAGTTGCTAGTTTAGCTGTTCTGGTGAGCTGTGATACAGCGAAATAGTACTGTATTTGAATGATTCTCTCTGTCTCTCTCTCTGTCTCTCTCTCTCTCTCTCTCTCTATATATATATATA